>NC_092438.1:4636479-4950155 GCF_036169615.1 Heliangelus exortis | reverse complement strand
GGAATGTTTACAACCATAACCAGACCTATGGAATATACCTCTGTGGCAAACCCAACCTTTCTGCCTCAACCCATCAAAAGACAATGTTTATTTATGGTTCATTAAGTTACACAAGTATGGCAACTCTCATGAAAAGTTGCAGCTGAGTAAAACTGAGTTTCCAAAATAGTAATTATATCTAAAATGAAGTAAGTGTATTATGTTTATGTGAGACTTACATTTGGAAGGTCACAGAACTCAAAGCTCATAAAATAGTCAAGGAAAGATGAATAGTCTGTTTCCATTTTACCCAGAATCTTCTGTTTGGTGCATGAGGCCAGGAAAATATTTTCAAGGA
Organism: Heliangelus exortis; assembly: GCF_036169615.1. Classification (NCBI taxonomy): domain Eukaryota; kingdom Metazoa; phylum Chordata; class Aves; order Apodiformes; family Trochilidae; genus Heliangelus; species Heliangelus exortis. The sequence continues at coordinate 4,949,818 of NC_092438.1, read as the reverse complement.
CAGCTTCTAACTGAAATTTATCAGGATACAAGAATTGATTTCTCTGCAATTAATCAAGAAAACAAAGTTAAAATATGACATGAGAACCTTAGGCACTCCTCTGTGCCCAGTCACCCCAACCTGTCCCTGTGCTTGCTATTTTATCCTAGAAGCTTCAAGGTTTTAATGTAACATTTCTACTTGACAATGCTTTGATTTATGAGAAGTTCCTGGTCCCTATCCCACAGAATTAACTCAAGTTTTGCAAATTTAGGGCATGAGGCCTCTAATTTCTAAGAACTAATTTTTCTTAATTATGCTACATTATGCTTCCTATGCAGAGAAATATGCTAGCAGTCAAATGAAATAATGGTATTTCACAGAAAGTGGTACTCTGCAGAGGCCTTCTTAAAATCCACTCAAAATTACATACAAAGCCTGAATAAATTCCTGTCCATTAAGAAGAGCTGCTGTTAGAAAGCTGTTTATAGACACAACTACCTTCTCTTACCTCATAAGTTAAGTTGTGTTTGAATCTTTTGTCATCCCAGTTCAGATCTAGATACTCGTTAAACAACCCTGATCTTTGCTCTAGAGATCCACATGCATGCAGGTGCTGCAAGTTTAATACTCTCTGAAGCTGGAAGAGATATAAAACAAGACATACATGTTAGCAAATTTCTTCAAAGATGTGTTTGGTACTAGAGGATTATGCTTGCTGGGCAAAAATGGACCCTGAGAGGAGCCCTGAATGGGCTCCACTCATAAGTGACTGTTTGTGTCTCCACCAAGAAACCTAAGGCACTGATGTCCTGATCCTAAATACAAACAGAATTCTTCAGAGGTTTTATTTTTCTTCCTCTAAGACATGAAAAAGCTGACTTGAAGTACAAGGTTTTCATATGACAAGTGCAGAAAAAAATTTATCCAGTGAGACCCAAAGCCAAAAATTTAGCTGCACTCATCCCTTCCTAGACAAAAAGACTCATACCTGACCTGAAGAGAGTGTCATGCAGCCACCCCAGGAAGTGATGTTCATCTTTGATTTATCCTCTATTGCCAGTCGGATATCGGCAGGCTGCCCGTCATTCCCTGTGAGCTGCAGCTGAAACCAGAGAAGGGTTTGTCTAGAGAAGCAAGACTAGAACTAGAAAAGCATCTGCAGGGTAACCTAGCAGAACGATCCCCACCCAGTGGAGAAGAAAAGAAACACAATTAAAACCGCTAAAGGAAAATGCTGAAACTCCATTGAGCTCCAGGTGGCCCGGAAGCCTTATACAAACACACAGGGAAACTCCACTTTAACAACCGAGGCAAGAGAAGTCTTTCTGCCAGCTTTCCCCGACCTGCATTGGGTCTGTTGTGCATAAATAACGACACTACAAAACTGACAACACTATTCTGGTTCCATAACATTTTGAGATGAAAGGTACACTGACAGTAAATACAGTGTCACTGCTCTGTACTTTGCAGCCCTTCCCCACGATCTCACCTGCTGGTTGTACTTTCTGCCTCTTCTTTCTGACAGAGAATGGACCTCCAGTTGCTTCAGAGTGAAATTAAAGGGATGGGCAACGGTGACTCTGTAGTTCACACGGTGTCTTCCAAACTTCAGAGAAGATGACACTGATACCTGATCCATATCAAAAGATGTAAAATGAACTGGTGAAGTGAAACACCTCTCACATAATGACCTCAGTCCTACACCCAGTAATATTTGTATGAATTACGTGCATAATAAAGTCCTATTCAAAGTAGTGAGGCAAATTAATGTTCAAAAGAAGACACTCTTGAATTTCCTTTATGGAACAGTCTCTGTACTTTGTTAAAATCAAGAATTTTGCTTAAGTTTGAGGAGGCTTACATTTAGTCTAATCCTTAGGCACTGTAGACCCCATTGCTGCAGAGGGCTTAGAAACAGCTCAGAAAGTTGAAGCACAAGATAAAACACTTGTAGAACCAGGAAATAAATTCTGTCGTGTTGCTATACTTCAGACACACATAAAAATGGCACAGTTACTTGCAAGTCAGAAAGCTCTCCTATTTAACCACACCTGGAAGTCAGCTTAACCAAGGTTCTCTGAGTTCTCTTTTTTACTATTTATATTTTTTAAAATAATGCTGACCTACTTAAGAAACTAAAACCTGGTTTATCTGTTACAGGAACTTTGTGTCGAAGTTGTCTTTCTCACTAGTAGAGAGGAGAATAAAAGAATAAAATGCAAAAGAGCTTCCACAGAATCAGTAATGCTTAAAATGCAAAGCACAAGTATGCGTCACATTTATATGTGGGTAAACACAGCAAATGCCCATGGAATAGGTTCTACAGCCTTTTCAACCTCACACTAATGCTTACACTTCCTCTTTTGTCTCAATTTCTTTCCCGCTCTGCTTAGAACATGACATTTGTGCTGTTCTTTCCATCTACTCCCCAAAGCTGTCCTAGAGCCTTTGAGAGTCCTGGGAATGGCCTTTATCCATTATTCAATCCAGATGATTTCATTGGCTTTGGCTCTGCAGCAGCCTATTACTGAAAACAAACAAAAAAATGGTATGGCCTGAAAATGCTCACAACAAGAGTATCAGCTGCTCATCTTTCATAATCATAGCCTTTTATGCTTCCAAGAAGAAGGATAGTTTGCCTCCCACTTCAGTTCCACTGACCACTTGATACTCTTGTAATTCTCCTGACATTTATTTGCTCTGGGCTCCTGTACCTGGTCCTTCTCATTCCAAATGACAGTGAGATCATCCTGGTGACTGCGTGCCAAATGCTTCATGTACAAGTTGACCTTGGCATGCCATGGGAAAGGGATGGAGAGAGGATGGATAAGTTCCACTACAAGAAAAGAAAAACAAAAAAGCTTTCCCCACTACAAATCATGACTGTTCATTTTCTGATAAGGACATTGGACAGATTCTCACACAAGCGATGAGCCTTTTAATTCGTTTATGGTTTTTCACTCTGGTGAAAAGTTTCCTTGGCACTACTGAATTTATTTAGGTTTTACATTTCATATTCACAATTCAGAACTACATTTCTGAACTGGACACTTCTAATCTAAAGCAAGTAAGATCTTAGAAGGCCTGGACTGAAACCATTTGAATATGCATTTTGAAATTTATGTGGCTTAGTTTATTTTATAGTCTGCTATCAACACTGCAAAAGACAAGAGAAACCTACCCCGAATGTCATGACCTCCAGGCAACTTTGGGAACCGTCCAGCATAAGTTCCTGTTACCTTCATCTCTTTGCCATCCCACAGAGCAATGTGCCTCAGCATATGTGTTCTGTTGCCTTTTTGGTAAAGTGTCATAAACAAAAGCTGCCTTGGATAAACTTTTAACTAAAAATGAAAAAGAGGAAACATATTAAAACCCAAAAGTTAAAAGTTAAAAAATGTGAAAGCTAAAAGCCTTAGTGTGTAATTTTGATACTGCCATGTTCTCTAGAACCTAATTTTAATGTGTTTATAAAAGGTATAGTACATTGAAACCTTAAAGCCCACTGCTTTTGTATAAGCAGCTATTAATTTCTACTTGACTTAATTTCTACTGTAACTCATCTTCTCACATAGTAGAACATACATAAACAACTGAGTATCCCATTTACAATAGTTTTTATTATATAATTTTGGGTTTTCTCTCTCTTACCTCACTGAATAATTCTTACAACATCTACTACACTATAAGTCCAGCAGACAGCACAAACATTAGTATCTATTTGTGACATGTTTTCTTCCTTATTTAGAAAAATAAATGTGTGGTACCTGCATTATAAAAATTGACAGTCGGATAGTTTGTAAAATACTGTTTTTCTTATTTCTGATATATCCTATATACATGCTCCCTCTATTAAACAAATATAAAATCAAACTGCAGTTTATACCATTGGATGCTCAGTTAATCTTGAGTTAAATGAAGACATCGAGGGCAAAACACCTCATTGCAGTTGGAGCTGTATTTGACCTTCACTGTTGGGCAGCCAGCATCCCAAATGCCCTACTCTAGATCTTGCACTTTTGCCATCTGAATGATGATACCAACCTGGGACATTGTCTGTATTATTTCAATGACATTGCTGTAGCTGGTTCCAGTGAAAGTTAGCTTAGCTGTAACATTGAAATCCCTCTTTTCCATCCTGAGGTAGAGTTTGCCTTTTGCTTCACTCATATCATAATTTACCTTTTCAATTTCCCATTAAATTATTTAAAAAAAAAAAAAAAAAAAAAAAAAAAAAAAAAAAAAAAGAGAGAGAAAGATAAATTAACTTGAATATTGGGCTTGCATTTTTCACACAGAATGTATAATCCTGGTTCCCAGAGCCTAGAAGGAATCTCATTTTCCCTTACATTCTCACTGTAGAAGGCACAGCTACAAAATAGCATAAACTGAATAACATGCATAAGAAATTAGTTTTCATGTGAGCAGGAGTGACTGTGCTGTATTTGATTGACATATAATCCCACTCATCTTTCCTGCTTATCCTTGCTGTTGTGTATTTTTGCACAACAACCAACCCATGTCCAGAACTGCTTTGTGCCCTGTCTCTAAGTAGCCAGAATAATTTAAAATATTCCTGAGAGAAGTTGCAATTAATGTAGATGAACAGCAGCAGGGTCAGATGGAATAAATCCTTTCCAGTAGGTTGGGATTGTTAACCCTTTGAAAACATGAATATCTTGGACAACAACAAAAATGTCAGAGACCCTGCCTCTACTGCCAACTACAAAAAGGCCTCTCCTAGCACTAGAAACAATGCAGCTTGGCTCCTAAAACATTAGAACATCAGACAGTTCTAATTTGCAGTGATGTGTGAGACAGAAAGCTCAGGTAGTTACCTTACAAGACAGTTCTGTTGCACCAGGGAAGTACTGTAGAAAGAAGGGATGAGTCTGAAGTGCTTTTATATTCAACTCTTCACTAGAGGGGAAAAAATACACATTTGTTAAACAATATTTCAGAAAGTCCATTCTCACTGACAGCACAAATTCATCTGAGTAATCTCTGAGGCTGCCACAGCTTTTAAAGTAACAAAATGCAGTACACAGTTTTTCATGCATTAATACAAAGGTAAAGGAGCCCAGACAGCAGTTCCATCTCTGACCTCAGTGAAAAATCTGTGTACACATCCTTGAGACAAAATGTGGCCCACTGGATCAGTAATTACTTTGGCTGGTGATTTACCAGCCACAGTAAAAGCATCAGCGTTTTAAAAATGAGAGAGTTATTTTGGAATCTCACTTTGCAAGCACGGCCACAGTTTCCAGACCTAACGTTCACAATAATTTGAGTTAAACATAACTTCCAAGACATTTTAGTCTGAAGTTCTTTTGCTGGAAACTTAAGAAACATCTGAAATACTCCAAAGCTGAAAACATTACACCTCTTTAAACACCCTCAAAAGCCTACTGCTTATTTACGTGTTACACCAAATATTTCTGTTTAGACACTGCTTATCAGATACTTTTGAAGTATTATACTAATTATTCATTTCTTTAAAATGTGAAAATTTTTAGAAGACAGAAAAAAAGAAAGAAATTAGCACAGCAGATACAGCCATACTGATATCAACATAGAAAACTTAGTCTCCATAACTTTAAAAGGTTCAAAGGTATCAAAATTACCTAAATAAGATTTAAACATCTATGTCAAGTTAAAGTTTATTTTTAAGCACTTGTCTGGCTCAAACCTAGCTTTCTGGATTATTTCACTGTCTGATACTTCCACACTGTGGAGGCAGGCAAAAAGAATCATGCCTCAAACTGTGAGGAGGGGAATCTTTCTGCAGCCCTTCACAAATTTCCTGATGTATACAAACTGATTGGTGTGACTATGAACTTTACCAGATTTGTTATCCATTTCATCAGTGCTTTGGTGTCTTAAACCAGTAAGTTTTTCCATGGAATCAAAGTGGCCTAATGAAATTTTTACAGCACTCAGAATAACCCTTTTACCCTCGCTGGTCTTTTTTCCTACTGATAATAAAGGAGAAGCTTGAGTTTTTTTCATAGGTCAGCCTCAGAGCTCCTTCAGTTTCATTTTCAGTCACAACTTCTTGAATTGTCATCTGTAGGGAGAAAAAAACCCAAAACAAAACAACAAATCACATCGTAGCTTCTGCTCAGCATTTCATCTAAACTGAGCACAATCTCTTGAACTGACTAGAAACCATTATTTTCACTGAAGTTTATCTTCCAGACAGCTATTCTAGATGCTAAACTACAAACACTGAGAAATGTCTTCATTTTTTTCTGTATGTCTCCACAGCTATTCACTTAAGCTGCTGACAAATATTAGTCTTACTTTCAATGCACCCTTACTTAAGTCTTGAGCCACTGGTTCTTGTTTATGCTTTCTCCAGTCTTCTTTTTCATTTACTGCAAAGAAACCACCTTTTCTTTTTTTTTTTTTTTTTTTTTTTTTTTTTTTTTTTTTTTAATGAAACAGACAGCTTCACAAATCTTTTATTCCAGGATAGTTTTTTCTTCCCACAGCTGCTGGCTTCTCTACAGCTTTACCTTGAAACTGCTAAAGAACTCCTCTGAGGAAGATAAGATCCAGCTCCCAGACTTCATCAACACATGTTTACCAAGGTATGTGGGAACAGTAATTGCTGGTGACTTGGATGTACTGTTCTGAGTACTGCCCTCCCAAAAGGGCAGGAGAGATTTCAACCAAGACTTCTTCCTGTAACCTTTGTTGATCCTATCAGGTAGTTTTTTCAACACAGAAACATTTTAGGTATCTATGCTACAAATGGTTTAACCAAGCCAAGGAATTCTCTAGGTATGAAGGTCAGCTGTTTTCTACCAAATATCAGCTAGGAAGTGACAGTAAATGAGTGTCTTCCTGAAATGCTTAATCCTGAAATCAAGAATTTCAGGTACCTGCTGAGTCTCCTCAGAAACAGACCCTTAGATGTGTACTTATGTTAAACAAGGATTCAGATAAACTGAGTGACTAAGTCACCTCTCATCTGCACTTGTAAAAACCCAGAACAATTTCAGTTAAGCTCGTGGAGGTGCTCTGGATTCATGCTACTGTAAATCAGAACAGAAGATCTGTGGCTGATTACCTTAAGAAAGAAGGGGATTCCCAGATGATGGAGAAGTGAGATTGAATGTTTCACTTCTGCTATGAAATCAAATATACCACAGAGCTGAAAGCTGGTGTCAACATCCATAGTCACTGTTACATCTTTGTCATCATATTGGATTTCACAGATAGTCTTGACTTTGTTTTCTAAATAGCAAGAACAAAATAGTACCATTTTCAGGGGCTCATTTTCTAGGAATTTCAGTACTGCCTGCATAAAACCAATCCATCCAGCTCTCAGGCTAGGATTTTCACCATGATAAAGTAAATCATCCAGGATGACAAGAACTTCAGACTTGTTGGAGGAGTGCAGTTCTTTGGATGTCCTTAAACATTCAAAGACTTTAGTTAACACTTGAATGTGTACACAGTCCCTGTTAAGTGACAAGTTAGATCCCAACAGCAATGTGTTTTTTGCAGCTGGACCTGACTAGTTTATACAGCCATCTACAGCACTCAGCAGGTATTAGCCACTCCTAGATAAGAGCTCTGAGCTGGTTTGATCCCTAGTGACTCCCTCAGTTCTAGCAACCTCAGACCAACACTGCTCAAATAGTGACACATCTTAAAGACCTTTCCCCCACTTTCCTACCAGCTTTTCATATTTGGAAGGAAAAAAAATAATCACACATGTAAATGCAATCCTACAGACATCACTCTGGCAGCTGTCCTGAGAGCCACCTCTGGTCCTCTCACCATTTTTTCAAGATGGGTGAAAAGAGCTGGCGCCACTAACATTAGCAGTGAGTCAAAGCCTGCTAACCTCAGTAATTCCTACTACTGGGTGCTTGCACAGTTGTGGTTTTTTCCCAACACAAACATACTCCCATATGGGCATAGACCCAATTGACCACAATTTAAATAAAGCAGTTGAGGGATATGCAGATAGGATCTACATCAGGGCAAGTTTTGAATAGACTGGTTTATTCAGGATGGGACTGTTTCCCCTGTGCAAATCAAAAGCCATTTATAACTGTTTTCAACCTCCACTTTAAACTACAACAAACTTCACACTTTGTCCTCTGTAAAAAGGTTCTTTGTGTGATATTGGGAAAGATAGTTTCTTATTTTACGCAGCTAAGTATCGTGGGGATCACTGTTTTTACCAGGTGTTGTACCTCAAGATTTTTCCTGGAAATAAAAAACAAACAAACAAACAAACAAAAAACAAAACAAAACAAAAAAAATTAAAAAAAATAAAAATAATGGTAATATAGTGAATCACAGGCGCAGTGTAAGAATGATGATTTTACTTATACAGAAGAAAAATCTCCTTTTTAGGTACTGCCAGCACATCTTAGTCAGTTTGTAGCTATTGAAGGAATAGCTGAAACATCCTCAAAGAGGTACTGTGTAACAAGAAAGCTGCAAGGAATGACAGGTACTTACCCGACTTCTGCAAACTGAGAATCAAGCTGATTGCCTTAGGGTAGCCAAACGCCTGCAGTGCCTCACTCTGGTGTACACTTTGGCAGAAGAAATCCACTTGGTGACCAACATAATAGGAGTTTATTATGCATGTGATTGATGTTTCTCCAGCTGCAATGTGCATGTATCTTTCTTGAGTAGTGTTTCTCCTTAGAAAAACCACATCTATCTAAAAAACAATATTTAGAGTTCTTGAAACATTTAAATACTATTTAATTTTAAAACAGAAGACCAATGCAAGCAGAAGAAAGTTCTCTCATCTACAGTTATGTCAAAAATCTATCCATTAACAAAAAAAAACAACTTAGTCTTTTATTACTCACCTATGACTTCCAGCATGAATTCTGTTCAACTGAATTAATTTCAAACCGTGACAGCCTCAGTGATTTATGCCAAATTCTTATTAGGTTTTCTTTTGTCCCACAAAAATTTGCTCCCCCTTTATGCAAAGGATGCTATTTCCATGCACACTGCCATCTACCAGATAGTAGGTACTCTAAATTAACTTCCCCAAAAATAGCACTTGAAGAATTTCTTGAAGTATTTAGTTCCCATTAAAGAACATAACAGCAATATTCCAATTCCCAAGGCAGTGCTGAAACATTTCTCCTATAGAGTTACAATGTGAACAACACCCTCTGTACTGACACTGATCAGAATGGAATTATCTGGTCCAGAAAAGAAATTTCCTATTTCAGTAGTTCAGCTTTTAGCCATCCACAACTTTTAAATATCAGAAAATCTCAGCATCCAGCATGTACCCCACAAAATGGCAGTTTTCATTCAAGCCACAGGCTTTTACATTATAATAGAAACAATAATTTTAATGAAGAAGAAAACCACCAAAAACTACCTGTAAAGACGATGGCACTCTCGCTTGCAGTAGCCATGGCCAAGTATGATGGAAATTCCCAGTTATGTTGGTACTTGTTTCAAAATCCTGGATTTGTCCTTCAAGAACTGTTAGGTGAGTACCATACTGCACTTTTGTACTAAAGCTCTTGGTCAGTTTCTGGTTCAAGATACTCTGTGTGCATCAAAGGAAAACTGTGAAAAGGTAGCTCTGTAAGGTAAAGCTCTTGTTAGTCAGGATTCTCTCCTCAGTTCAGGCAGTACCATTTCAAAGATGTGTCAAAAAATTAACCTTGTATAATTTTATAACCCAACACAGTATCAGTATTTTATTTTTTTTTTTACACATTCAATATTTTAACATGTATTCTCCAGTATGGTCATGCCTTAACCCTATTTAAGCAGTTACATGATTAATAAAGAATGTGTTCTGTATGTGCTATAGGCTTGTGTGTCTCAGATTAAAAAATGTCAGCTTATCAGTCTTGGAGAAAAATACCATTTAGAATGTAAACTGTGAAATCATATCAGAATTCACCTCTGTTTAGTCTAAGCTGGGCCCAAAATGCACTGCCCCCCTTGTGCAAGCTCAGCTGTGGCTTGGGCTGTTCACACTTTGGGACCCAAGCTCCAACCTCTTATCCCTACAGAAAGCTCTGGTGCATCAAGCTGTTATCCCTACCCCTTCAGAGCAAACTGAGCTTCATGACTCCTCTCAGAGGAACAAAGGGAGCATCTGGGTTTCCCTCCACCCCCAAACTTGAGGGAAAAAAAGAACCAAAAAAATAAGCAACAACAGCCAAACAAAAAACAAAACAAAGAAACAACAGTCACTTCTACACCCTCTGCTCTTTGCCATCTGACTTCTCCAGCTAGTGCTTCCATCAGGCTGCCTCCCTGTCATTGTCTGATAACTTACCTGCAACTCAATCCTGTCTTCTATTTGCAGGGTCTTCAGTGTCTCTATGTTATGAGTAAGATTGTAGTTAAAAGATACAACATCTAACTTCTGGACAAAGCTCAGTTCTTCTGTAATCTGTTCAGTCCAAATAAAATATGATAAAATTTAACTGTGGTACATCTCTGATATTAAGACTGTTCTGATTATTTGTAATTACTGTACTGTTTCACATCAGAGGAAAATTATGAAAAAATTGGCAAAATTATGTGAAGACTGATTTTTTTAGTAAGTTACATCTCTGTACATTAATAGGGAACATGCTGCATGAAGTGAAGATAGCTGGTGAGAAAGATTTGATCCAGTTTGCAAATGGGAGTCATGGATCACTGCTGATGTTAAATTTGTTGCTAGAAGGGACTGCACAGAAGGAGTGGCTAAAAAATACTGTCTTCATATAATTAAGGTCTATAAAACTAAACCAGTCCCTGCAGAGTATTCCTAGAAGTGCCTCATGCACAGGTATTTGAAATGGAAAACCATTATTTATCAAATCAATTAACTCACTTTAACATCTATTTCACATTTTAGTAACAGGGACAAGACACTTACTTGCTTGCTGCTCACACACAAGTGAGTAAATCTTCTATAGAAGGTGCTGGTTTTTTCTGATACCACATCAACAGACATCCTCATGGGAATGCCAATGTCAGCAGCACCTTTTATGTTATGGGTTAGCACTGCATCCAACTCTTGTCTTTCCTGTTAATATGACACAGCATTTAGCACAGCATGTATAGAACCCAAAGCTTTCTGTAACACACAGCTCAAAACACAAATTCAGCAATGTCTGCCCTACACTTAGTATGAATTAAAACCAATTATACAGAACTTAGGTTAAGTTACACTGGGAAAATGAGAAAAAAAAATCATGTTTATCAGAGAGGATTAAAAAAAACACACGTATTTCAGCTAAGAGACAAAGTTGTAAACACTTCTCCCCGGTTCCAAAGAACTCCCACTAGTTAGCTTTTTCTCTACAGCACAGAAATACTCAGAAATTACCAGTTACAGCAAGAAAGTTAATGACCAGATAGAAGGTGATAATTCTCTCTGTGTGTACTTTACTGTCCTGCATTGAGGACAAGAGAAGCCAGACTTCAATTTTCAATGAGGAAGGAAGAGATTCATGGCCTTTCCTGTGATGTTCTCTTTTTGAAAAAACAACCAGCAGTGCAATAATTAATCATCACCTTTTATTTTGCAGTGTAAATCACAGTGACCAACCTAGAAATCACAACCCTTTTTCTTCTTGTGCATTGCTGTATACTTTCATGCAAATTAAGTGTTATATTGGAGCACCTGTGCATCTGGAGTGAGATCAGAATTTGTGTTTGCACGAGTTATCTTATTTGCCACATAAGATAAGGAACAAATAGTACAATATAAAAATTAGTAAATATATACACCAAAGAGCATAATAGGAAATTATTCAAGAGTTGCCACAGTATATATCATCTTATCTTAAGAATATTTTACTGCATATTGCAGCTGCCAGATTTTCAAAGAATTTATTTTTATTCTGGCATTTAATACTAAAGCTTGGCTGTTCTTTCCCAACAAAATGGTTTAGAGTATGTCAATCAGTACTTTGTACCTGCAGTCTGGCACTCTGAATGATACTTACATCAGCAACTTTTAGTATAAGGAGTCCTTGTAATTTATTTTCATCAAGAGTGATCAATGTCTGTGAATCTAGGTTCATTTTATCCATCAAAACATAGCCTGAACTGTCAATTTGTACTGGTACTCCAAGATCCTGTACAAAAAAAAAAAAAAAAGTAAGTTCACCACCTTTACCCACAGATACACTATATACCTGAAACATTTATTTCTAATAAGTAGCTCACCTAGCACTTAGCTGTATATCTAATATATGAGTCAGCACATTCACAGGATTTTTTCAAAAATCTTTACAGCTTTTTACTACATTTTATACATTTTGTCTTTCTTATTTTGAAGATGACCAACATATTTTTGTTAATTGAGCCAGCAAAAATAGAACACGGGACAATGTGGCAGCTCTCCCTACCTAAGTGAAAAGTCAATTAATTTTCTATACTTGGCAATGCTACAGCAGACTAAAGCCTCCATAAATCAAATAAAACCAGGCAGTATACAGAGGTTTATTATGGCAGCTGTTCTGGGAAGAGTGCTGGTGAACCTCATCCTGCCATAGTTGCTGTTCAGACTCTATGCATTAAGATTCCCACAAAATGCACAAGTTAAAGCTCTTTAAGGAAACAGGAGGCATGACTGGGTGCTGCTCCATCAGGCTCTATGAATGGTAAGGTTCAGCTCATGGCCAGCGTTTGCAAGAATTACCACAGAGAAAAGGCTCACCAGGGCAGTACAAAGCTGTTTGTTCAAAATGTTGCTATTTGTTTTTCAAGTAAATTCTCTAAAATGTTTCTCAACTGAGGTCTTACAGGAAATCATAACTGCTATTTACTGCTGGCTTTTTCACTCTGTGTGTTCACCACAATGGTTTGCATAAATTACATTTCAGTTTGTTAGCAATTTTGATTTTCTCTAAAGCTGAGTGAAAATTTTCTGACTTCAACATTATCTACTTACTTTATATGTTTTTAAACAACTTCATAGTTTGGTTGTCAAAATGCTGAGAAACAGTAATTGTTGATACATACGAAGATAACTGAACAGCAGAAGATTAAACCCCTGCAGATTTCACAATTGTGCTTTCAAAGAAATACAAAGCTAGTAAAAGCAATCCCATTAACTGTAATCAGTAGGTACTGATTAACAGAAAAATTGTTTTATACCATACAAAGATATGGAATGGCTGGCTCCAAAAGCAAGATGTAACATTTAAAAAGTTACTGTTTTCCTTATTTTTCTGTTACCACTGAAATTAGCTGACTATTTTCTTTTGAATTTAGTAGGTGCAAAGATCCTAATTTAGATGTATAAATTCAAGAGTAAAGCAAAAACCACTGGAATCAAATACCTGAATTGTTTGACAGTTATTTTCTATAAACATTTTCCATTGAATCTTCTTCTCAGGGTCAAAGTCCCCATTCATTTGAAGCTCACAAGCACCTGATTTCATTCCTATTACAATATGATATTTTAACTGGTTTTGTGCTGTGATGGACAGTTTATTCTCCTCTGGGATTTTTTTCAGTTGAGGGAGGTCATGCCTGAACTGAATTTCCAATGTAATCTTTGGCTTGCACTCTGCTCTCACTTCAAGATGGGCAGTCTTGCCTTCTATTTCAAGGACAAAGAGATATTCTGCTTGGCACTTGTCTTTCTGAATAGATCCTGTGAGTCGTGACTGAGATGGAATGCTGAGATTCTACCAAGATACAAAAAAAGAAAAAAAAATTAAAATAATCCTTTGGATTATATATACACATTAAGAAAGTCACCACTGGGTCTTCTTCCTTTATGATTTTATGCTAAAATATAATAGATAAAACCTACAGTCTCTGTTCTTCCCTGCTTTTTACCTCCCAACAGCAAGATGGCAATTTTGCCTGAATAAAATCTGAGGTAAGATTTTAGGACTGTCCTGCAGAATTTACAACTTTTTATCCATATGAAATGTTACATTTACAAAAGCATCTACAGAATGCCTATTTCTTCAGAGTGGCAAAGTTTACTGAAAACTGAAAAATTCTATTTTTAACATTTTAAGTGGTTCTCATTCCCTCTTCATTGGGGATGACATACACTTTGCTGTTATTTTTGGTTTTGTATTGCTACTTTGTAGGTGAAGAAGTTAAAACTGAGAAGCTAAAAGCAAAACTTAAATGCCTACGGACATCTGGAAATAACACATAATTTTTTAATAAAGTTATTCTTTCCTTTCTAAGCAATGAAATTTCACAACTTCTACCTTGGCAAAAAAGACAAACCAGAGAATATCTTTTTTGTCTAACAGTTCAAAGTAAAACTGCTATTCAGCCTTAGAGGGCAGTCTTGGTCTGCAAAGTCTACAAGCAAGGAAGACTGAACAGATCTCAGCTTGCAGAGAACACCTGTGAACAGGATACATTAGAGGCTTTCTTTGCCTAATGCTGTAAGACACAAAGATGTGTCTTTAGAATGACTTTCCAACACTCAAGCATTGTTATTTTAACTAAAACCCTATATGGCCTCTCAAATCTCTCTTTAAAATTCTCCAAGAGCTACCTGCAGAAGCTGACATTCTGTTTCTGTTTCCAGTGTCCATTCAGCTTTATTCTGAACACAGAGATCCCCTCTAGCTTTAAGTTTGCATTTGCCAGCTTGCAGCAACAAAATGCCCTCGGTGGTAGAGTCTGTGGCTGCAGAGAACAGAACAGAGTTTTCAAAAGGCAAACCAAGCTGACTCAGCCAGTGAACTGAATGCCTGAACATCCCTTGGAGTAGATATTCCTGTTCACAGGAAGTGTCTATCTGCACATCAACTGTTCTGCCATCACACTGGAGGTTGATCAACAAACCAACGTTGCAGATGTTTTGTTGAAATGAGCCCCCGAAGTCTACAGCACGAGGCAATCCCAACCTCTGCAATGGAAAAGATTATACTGTTTAAAGCACACAGGGTAAAGCAACTGTCTTACTAGTTTGTTTCCAGTGAATGAAAAAGCATTTCTTCTTTCTGAGCCAATATACTTTTGGGAAGGACCCTATGAGACAGCTTGTTTAACAGAAATTCTTAAGCTAAAAAAAAAGAAAAAGAAACATAAAATAAATGGTATGGGAATAAAAATCCTACAACATTTTCATGAGTACTATAGAAGAAAAAGTTCATAACCCAAGAGAAAAACTCAAAATTTTCAAGCAGAAAGGACATGTTTTTCATCAGATTCTAGGACAAAGTTTATTTTATTTAAAAGGCCGTTATTAAGCCACAATTTTATGGCAACAGCAGTAATATCCACCATTTAATTCCCATCTTCAAATACACTGTGCTCTGCAAGTGTTCTGACTCATTGCTCTGCCAGAACAACTTCAATGACCAAAACTGTCTTTTCCATAAATAATGATGTCAGGAGACAGCTCTCTGTGACTTCTAATGATCTGAAACACACAGTCTATTATGCCACACAGAAAACAACCTAGACTTACCTCTAGACTGATGCACTTGTTTCTAAAAGTAAGTAGCCATTCTGTATCTGTGTCATTGTTGGCCTGCTTCACTTCTCCATCAGCTTTTAAGCTGCAAGGCCCGAGGATAATACCAAGCATGCCCTTATACTTGTCACTTCTCATGGCTGACACCTTCACTTGGTTCTCTGTGGCAAACCCCAGAGACTGAAGTGAAGGTAAAGAATGCTGGAAGTCAATTTCCAAATGAGGGTGGATGTCAGTGGTAGCATGGAGTTGCAGCCAGGCAAACATGTCATGAACAGACACATGTGTAAAGAAGGTAAAGTTGCTGGTTAACATTGACCCATTCAGTGAAATTCTTGCTGGAGTCTGAAAAATTACAGGAAAATCTCTTGTCAAATTTGTTTTCCTGTCAGGCCATCTACTGTTTTTAAACAATCATGTCACTAAAAGAAAACTATTTCCCTACTGCCCTGACACATTTTTGTGTTCATCACATATATATTTATAAATGTGGAAAGAAATGAAGACATGGCCTAAAATCTTCATTTTAGAGTTCCATAATAAAAATAACAAACAGAAGGGAAAAAAACACCTCCAAAACTCAAAAAACCCAATTAGTAATATCAGAAAAAAGGATCTGCTTTTACTAGAATAAATTCTTTTTTTTTTTTCTAATTTTTAATAGAATAAATTCTGGTTTTACTAATAGAGCTCTAGCAATGTGAGCACATGTTTTATATCTCTCAGCAGGAGTATCAGTGTTGTGCAGATTGTATCCATGTTAAATGAGGGAAGTAAAATGCATGTCACAGAGTAAGAAGCACAAAACCATTAAATTACGAGCTCATGCCTCCTATGGTTCCTTTTCCTGCTCAACAACAGAACAAAACCATTTGTAATGAGTTCAGTTCTAACTGGCAGAAGATGCAGTTTGGAGACTTCAGCTAGAAACACTAATGTGACACTTGCCTTCACACAGTGCACACCTCCTAGGGTATCAATGTTCTGCTAGGTGCAAGCTCTTGCACTGAGGTCTGAAGCATCCCAACTTGCTTGTTTGCCATGTGATATGGGAACATTGCCTTTAAAACTGCCCCTGTTTGGCCCATAAACATCCCTTACCTCTACTTTATATTCTGCAGTGGGTGCATAGCTTGACACTAAAAATGTAAAGTTTGACAATTCTGATTCAGAACAAACAATCCACTGCATGATGATTAAACTGAGTGCAGCCCTCCCCATGAACTTTTACAATTTTGAAAGAGAAGTTATTTGATCTGTTTGAGAATATTAAGCAAGTGAAAAATATCTGAAAGTGTGTGCAAAACTTCCAGCCTACCTCAAATCCATTACTACATCTGACACCCTCCAGTACTTGGATTCCCTTAGTGGTAGTTAAGACAGTGTCAGTGTGTTGTTGACAGCAGAGTTTATAAACTAAGCCAATACCTCAAAATGATGAAATGCAATTGCTCCACTGCAAAGGCCAGAGAGTTGTTTGTTAGCAGATTCTCCACTGCAAGCAACCTGTTGACATTATCAACAAAGCACCTTCAGAGCATGAAGAAAAGCAGAGGACTAAAATACAAAGAAGTGAGGTAAGCGACTGCTTTCAGAAGAAAAAGCATTTACATACTTAAATATAGCTTCAAGATTAAATGTTAGAGATCAGTTTAAAAAAAAGATAAACAGTTCAGTGAATCTGAGGCTAAATCATGTCTCTAATCTTGCATTCTCCTGCCAAAATATTACTAGCCTACATACAGACAGAAGAATATCTTCAAATAGTAGGAAATATTTACTTGCTAGACAGAACTATTTTTATTTCTCCCTTGAACTTGCTAGATTGCTCTCAAGAAGTAAATCTGAACAGCTGAAAATGCACAGCAGAAAACTACATCAAATACAACATATATCAGGATTCCTGCTAACCTCTAGTACACATGGAACAATGTCTGTAAGTCCTGTCACATCATGGTGAAGAGAAAGACGAATTTCCATAGTCCTGCCAGTGGTTTTCTTCTCCATTTCAATTTTGAGCTGTTCCATCTCCACTGTGGTTGTAATCCCAGCAGCAATCTTTTTGGTGAAATTCTATGTGCATAAGAAAATAAATAATGAAAGGAAACAAACAACAACATCTCAGTAACAAGTAGCAAAAGCAGAGTCTTTTTTACCATGTAAGCATCAATGTGTGTGTCAGGGCAGGAGCACTGATAAAATAAAGGGGTAAACTCATCAAAGTGGCTTTATTTCAAATACAGATTTTTCTGTTATGCTAGATATTCTCAATGCTGTGTACTAATAATTCATTCTGGCTCCAAAAAATGTTGAGAGACTTCAGTAGCCTGGAAGATTTGAGTCCTAAGGCTCATAGATGAATAAAGCAGTGAAGGGAATAGCAAGCAGGGCAAGGGAAATTGTAGAGTTCTTCCTCAACACACTTGTGTGTCTCACCATACCACTGCCAATGTTAGTGACTTGAGCCTTCCAGCATATGTTAGAACAAGCAGAATATGTCAACCCTTCTTTCATGGAAAGATAATTTGAGATGAAAAAGAGCTATATGTTGATCTATAGCAGAAATGTAGAAGAGTTGCCAAGCAACAGTCTACCAGGAAACATGATCTGTTACTCTTCTATGGGTAGAGGTTTCTGAATGGAAAGTCTAAACACTTTTAGCAGACATCTAAGGGATGACATCAGAACTAGTTAAATCCAGTACTAGATGCAATGCAGAACCTAGGCTCACTAACACTTACCTGATGGTTGTATCTGATGGTCTGCCTGTCCACTTTATAGGGGGAAAATAAAATTGGACAAGATAGGAACAGGAGTTCCTATGTAGCAAAGCACTTCACTTAAATGAGAACGGCATCTCCTTTGGTCTAGATTCAGCTCCAAGACTTTAGCTGATAGTTACACAGTATGACACAAAGCCAGAAAACACCTTTCTTTCACATGGTAATGTAGTACGTATCAAAACCACAGATGCTATTGGAAAAAAATGCACAAGAATAATCTACCATTATTACAAAAGGTTCTGCCAGAAGATCAAAAAATCACAAGCGGAACTCTTCTTACCTCATAATAGCCAGCAGCTTCCACAATAAAAGGGATCCCATGTTTCTTCATTGCTGAGATGTTGTGCTTTAAACTCAGAGATAGTTGGGATTTAGGAGTCTCCATGGACAGTTTGTGACTCCCAAACACAGCAGTAATCCCTTCACTGCCACTCTGAAGGCCTACAGTAATGGTGTGATTTCTTGTGCAATGGTCACAGATGGCAGTAAGAGCGCCATCCAAGGGCAGTCCTGCTGATAGGAAGGAAAAAAATTGACACTGTACTTCTGGGTTGTCATTGTAAAATACAGAAAATATGTATTGCAGACTAAGGGGAGCCTTCTGTAGTTTTTTATAAGAAAAGACAGACTTTTTTAAAAAGTGCGATCATCCAGTTAGCTGCACTAATTATTAATAATCTTTATAGAAAGAAAGGACATTACTATCACATGAAAATCATATTACAAAAGGACTGTTAAATGGAAACAGCATACACTTTGGAAATAAATATTTTCCTTCTCTTATTAAAGGGTATCTATCAACAGGTACTGTGTTCAACTACAGTAGTCAGCTGTTAGAAAGTTTCAAAACAGACTTTTTCACTCCAAAGGGACCAAGGCAACTTACTAATTCAAAATTATTGATAGCTTCAGTTAATGAAAGCCCTTAGTTTTTCTTAGGAAATAACTCTTGGTGTATTTCAGCCTTCAGTGTGATTTATTTAATGACTTCCAATGTTTCAGTTCTGGCCCAAATCAAAACAGGCATAAAGGTATGCTTAAAGAAGCTAACCAGCTGACCAGTACCCAGGAATACTGAGGTACAAGACAGAAATTGTTTACTCTTAAGAAGGACAAAGAGTTTTAAAATAGTTTTGCATCTATTTTGCTGTATTTTTAAAAAAAAATATTAAAAAGACTGTTGCAGTGAAATGAGGCAACCAGGTGCCACTAATTACCAGGTAGTGGGCATGAGCTTGTGTTAAGCCCACCTGTGCCTGATTAGGGGGTCCCCTACTGCACATGAGCAGGATTAGGGGGGCAATAAAAGGCCTATTGCACAGTTGGGGCCCGCCCTTATCAGGCACAGGTGGTCTTAACACAAGCTCATGCCCACTACCTGGTAATTAGTGGCACCTGGTTGCCTCATTTCACTGCAGACTGTTGCTAAGACTGGATGACTTTATGTCTTGATGTGAGCAATGACTCATCTATTTCTACTGGTTTTCACTCCCTCAGATAAATACACTTTGACACCTTGTTACATCACATGATCAAATCCAAGTTTTCTCCATACCTGCATTTTTTAAAAAGCTGATATTATGTGTGAAAGTTCCACTGATGCTACTGTGCCCATAACTCAGGACACTGGAAAATTCTACAAAAAGGGCTTTCTCATCCACCTGGAAGCTAGCTAGCCCCCTTTTCATCTCTTTACTCATCTTCAGGTGACCTTTCAGTTTTGCCTCCATTGGGATTGCCTGACTGCCATTCTGAAACATAGTAAAAGTGATATTGTGTATGGTGGTGTTTCCAAACACATTTCTGCTCCTGAGATGGAGTCCATACAGTGTTTTGTTGATCATCACATTGATGTTACCTGTAATAGGCAGAAATGATTACTGTGGAAAGAGTCCTTTGGCACAGAAATAACCAGAATTTGATAAGCAACATAAAAATTAACCATTCAATACAGGGAGGAAGTAAAAGAATTTCCATTTATTATAATAGATAATCTAGCCTTATCCAGAAAGCAAATCTTTTCATTGTTGAGAAAGTTTCTCTACTAGAAGCAGTGTCTGTCCTTAAAACAAATTATATAATAGTATTTTGGTAGCTGTTTCGTTTGCTATCATGGATTACACAGCACAGCCTGCTGAAGGAAGGTTGCAAAAGCTACTTGAGTAACTCCAGGCTAAACAATCCCTCTGGAGCTCTGCAGCAACTACTCTGCCTGTGGAGCCATTCAAGAAACTAAGGGCCTCATTTAAGTTCTCCCTGCCTTTTAGAAGAGCTGCATAGGAAAGTTACCACCCACTATTTCCTTCAATGGCTCAAAATATGAACATTATCAAAGTGTGTTAGTCCACTAAAAAGTCATTTCAGCCCACTGACCAACACTGTCTTCTGCATTATATGCAGCTCAGGAAGGAATACAATTATAAAGAAAAAGTTTCCTTGGACAGCAGACTTAGCAGCAAAATACAAAGTAAAAAAGTACCATCATGAATGCTGTTTTTGCACTTCAATAATCCATTCAGAGAAAGAAGATGAGGTATGGCCTTTAATCCCACAAATGTGTGTTGGACTTTTCCAATTAGGGACAAAATAAAACCAGCTTTCTGCTCACTGGCTCCCATGAAATCCACATGAAGCCTATTTTCATTAAGCTTCATCTCAGATGATATCGAAAATCTAAAAAGACAGAGATAAAAATTGGCAGCAAGATCTTATAATTAAGTCATGACTGTCAAGACAACCCCCCTCAAAGCAGGAGTGATGAGAGCAGGGTGCTCAGAAGCACATGTGGTCAGAGACCCCACACACTTTCTGCAAGTAAGCAGCAGAAACACATGAAATAGCATTATTGAATCTTTTATTTTTTCTTTTTTCTAGTAAATCTCATAAGTTTCAGTTAAATTTTATTTATTTATGATTTCTTTAACTCTGTATCCTCATTCTCTTTATTGCATCCAGCTCCTAAACTACTACACGCTGGGACCTCTACAAAAGCACCAGCTCCTTCACTGCACTTTCGTGTTTGTGAAATTTGAAAAATCAGCTGGAAAACAGCTAAAACCTCTGAGGCTCAAATTCCTGTTCCTGAGCCCCATCACCTCAGAGCTTTCCACAATACTTAATAAAATTTATAAACATTGGGATGTACTCTCTCACTGGCATAGCTTATAAATATGAGCTCCTTCTGAGATTATAAGCAATGGGGCCAAGGGGAAATAAATGCTGTTCTAAACCCAATATAGCAGTTCATTAATTCAATTTATGTCTATACAACGTCCCAGGAAAGCAACTCCAACACACTGATGTAATTTAGTGTGCCAACTTATGAAACAAAGGTGAAAAGTATTTCAATAACAGCATAATGCATGAAGTGGTATTTGCTCAGTGGCTTCTGATGCAGCTATATAAAAATTGCTACTTCTAAATACGTGTCACAGAACATTCTTCAATGCTCTTTTAACCAAGATTTTGATTTCTCTACCTTGATGGAAATATTTTTCCCATGAGCTGGAACTGTACTGATTGTGGGTTTGTTAGGATTGTCTGATGAAGGAAAGTCCTCAGTTCCACAAATCTGCCATTCTTCCTTTTTTCATTGCTCTTATCAACTTCTAGCAACAGCACGTCCCTTCCATTGGAATGAAGGTGAAGAGAGCCATTGAAATTGTTCTCACCATAACTCTTTAGGGCTGCTTGGGCCTAGATGTAGGGAAAAAGTAGAACAAAACATTAAAGATCTCAGATCATAATACAGAATACTGATAATTCAGTTTGAAAAATAAGACTGCAGATAACAAGCTGGGCATCTACAGATGATATCTGATTTTGCATATAAGCCTCTCAATGTGCTAGAGCTTTCAAGAAAAAATAATGAGCTACATTGGATCTAAGCATGATTTAACTTGACTTTCAGAGTTTTTCAAATATTGGCCAAATCAGAAATTGCATATTAAAACTGCATGGAGCCACCTAGCCAGAACAAATTCTAACCAATATAAGTTCATTGTTTCCCTAACAATTTACACATCTCCACTACACTCACTGAATTCTGTATTAACTGATCATCTCTGCAGTATGCACATACATTTGTGTTCCTCTGCTTGCAAGTAGCTGCAAAGCAATTCATAGCACAAGTTCAACAGTTCTCAGGTCAACATGTATTCCCCTAATGCATGCAGCAAGCAAGGGGCTGAACACAGGTCTGAGTCTATAGAATACAAAAGCCACTAGTGCAAACTGCAAGACTGTAATAAGCAGGGAACTGACCTGTGAAGACATGTTCTTGTTGATAATTGCTTTTACACTCACACCATAGTCAAAGTGTTCCAGTTTAGTTTGCCAGGAAAAAAGCTCCCCTCTTAGGCCCATTGCCTGTGGAATCTGAAGCTATTCGACAAAATGAAATGTAAATATAAACACTTAATTCTCATCAATTGCCTCGTGATTTAATGTCTGAATTTTTAGCATGAAGTGAAGGGTGCATATAAGAAAATGTGTGTATAAAATTCTACCAATCTTGCTTAAAGACACTGAAAAATAAATGAAACACTGTAAAAAAAGTATGAAAACAAAAGCTCACTGTGTTTCTTACAAGATATTATTGATACAGTTTCTGATTTGATCTGCTGTGATACTAAGGTTCTTTTTTAAGGGTAAGGACTTTCTTGAATTAGGAATTTTACAAGCATAAACAATAGAAATTCTAAAGACAATGTAGTAACACAGCCACCAAGACATAAAGAAATAAAACACCCTAAATGAAAACCACCATTACCCGCAATGAATGTGTCAAATCCATGTGTAAAAGATGTCTAAAATCTGCCTCACTGGATTTGTTCCGATATCTCCCTAGAAAGCTGAGAACATCTTCCTTATTGACCTTCAAGACAGTCTCAAGCTCATGCTTCACCTGTGTGTTAAGAATATGAAAAGGGAATTGCATCAGGAATTAACCCTGTATATGATATGAAAGATGAGAGAAGTCATTGCTACATATTATGAAATATGAAAGAGCTGTGAGCTACTACACTGTGGCTCAGAATGAAACAAGCAAAGCAGGAAAAAAGTAAGTGCATTTGACAAGAAAGATGAACAGATCCATACAGACAAGGATGAGAACTCTGAATCCATTCCTTCTCAGTATTTGTTATTAGGATTTAGACTCCTGCATAATAATATTTTAAAATATGATATTATGTATTACTATATTAATACACAACATATGATACAAAATAGTGTATTAGAGAGGCACTAACCACATTACTGCCCTCAGAACTTTTTGGTTCCAGCATTTACATGTTGATGAACTAAAGACTAAAGCAAGTTAGGTATATAAAGGCAATAAACTAAATGAACAGGTAATTAATCTCTCCTTCTAAATGAATTTATTGCAAAATTTACTCACATTTTCATGACTTTTAGCTAAAATGCATATTTCAACATCCTTGGGGAGCAATCTGTAGTTATAAGGATGCGTTAAGCCAGCACAAACCTAAAAAATGTTTGAGAGGAAATGCAAGGAACATAAGATATTTACAGTGAATCACTCGTTTGCTGGCTGTTTCAGTATGCCAGATTAAAGGAAATTCTTGTATAACTCACATAGGGGTTCTCAGGTTGGTAACCAAGAGTGAAAGTTTGAACTGTTTCCTCCACTCCATTTATCAGAACTTTTGTTTCAAAGAAATAGTGTTGTTGATTCTTGTCAACAGTAAACATCTCCTGCAGAAAGAAACTCTGCAGAGTGGGCAATCTAAAAGGATGCCTGGAACAAAACAAGTAATAAACGAAGTGTAAAAGATCTTAATAGACAATTAAAAAAAGAAATAATGTAGAGTTCAACCTGAACTCCAAAACTGTCAGTTATAGATGCCATCAGGGTGTCAGGTACAGAAGCAAAACACATAGGACCAGGACCTCTAAGAAATTACTAGAGAATAATTCCAACCTTCATCGAAAGGTGGTACACATTTACATAAATTTCTGATAAAGACTTTCCATCCTGGATTCAGGAAGGCTTGGAACAGCACGGGAGAGGGTGGTGTTCTAAAATTCTGATATGCACAACCAGTACAGTTAGTGCAATGGTTTGGAAACAGGGGGGCAACGGGGGGGGCTCTCCTGTGAGAAGCTGCTGGAAGCTCCCCAGCTCCAAGATACCACTACACTAACACGAGACAGTTTTATATACTTTGCATGGCCAAGACCTCATTTCAAACAGGGACTGTTTCCAAAAGCTTTTTGCAGCTTTGAAAATCTCACTTATCAGCCACACTTTATGCTCTCTGTACAAACACACCTGCATGCCAACAACCCTATCCAACAGACACTGGGCCACTAGACATTTCTCAGAGTAGTTCACCACTTCAGTGTAATGCTTTAGAGATGTCATTAAATATTTCTGCACATTTAGTTAGTTTGATGTCTTGGAAAAAAGCATTAACTTTTATAAGCAGACAATGGACTGCCTTTATACATGTTAGGATATCTGGTACATCTCTTTTTTCTTCATTTACATATTTTTTCCACTACTGAAAAGGCATCTCACAAATTTTAGGTATCTCCAAGATGTATCATGCACTCCTGTGGAGCCTACTATGCCTTAGGAAAGCTGAGATGTACCCAGAGATGATCTCGATGTCTCAACTCTAAGTATATATTTTTACCTAGGCCTTCAAGCTGTGTTTTTGATAATAGGTAAGAAAGAGACATCAGGCAGACAGTCAGTATCTAGAAGCAGTGCACTCATTCTCAGCAGGAAATGGAAATGTCCCAAAATCTTAACAAGACCGTTTGTTATGCGTTTTAAGAGTGGGACTTCTGGCTATAGAATGGCTGTTTAATTCCTAAGGACTAGGACAATAAAAATGCATCTGGATGGTGCAGATTCAGAGGATCAGATCTGGATTTTGGAACCACTCACCACTGCAAAGTCTGGACATACACAAAAAGCCTGCTGTTTTCATGAAAGAAGGCTATAGGCCCAATAGAGTTGCCAACAAACATGTTGCCACAGCACATGTAGCCTGCTGCCTTTGACAGCTTTGGTCACCATCATTTCAATATAGAGGGCAAACACTAAATGGATGCAAATGACCAGCCCAAGAAGTCAGTATGCTTGAGTTCAGAGATCTAGATGGGAGGAAGCAAATGCCTTGTAGATGTGGCACTTCAACATTGTAATGCCCAGAATGCTCTGCAAG
This sequence comes from Heliangelus exortis, assembly GCF_036169615.1. Classification (NCBI taxonomy): domain Eukaryota; kingdom Metazoa; phylum Chordata; class Aves; order Apodiformes; family Trochilidae; genus Heliangelus; species Heliangelus exortis. Next base: position 4,924,436 of record NC_092438.1, on the reverse strand, counting down.
AGCATGAAGATGCACATTCAATATAAGCAAAAACATTCTTCAGAGACAGAAATAATAAGACTACTGAACCTGAAATGGAGAGTTCCACGCTTTTGATAAAGCATCTTCTCCTTCTTCAGCTCTTCTATCTGACCTTCAAACTGCAGCACCGCAGGCAGACTTTTATAATCTTTCCATACAATCTTCACAGAAAAGTTTGTCTTCTTAGGCTACACTCAGATCATGAGACCAGAAGAGGAAAGGACAAGAGTATCAGATTCACTGCATTCACATTCACGAGCAGCAGTATAGAAACCAGTGTTCAAATGCTGCAGCAAGGCTGTCATTTCACACGTCAGCCTCTTTATGCTTCAGTTTAAAACCTTGTCTCCATTTACATAGAATTAAACTGACTACAACAGAAGACAAACAGCCTATAACAAGATAATAAAATTGAGTTTAATCTGTTTGCAATAAGAGCAATGTTTAGCTCTGGTACCAGTGAATTTGCACACAACAACTGATTAGATTTTTCAAAGCATGGGATATTGTGACTAAAGAAGATTTATTTTAGAGACCTCCTGCAAGGAACTGACCACAGTTTTAGTTCAAACTATCTCTGTGGAGGACAAACTGCTGAATGGCCTTCAACACTAGCAATGACATCTCTCAGTTACACAATGCTGAGTCAAAGAAATTGTATTTCTTTCTTACCACTTGCAGACTGTGATAGCTGGCTGTGAAGTTCAGTTCCTGTTTTTTACTCTTTATCTTAATGCAGAGAAATTTGTCTTGCTCATTATTCTCCAAGTGAATTTCATTCTTCACAAGCCGATTCCACAGAGAGATCATTTCACTATAGCTATGCAGAACATTCCTCCCAAAATGATTAAATGTGGATGCCTGAAAAACAAATACATTAGTCTAGCTGAGCTAGGAGACAGAATCCTATTGTGCCAGCAGCAAATATGGAAATGAAAAGAATGCTTTTTTTTTTTTAGATGATAATTAGAAGAACTGTTAGAAAAAGTATGCCAGTTTTTCTATTATAAAAATATTCTGAATTCCCACAAAGATATCAAAGCTTGTTTTATCCCCTTTAAGCAAGGGAGAAAGAAAAAGCTAAATAATTGAAAAGAAAATAGTCAATTAATGTTTTTTTCTCATTCAAGAACATTTCTCATAATCCTTCACACTGTGTCTGAATGAGCTGTGATCTAACAAAGGAAAGCTGCAGTTCAGGATAAAGGAACACCTTAAAAATAAACTTACAGATTTACAAAAGTACAGCAGATTGTAAAAGAAAGTCAGAAATACCATGCTCTCATCTCATTTATACAGAAGCAGGTTAGAAGCTAAGCTTCTCTAAGACAAGTTTACATTTTACATAGTGCAGAGGTTTGCTTCCTAATTTTGTAGAAATTCAGTGGGAAAAACAGTAGCAAGAAAAACATCTCTGTGGTAACAGTGTTCTGCAAGATCAGAATTCAAAAAGGCAGCAAGTGCCATTAAACACATGACACCTTTACTGAGGAGGATACTCTCCAGGAAGAGGTGGTTTACAATTCTTCTCAGACAAAGGATGTCTTTAAATCTAATGCTTCACATTTAGGTGAGCATTGTAAATGCTGGACTCTTAATTTAGAAGTTTGGTTTCTGTTGTTCCTAATTTTTAAATGAAAGACTCCAAGCTGTTTTATATCACTGAGGAACAAAGTCTAAACATTTCTTAGATGATGAACTGATTTTCCTAATTCCTGAAACTGTTAGCTCATGACAAGGGAGGGAGGGCACTGTTGGTGTTGAGAGAAAAGTTCAAAATAGTCTTTATTAGTACACCCCTAGGCAGAACTCTGCCATCATGCATTTGGGCTTTGTGCAGGGAGTGATGGATTCCTGTTCCAAGGAGGGGACCCTAAGACTTTTTCAAAGCTAATAAAGAAACCTTGACTGTGCTGATTCAGCTGTCCCAGAGGAAGAAATAGCTCATCATTCAAGCACAGAGAACAGGTGAACACAGGCATTTCAAGATCCTCTTATAGCCTGGCACACAGTGTATTAGTTTCTCAAACAAACTGCTTCACATAGCATGCTGAGCAAGTGCTACTTCTGTGTGGAAGTTGTTTGGTATTTATCACAAAGCTCTGTCATCAAAGCCATATACTAAAGGAGAACCCATGTCACTAACCTGCAAGTATGTGGTAGTTGGTGTGAAAATGTGAACTTTTCCTTCCTTTTCATTGCCTTGATCTTTATAGAATAGTTCCATTACAAGATTCTTAATGGAGAGAGCTTTTCCAGCTGTCAGCTCCATAGTCCATAAATAAGCAGAATGCTGAGAATTATGTAGTTTGTGAGCTGCATACAGATAAAGCCATGGGGTGTCTATATTTAATCCACCTGAAAAGAACATACATTAAAGCTGGCAGAAAAGTGAGATTTAAAACTACTGAGATTCTAGCTCTGCAACAAAGCTTTTAAGATGCTGGGGGGTTAGAATGAGGCTAAAATGCTACTCTCAACTGGTTCTTTCAGTTGCCAAAATATCTGGGTGCCATATAATGAAATGAATGTCCTTCACAGGCACAACATACTGCATAGTGTAATACATAGGTTTGCTAATAGACAGAAATTTCTGAAGTCCAATACCTAGATGGCACCATGAAAAGTTCCTATTGCATGATCTGGAACAAAATGTGACATAAACAGTAGTGGCATTAAATCCACCTTAAGCACTAAATGTCAGAAAACCAATTTTTTGCACACCGCTGGTAACTTTACCTCTATTTCAGAAGGAACTCAAAAAATGTAAAATACACCTTATTACTATAACTGTGCATTCCTTGCTGTACTTTATGAAACAAAAAGTTTAAGATAAATTTGATTTTAAAAAAAACCAGCATACATATACAACAAAGATATTTACTTTATAGCTTAAATACACCATTACAGCTTAAGTACACCCATTTTCTAATGTTTTTAAACTTGATCACTTTCTAGAATAAACAAATTTTTAAAAAACAGTTCACTTCTTAGTCAGCTATCTTAGTTGAAAGCTAAGGACATTACTGGTCTGCAATAGGAGCCCAGACATCAGACAAAGTTACGCCTGTCTGCACAGCACAGGAGAGATTATATTTGTAATACTGTTTCTGGCCTTGGAACATCCATTTCAGGGTGGATGGTGAGAAAGCAGAAAGGCTACAGTAGAGGGCTGCTATGTCAATAAAGAGCCTAGGCAGCAGACCTGTGACAAGAAGAGAGGGAGATGGGCTTTCTTAGTCTGGCAGAGGAACAATCGAACAGCTGCCTACAGCTAACTTCAAAGTAAGTGGCAAAGATGAGGAACACAAGTTCTTCAAAAGAGGCAGACAGTACAAGGGAGAATGGCCACAAATTGCACTTTGAGAGACTAAGGAATTGCTGGAAGAGGCCAGCTAGGCTGTGAAAAGCTGGAGATTTAAAAACAGCAAAACAAAGCCACATCGGATGTGATCAACTGCTAGGAAGAGTCCTGATCTCCTCAGGAGGCTGGTCTAGATAACTCCAAGGTCTGTCTCTTCAGTATTTCTATGGTTCATGCAAAACTATCTCACAAAATCCCAGCAGCAACTTTCAGTGCATGCTTTCCTAATCACAGACTGGAAGTGGTTCATGATACTTCACCTTCCCACTTCTTCAGGCCATTTCTGGATGCATCTTTCCACTGCAGCCCAGCTGCAAATGGCACATGATCATTATACTGCACCTTAAAGTTGGTGCTGCTCTGCGAAGAAACCTGGGAGCTGTGCGAGTGCTGCAGCTGGGTTCTGTAATTCATCTGCTTTTCCAGGGCTTGCATGGTAAACTGGAAAATAAATTAAGCAAATTTAAATAGGAACAGGATATTATCTTCAGGGCTGGCTAAGCTCACACACACACACCCAACAGAAGGTCACAGCTAATGCTTCTGTCTGCACAACTGCTTATACACTTCACTGCTTTAATGCATGCTGACAAATTACAGATTGATTTCTTTAATATGCACTTGTTACAACTACTGGTGATTAAAAAAGGAAATTTTTTACTACTTTTAGACCATTTAATTTGTTGGGTTTTTAAAAAAAAGACAGTAATTCTAAGTCACTCTATGCCAGGGTCACACACAAATTCTATACTTAGAGTTACTCCCTATAGAAACAGAATAATGACAACTCAGAAAACTACCACCTATTCTCTAAGACAGTAACAGAGACCTTCAACTTCTAAGTAACACAAAAATGTACAGTAATAATTTCTGCAGCTTCTGTAAGAACTTTCTGCAAATAAAATAAAAGATAACAAGGTATGCCAATATAAATAATTATTTTCTTTCTTTTTGTAGCTCAAAGAATGTGCTTCAAATCAAAGTATAAACCCACTCCAAGGCTTTTAATTATACTTTACTATATTGGAAAACTTTTTACTGATCCAGGGTAGAAAAGAATTTCTTACAAAAACCCAAAACAAAGTAAAACAAACAAACAACAAAAAAAAAAACCCACAACAGGTTTGATGTTAGTTCAGCTACTGCAATTCCATATAATCTTCCACCTACATGCTGTAACATTAAGTTCATATGACTTGCCCACTCCATCCAGATTGTGTGAGCAAAGCAACCTTCATAAATCTTTGATATTTCTATATATGCAAATGCTGCAAAAAAACTCGGACCACATTGCACCCACAATTTTTTAGTATTTGAAAAATCCATCTATTGACTTTCTCTTCTTCATTTTAAATGTCAGTGATATCTATGTGCCTGGAATAAGACCTTATATAACTCAAACTTATTAGGTCAGGATATCTGACTCATTATTGCATAAAACAATTAGAAAAAAAGTCTTAATGAACAAATTAATCCCAATTTGTGTCTTAGTTTGTCTGTTAAATATTTGAAGCTAAGGTCATACTCTTCAACAACCATGATTACCTCCATGAAATAACTGACTAGAGATGAACTGGAGCTGTTCTTAAATACTTGGCTGAGAAACAGCTTCTTCTTGCTGTTTATTTCATCCCAGTGTTTTCCATAATTCAGTTCGATCTGGGAAGAAATCCAAGATGCACTTGCTTCATGTGTCAGGTGAACCTACAGAAGAGAAAACCACCTTTTAGCCTTCTCTTTTATTTGCTACCATTAACTGCCAGTAGGAATATTCCCAAGTAGCAAACAAGACTAAAGCAGAAAGGGTTGTAAATATTCCAATGAAAACTCATAGAAATCATGAAAGTTAGGGGTTGGAAGGGGTCACCTATAGCAGGTCACACAGGAACACATCCAGGTAGGCTTTGAACGTCTCCAGAGAAGGAGACTCCACAAACTCCCTGGGAAGCCTGTTCCAGTACCCTGGCACAAGGGTACTCAGCACACAAGTACACAGGAGATTTGATCAATATCTCTACCTTGTGATTATAGGTTGGAGTCTGCATACAGTGAAATTCATGCCCAATATCAAGTTTGTACATGCCATGTGCACTTCTCTCCACTTTAATCTTTTGCTGTGTACTGCATTCATGATGAAGATTTTTTGCTTCTCCTGTTCAAGATAAATCACAAAGTTACCTATTCAAATAAATCAGAAGTAAACTTTCAAAATGTTAATAGTGTAAATCTAGTGTTGGCATCAAGTTTTCTATTTTTCAAAAATACTGAAGTGAGATTTGCTTTTTTTTTACAGATATATACTTGTAGATTTATCCTATTAATAATAACAACACACAGTTCATACACTGCAACTGGAGAACACTACCAAGTGTTTCCTAGAAACAGTTCCTCATAGTTTTTGAGCACATATGCAACTGTTCATTTTGTCTAAACACCTGAGGAACACAAATTAATCAGGAACAATTTCCATTGAAAAATTTTAATAAAATGTTGGACATGCTTGTTAAAATTGAGCTTGTGTTCTTTTAAATATTCAGATTCAAAGAGTAAAGTTTATCATAGTGTAAAGCAAAACATGTCCTAAATCTCACATCACACTTTAAAAATCAGCTGATACCTTTCTAAAAGAGTGTCCTAATCATACAGACAAGTAACTAGCAGAAAAACAAGACAAAGAGAATACTTCTAATTTCTCCCTTTTTTGCTGTACCTAGGAGTCCATATTTTAGCCTCAAACCATGAGACCATATGCCTTCATGTTGCTGGAGAAGACTGATGATGTGTACTCCAAGAACACCTGGAAGGTAAGCCTCCCCTTCCAATGAGTATTGTCTCATCTTATCATCAACCTTCTTCTCCAGAAATGCTACAAAAAGAGTAAGAGAGATTAAGCAGTGGTAGAATATGAAGTTATTTTAGCTAGTGAAAAGAATACTACAGTGGGCAAAACAAAAATACTTTCAGTCTCATCTCTTCTGTATTTGTGAGGGGAAAAAAATTATTTCAAGATTTTTATAATCTTGTGACACATAGCTACATGTCTGTGTCCCCACACTGTTTTGTACTAACAAAAGCAAAACCCAGAAAATCTTCTGAGCTCTTATTTTGTAATTTTTAAAGTCTTTCCTGTATCTTATTTCCTCTCCCCTCTTCAACAGTAAGTAAAAACAGACTTTAAAACAATTTATTTTATAATCCCTATTATTCTGAAACACATTAGTACCAATTTATCAAGGTTAATAATGTTAAAAAGCATCTTTACTGATTTGAAAGGAGTTTTGGAAATACATGTCCAAAACTAGTAAACCTTGATATGTAAGGACTCTACAGCTTACATTTATATGGCAAATAGTTACTGTTCTCTAACCTGAAATAAATGCAGCATCCTTCAATAAATTATTCAGGGATACTGAAAAAGCTATCTTCTTGCCAAGGTGTTTGGTCATGTTTCCTGACAGAATGACAGGACTGCTTTCTTTTATCAGCTTTACCTCCAGGTGTGTCAAGTATCTCTGCTCTCCACTCAGCATCTGCAAATCTGTCATTCCCTAGAAAAACCAAACAAATAAAAACCAAACCCAAAATCCAATCCACTCAACAGTACACATCAATTAAGTTTTGAGAAAGCAATAGTATAATACTTGGACATTTAAGAAACTATGTGAGAGAAGGAAGAAATTTCTTTCTATACCCCAGCAACCCCCCTTTATACTTTCCCAAACCCTAATACTTGCTATTACTAAATAATGGAGAGGATGGACTTTTTTTTTTTTTTTTTTTTTTTTTACACAAAAAACACAGTGGTGCAAGATGCTATTTTGTTCACCCCCTGCTGGCTTCACTAGTGACCAAAATCTCTCAGCATGTAACAACAGTGAGCCAAAAAATTATATGGTGCTACTGAAAACGACAACAAACTCACAGTAGGTAACTAGATTTAAGTTGAACTACATGCAAATACCAGAACATGCAATGCTAATTATTGTTTGAGTTATCGAAACACCCAAAAAGCCTTTGCTGAAATATTACCCTAAGAAAAAAAAAAAATCTGTTAAATAACGTGCTCACTGTAGGAAAATGTGGAGCATTTGGAACCAACTGGCATTGGAGAACCACGTAAAACATGGCATCTTGCTATGGGCATAATGCATAATGAAAAAATTGTTCAAGCCTGGGAATATAAACAAAAATGTCAGTAGAGTTTCAATCATAAACTCCCACCTGCATTTTTGTTTGCTTTTTCATTTCAGATATCAAACATTGGCATTGTCTTGTTTACTCCCCAGTGCACTAAAAAAGAAAATTTTGTGATATAAAGAACAGAATCTTAGAGAGTCTTGAATCTGCAGAGTCCACAGAAGTGAAGAAATCAGCCTGGGCTTATTCAGAATCTTTACACGTGGCCAGAACACAGTCTGAAAAACTGGTACTACATATACACAGAAGGAGCCAAAACCCACAGGAGTCAATGTGACCTCCACTGACTTAACACTGGAAGCAACCCAAATGTTCTGAGTACATCTGACTATGAAAAAATTGCCTTAGATTACTTGCAGAACCCATGATAAAAAGGCTCTTTAACTACAGTAATTTAGCACTGAGTCTATCTCAAAAAATATGTAATAAAGACAATTGGTGGATGGATTGATGAATCTGATGGATTGCTCACAAGACTATTTTTCCATGTGTGTGGTTTTCATTGGCTTTCATTTCTGTCCTTTTCTTCAAGTATTCATCCTAGTATGAAAGCTCATGAACTGCAAACATACCTTAATGAAATATACATCTTGGTCATCTACTATCACCTCCAGGTGTCCAATTCTTGAATTTTTAGAAAACTCAATTCTCCCTTGGAAAAAAAAAAGACTGTTTACATTTTCTGGACAAACACTGTTCAACAATACTTCATAAAACTTCACCAAAATGAGTTTCCATTGTTGTGAACCATGTATTTACAAAGTAGACACATAATGAATACTAGAGGAATATGAGAGTTTGCAAAAGCTCTGAAGCAGCCTCAGAATACACACCTCATTTTGGAAGGACATTCTGAGAATACTGATTGAGAGGAGACAATGAAACTGTCCCCAGAAAACTAGCTTAGTTCTGGAAGTAACTTACACACCTTCCTTTAGGCCTGTGCTAACACTTATAAGCTGTGTTGTGGAGACCTTTCACTAGCTCAGAACACAGTGCACCCAAAGCTTCACACAGCATAGGTAAATCTTCCATGCAATCCACTTAGTAATAATCAGGATTATATAAACAAATAAATTTGGAGAAAAAAATTCTAACTATGTGATACAGTAAAATAAATCAATGCAAACCAAAAGATTACTTAACCAGCATGTCAAAAGAGTTGAAATATGATGTCTATATTATTACTGTATTATTATTAGTTTATATTTCATCAATATGTTCCTCAATTTTGTTTTCTATTGTACACTGTTACTTTTTTATTGTAATGGACAGCAATATTATAGTTAGTACTTAACTGAATTGACAGGAAGTAATTTCATCCTGTAAGTTGCAGAATTCCATCCAATTCAGCATATATAAAAGACTATAGAAGTTCACTGTTTTCCTCAGCCCTAACTTCATACACACTGGTAACAGCTCATTCCTTTAAAGTGAGTTTGTGAACCAGGTACTGAACCCCTGACTGTGCAAAACAGTCTTAACAGAGACAAAAATTACTGGGAATGGACATTACCTTAAATGGTAAACTGAATGGCTATTACACAATAACTTGTGTTTACCATTAATGACTGAAATATATATATATTTATCTGTTGATAATGAGATTCTCCTGAATGAGATTAATTGATGACCTGGTTCTTAGTTGAAAAACCTACCATGAATCTCAATTTTTTTCTTAGGCTGTATAAATTGGATTCTGAATTTCTTCTGTTGGACACTAAAATTTAAGTCAACACCAACATCCCTTTTAAAGTCTGACTTTGGAGTCCCAATGAAGAAACGAAGGACAGCTTCATTTGGGATCCATGAATTCTCCTGAAAGAAAGGATAACCACATTTGCAATTGGCACAGGAATTACAAAACCATCTCTCATGCTCAGTTACATCACATGACCACAGGAATCTTCACTGCTAGAATAACTTTTCATCTATCTGCTTTAGAAGATTTTCAGTATGAAACTTCTATTTTTCTCAGGCTGTATTTTCCTGTCCAGTGCTTCTTTTAGGAAATACTGTCTGAACACCCTGAACTTCACAGCAGACTGACCTCTTGAAATTATACTGAAACTTGCTAAAATTTATGGAAAAGTAGATTATATTTCTAGTTATAAATTTCAGCTCTATAAGTCAGGCCTAAGTGATCACAATTTGGCAGGGCTGCCTTAAGCTGTTACACTCTGGTGTCAGAAGTGGGATATGGCACAAAGTGCCACCCTGCAGTGTGTGCCTTACTTGAGTATTGTGGCTTTTCCTGCCTACAGATGTCAGATTCTCTGGCAGAGGAAAATGCATTCCTTCTGTTTTTACTGGAGAAAGTCACAAAAATAAAACCATGAATGGAAAGTTACTCTGCTTACTGTTCTTACCTGACTGTCTTACAGACACTGAGCAGGGTCTGAATGCAGGCAGAAGTGTATTCACTGCAGACTAATTTCTGGTTTTAAATAAAGTATTTAATGTAAATTAACAATTTGTGTTTTAAGGAGGTTTTGTCACAAAGATAAGCAAGTCACTGAAGTAAGGCTATGTTGTTTAGTACTGGGCACCAGGTAAAAAATCCTGGTCTCTACTTCCAGCTCTATCAGACTTGCCTAGGCAAATGACTTAATATTTCTGTGTGCCGTTTCATATATTAAAATAATATGTACCTGCTAATGGGCATCAATAATTTGTTTTCAACCTATTTCCCAACTACAGTGGGAATGAAAATAATAATAATGTAGATCTTGACTGACAATTAAGTCAAATATACAGTACTGAGGTAGACCATTCGTTCACCAGTATAATAAACTGAAGCCAAAGTAAAGCATGTCATAATGGTACCTGAGCAATATAGTTATATGCAGCTTCCACAATGTACTGCTGCAGCCCCCTGTCTTGCTTAGTTAACGTGACAGCCACTCTCAGAGGTCCACTAAGTGGGAAAACCAAACCACTGTCTGGGTCAGGATATGACATTTCAGAACACAGCTGCCAGCCAATAATCTCAGACACTGGTGGAAGACAACAGTTGAACATTCAGTTAGAAAAACAAGGAAAGAAAACATGCAAATGAATTTTTCACTGGATATTTCAGGATATCAAGCTTTCCAAGACAAACATGACAGCTAGACTCACCATCTTTCCTAGTGCAAGATCTGGCTTCTGTGTGGCCTTGGAAAACATCTATATCTTCTGTCTCATCCACCACAGTGAAGTAGAGTTTTGAGCTACAACCAATAATTTCAGTCACTTACAACCAATTATTCTAAAGTTACAGAAATTAAAGAAAATTCACTGTTATATGCCATCTTCTTCCAGGTGGGAAAACCAAGAAAGATTAAGTTCTGTTAAGGTCAGCCTACATTTCTACTAAATAGCACTGATTTTTATTCAGAGTTTCCATGTTTAACCTGTCACTTAACCATAAAGAACCTAAGTAAAAACTCACCAAAAGGGTAGGAGCACACTAGATTCCAAATTACCCCCGTGTTTGTTAAATGCCATTCTGTTCCTGGATTGTTAAATACCATCTGTAGAGTTAATGCTAAGCGTTTCCTCCACCACCATAATACCCTGAACTAGATCCTTTAGACACTAAAGTTCCAGAAACATCACTGACATTCAGTAGGAAGAAAAAAAAAACTTACATTTTTTTATCACAAAGCTTTGATTTGAGCATTTCACTTCAGAGGAAGGATGTATGTTTTTATGGCTAAACAATGTAAAACACAAACAATAATTTCCCCTTCCTTTTCTTAGGAATGGCAGATTTGGACTGAGTCAGACAGAAACAGTTTGTCTTCTGATAAAAGATACTTCTGCTCTATTAATGAGCCTGCCAGTTGAGTTCTGAATTAAGAAAATCATCAATTACTATTTAGGAATATGTCCTTGCTCAGCCTTACCTGAAATTAATTATCTCCATAGATTCTTCTGGAGTGTTCAAGAAAACTTTGACCTCTTGCCCTTTTTTTACATGGATTCCTCCATCCAGACTAGTAGATGTCCTCACTCCTGCTAACCAGCTTATGCCAGCTTGTCCTGGAGTCCCCACAGTTCCCATTTGGGCAGAAAGCTGGACAAAGGCACTGTTGAAAGATTCACATATATATTCTTCTTTAAAAAGCACTTGCTTCTTAAAGCACTTAATTTAAACTATTGGCTGCTCATACTTTTCAATAAATACATAGTGTTTGATGCTTATACAGTATATTCTAACATTAAAATCATTATGAAAATTTTGTTTCAGGAAATAACTGAAATAAGTTATATGTAAACAGATATACACTTTCTAAAACACATTAAAGAATAGGTTTACTATATCTCTTAAGGGATTTGAACCCAGACTTCAGCATGAAATACTAGGAAGTATCACACAAACTTTCATATGAAGAATTGCTATTTGACATGAAAATGACATATTTGCAGCAGTTACTACCTTGGCTTGATATATCCATTTAGAAAGAAATTTGACTGTTGTTTGAAATCTGCATTCCCCTTGATTTTTATGTTGATTGCTGCTGAAGCATTGACTGCCAGTTGAAGAGGAAAGCCTGAAATTGCTGGAAACTGCAATTCTTCAGTGGCCAAACTCAGCCTTTTATTAAGCTGTACTTCTTGTCCCTGTGGTGGAAAAACACAAGCAAACAAAAGAGAAAATTTCATTTTGCATAATCAAATAAGCACTTAAATTTTTTTCCAGATAGAAATATCTTTTGCATTTATCTGCTGTGAAAGTGCTTTTAACTGAGCTGATTTGGGAAATAAGGTAGAAAGCAGCCCAAAGCATTTATCTGACCAAGTTAGACATAGGCTAGACTGGAGTAAGACATTAATCCTACTACAGTTAAAGACAGAATTACTTTACATTTAAGCATGGGTGCATTTAAATGAGAAAAGCAAGAAATAAGAACCAATAGACAACAGATCAAGTCCTTGCCTACTGTACTGAATGCTGTTTAAACCAAATACATACTGGTATCTTTTAGAGTTGACTAGTTTGAACAGCAATATTTTGTATCCTTTATATATCTGTCAAAGTAGTTTCTCAAGGTATTTAATTTCAAATAGAAAAAAATGTTCCTTTTACCTTCAGAAGTTTGACAGCCAACTCAGCCATATTTAAAGAATAACGTTTCATTTGTTTTCTTAAATCTTCACAATCCAAGAAGCTAAGTTCATTTCCAAAGATTTTCATGCTTAGCTCACATTTCAGCACCTCCTTTCTCACTTTTTTCTCAGTGAACTGACACAAGTTAAGAAATTAATCAGAAATTATGTTTATATTCATTTTCTTTCAAACTCACAAAAACAGTTCCTCAGTGCAGACCTATGTTAGCAGGAAACAGACATCAGACTACTACAATACCAGATCAGTGACTGCTCTTCCCAGCTAAAGGTCACCTCCACACCTCAAGCTGAGCTGACTATGAACACAGGTAATGTCTAATCCTAAAATGACTGGGAAAAAGATGTTCTGCAATATATACCCACAATAGATGAAGTTTTGAAAAGTATAACCTCAATTAACATAATGGCTGCCATGACTGCTAAATAAACTACTAAAATGTAAATATTTTACATTTTCCCTCCTTAGGAATCAATACAACAAGACTATAACATGAACATGAGCTTACATGGTAAGAAGAGACTCTAAGATAAGTCCCAAGAGGAGAGATGGTCTAAGACACACTACATAAATAAAAGCCTCCAAATTTTCCAGATAACATATCAACAACCGAATTCAATTCCCAAAGCTTTGCTCTTACATCAATAGAATATAGCTCTCTCCAAACATGAGTAAATTCCAAAAGGGTTACCACAACATCTGACACCAAACTGGGAAGTCTGATTGCAAACAGCATGACTCAGGGACTTTACATCCAGCAGCTATTTACAGTGTCACAGAAGTCAATAGACAAGACTATAAAGAGGATAAGAGCTCAAAATAATGAGAGGAAGCCCTAAGCAACAGGCAACATACTCCTCTGGCTGAGAGTCATTGTTTTGAGACAATAAAATAATATGAAAAACTAAAAATCTGGCTCTTAGTTGCTTTGTATTTTATGCAGCCCTTTACAAGTGAGTGGAACAAGTAATATATGCTTTATGCAAGGGAGTCACAGTAATACAGAGCAGTTGTCCAATGCAAGATCAGGCCCTAAGTTTAACTGGGGAATGTTATTCATTTTTCCATGATCTACAAAGTCATTTACCTTTTTTACTAACTCACTCATCTTACTGTACTTCCTACCAGGACAACTCTGGTTAGCTTTTCTCAACTTTGGCTTGCCAGACTTGGTCACAAGATGATCAGCAGGGCTGTATCGCTTCGAAGTCAGCTTCCTCTGCTTGCCTTTTCCTGTTGTTTTCACTGGGTTTTCTGACTTGTGGTTTCTTTCATTAGTGCTTGCAAAAAAATGGTCACTGAAAGCAGCAGATTTCTGTCCAAAAATCTTCTTCATGAGAGCTTCGCCATTTTCTAATCGTATACCAACCTAGGGAAAAACATATGGCATTGAAAAACCTGGCAACAAGATGCAAAAGCCATGTCCGATTTTATAGGCAGAAATTAAAAAAAAAAATATATTTCAATGCAACCCCTAGGGTCTTGTACAAAGAAAGATTTGCCATACAAGCTCATGGTGGTCTACCAACTTTAGTATCCTACCTCATGCAGCATCCGATGCTGGATATTTTATTATTAAATATTTCCAGTAAAAACTCTTTAATTTGTTGATTACATGAAGCTCAGTACAAAATAAAACCACTTTTTTATTCAGGTATTGGTTTGCTTACACTATGATGGGACAGTTTGAGCCATTTTAGCATGTTACAGACAGTATTTTGGTTGGAAAATAATAATGCATCCTTTTAGAACTCCTGAAATAAGAGGAAGTTTGCAAGCTTGACTACAGTAGTATTAGTAACACATACAAACCCAGGGATATGACAGTGAAAAAAAGATTTTGCTCCTTTGCAAGCTTAAACTTGAGATCTCTAAGCCACATTAATTTCTTTCACGTACACATTTTAACCTGCAATAAAGAATCCATAGGCCAAATATTTCTTTCTTTTGGAAGCACAGTAGAGGCACAGGTAAAGACAATGAGGTTGCAGGCAGGCTATTTAAATATCCAAACCACTGAATGCTCAGTGGGACTAAATCAACAACCTCAGTTACATACATACAACTCTCTCTCTCTCTCTCATATTAACAGAATGGTGTACCCAATCCAATCCATTTTCCATTGTAAGTCAACCAAAAGAATCTTTCTGTCCTACACTATCCTAAACAGAGTTAGACCAATCTCAGAAAGCACTGACTTTTCTCTTTCATTTGAGTCAACAAGAGCTGAATTTAACTCACTTGGCTAGTGCATGGTACGATCAGAGTGAAAGTGCTTTTATTGTGACTAAGTCCGTTACAGAAAGGAGTCATCAGCCTGAGGAAACTTTGCTCTAACAGTGAAAAGCATACCCTGCCAAAAGAACTGGAAAATAGAAATATGTCCTTTTACTTCAATACACCAAGTATCCCTTGAGTAAGGAGATAAAAGAAATAAATCCATAAACTAAACTTGCCTCCAGTATATTTATAGCATGCCCCATGAGATGAATGGTCAAGTTTGTCATAACTGATCGTGGTAGAAAAGATGCAGGAGTAAAGACCACTGATGCTTCCATATTTGCACCTGCAGTAGCTGCAATAGCAAATACAAGGCATTTGTCATTTGGACATCAGGTGTTCTCATTTACTTTGCAGCTCTCATCATTCTTTTTGAAACTGAAACTCTGCTTAATCAAAAGATGGAGAATAAAACATTAAATCAATAGGTGAAACTATTTACCTTTTTAGCATAGCAGACTTCAATGGACATTAATGAAAGCCTATTAACTGACTAACAATAAAAAAGCATTTAAAATATATATTGTAAACAATTGCACTGGAAGAGATGGGCAGAAAATTACGAAAAGGAAAGAACGTGAACCAGAAGAAAAAAATACATCCTGATCCCATGGGATTAGAGAAGCCATGTGAAATTTTAATAATCCATATGCTGCAAAGCATGAATTTCTAAAACTCAACATACTTGAGTGGAATGTGGCATCAGAATATGAGGAGTATTTCCACATCTCTCTGTCAAAATCTTTGCTAAGGATTTCATCTGGAATAGAATCTCGAAGGTGCTCCTTCAATGGATCATCTGTCTCTAGGAGCTGAGAGAGATGACTCCAAACAAATGATCCCACTTAAAAAAAGGAAAGAGTTAGAAAATTAGAGAATAATTAAAAACAGTTTTAGAAACGGATGTAGGGAACTTTTTTATTTGTTTATACCAGAAATAATCCTAAACCATTTCCCCTGTAATTTGAATCAGTCTGATACAGCTATATTTATCAAGATTAACTTATTTAAATACAGTCTTATCCTTTCCCAAGGATATCCTTTCACAAGGCTTGTGAGGGGCTATTCACTTCCTAGTTTCACTTATGCCTCTCAGCAAAGCCAGGAAAACAAGAGTTTAAGGTGAACCTACATATTTACTGTTTACAAAGATTGACACGAAATTCAAATGAATGCTGGGGAAAAAAAAAACAACCTAGTATCTGCCCTATACCTCTAAAAGCACTTGTTACTCAAAAGTCTATTATATGAATTACTTAATTGTTACATCATCCAAATACAAAGAAGGAAATTAACAGAATTCATGAGTGCAGCGTTGACTAAAAGACACAACATTTTGGAGGAACCTGTAGAGCTCCTTCATAAATCAAACAATTTATTTTTTACACAGGGAGCCACAGGGTGGAAAGTCACTGACACTACACCTTGACAGTATTTTGCCAGGTGATGTCATTTCTCAGAACAATCCCCCTCCAAACCAGAAGCCACAGCATCAGATGAACACAATGCTGAGCCTGAACTCAATCACTGCAGGATATACTGGTCTGGACATAACATCCTGATAAAATGGTTACACAGCTTCAAGTTCAGAGCTGGCCATGATCCAGATACATCAGAATACAGACAGAGCCTGCTTTCATCTGCCTGCAAACAACCTTAATAGATATCTCTTTCAGATTTTCCCCTTCTTGACAGACTTAAAAACAAAGGATTAGTCTAGAGGAATTCCTTGTTGAATGTGGTAGAAACATTTAGAAAAAAAAAAATCTGTTTTCCACACAAATTATGGGATCAGCTTAAACATCTGTGATCCTTGGTAATAAAAAACTGATATGATTCTGTACTTCTATAGAACCCACAGTTTCATTTCATACTAGCCCAAACAGCTTCTCCTTCAGATAAAATGCTTACATAAAATCACTATTTTTAAATATAGTACAGCTGATCTTCTCCTTTCATCAATTCTCAATTAAGGCTTTCATGCCAGTAATCTGCCTCAGATCAGACAATAATTGATCAATTGATCACAGAAACAGGAAGCAGCAAATATTAATAATTAAAATATTATGCTGGCCTTTCCCCAAAATAACTGTTACACTGTTGGCCAGCCAATATACATTGGAAATATGATAAACAGCCCTTTCAAAATCCTTTCCATAACATTCCTATATATAATACACATAATATTTCCACAGTTCTAATACTGAGATCCTTAGTGGATTTAATCAGTTGACCTGAAGCATTACATCTGGCACAGTGATGAGGCACCTCTCACTAAGCCTTGATGCTATCTGTAGGAAGCCCTGAAGTTCCCAGGCATCTTAAATCATCTAAATGAAAACCAACAGAACTTTCTTTACAGTCTTCAGATCTACTTTTATTTCTGCCTAATGATATCTGTAAAATAGTGCAATCAATATTAAAACCAGATCAAAACTGATGTAAAAGAACTGCAAAAGAGCAAAATACCAAAGAAAGACCATAGTAGCAAGTCCTTATACTAAAAATAAGTAAAGAAATTGTAAATGTGGAATTTAGGTGCATGAAAAACATAACAAAAAGTTTACTTTATATCTGCAGAATGCAATAATTTTTTGCCACTTTCCTCTTTCTCAGCTTTACAAAACGTAATCTGCAGTTATCCATTTGTATTTCTCATTAAAAATCACTGAGCATCAAAGATGTTCCATGCAGCTCTCTTTCAAGAGCATTAAGCTAATGACATGCTGTCCATAGAGGGAGCCAATTCTATGAAGGGTCACTCCTGACTATTACAAAAATAACAGTATCACAATGCCAGTACAAAATCTGGGCATTACACAAGCAGTCTTTTAATAGCAACATACAGAATATTAAGACTGAGTCAAAACTAAAATAGGTTGATACCATTACAACTGTACATTAAATGTTATACTGAAGAATTGTGTAAGACTTCTGTAGTTGCTTGGCTGACCTTGACTGGATGTTTCTTTCAGCAAAGTCTTTTGCACTTTTTTAAATAACGCTTCATGAGGACATTTCATTGCTGTATAATAAGCAGCAATCCTGATTTCCACATCTTCACTGGTTGCTTGATACAGCTGAATTAATATAGTATTCTAAGAGAAAAAGATAAGCAAAAGAAAACCAAAAAAAGGAAGACAGCTACAGTATTTACACCCATAAACACCTCATGTATGCACTTTTAGGTACAGGTAGGTTTTTCCTTTGAGAGACATAGCCCTTGCTTTAAACCTGAAAAAGACACTTAATGCTACATGTATACAAATGTATATACAAATTCTCTATACTACCAAATACTCAAATTTCCAGAACCAACTGTCATTATGACCTGAATCATATACTAATTTATACAGGACTGTCTGTAACACAGAGCCTCACTTACTAGCACTACTGTTCTATTGTATTTCACAAGTGTTGCAGCTAATACACAGTTTTTGTCAAAAGGCTATTAAGATCATTATTTCTGGTCCCAATTAAAAGGAAGGACTGTAATAAATTTTTCCTGTCCATTACTTCCCCAAGTACTGACAAATATGAGTTGTTTGGTGAACTGCCAGGAATTAAGACATTGGTCACTGATACTAGTAACATTACTAGTATTTAATACCCCCAGTCCACCCACAGGGTATCAGTTGAGCAATTCATTTGCTAGACAGTGATGGGCATGACAGAATACAGACCTCATACTTTCAACACCAGCAGCACTGAGCTTTGTAACTGTGGAACAAGCAGATTATGCCAATCCATGCTGCTATTAATTTTTAAAAAGCTATGGAAAATATTTCTCCAAGAGCAAGCCCACATGGAATGTTCCATTCCCCTGGAGCAGGACTGCCAGCTTTGCCCAGGCTTTGCCATTCTTTTTAACATCAAGTTATGCAAGATAAACAAGTTTTGTGTTTTCTTCTATTAAATCATCAACAAAATGTTCTATGAGTGTTTTGTCAATTAGAATAAGCTTCTCACATTAACACTTAGCACTTCAGAGCATGATACAGTGGAACAGACTATAGAAAAAATTAAATAATGTGGGTTTTCAGCCATAGCCAGCACAGACATAAGCCACCCAACAGAAGTAAATTTTTAAGAAGTCACATTACAGCAGTCACTGGATGTGTTACCTCAACCATAGTAAAGCATATTACAGGATTCAGCAGCAGCATGGTCCTACCAACCTCTCCCACAGCAGAGAAGCTCTGCTGGAAGACAGGTTTACACTTGTCACTTCATTGCTTGCAAGTCAAAAAGTCCAGAAAGCCAAACCTCTGGGACAGTGCCAGGAAGCCATCAGTCACCTGGTGGCAATAAATCACTCACCCTGACAGAACAGGGAATGCGCCTGAAGGCCTGGACAGCAGCGAGACGAACCTCAACTGGATTGCTTTTCAGGGAAGCACACAAACCCAAAACAGGAGCAAGTGAAGCTCCTGCCAGTCCAGCATTTCCAATGGCTTTTAATACCAGTTGCATCTGTAAATACAAAGGAAGGTAGATGAAAATGTTCTGCACATGTTGTCACCTGTACATAAAAGTTTACTGAATTAATATTTTCTGTGCAAAATTCTGTTTAAACTACTGATAACTTGGGGGCTTTACTGCAGCCCCTATTGTACCAGCTATAATGTGATACATTCTTGCACCAGCTATTCTCTTTACTAATATCTTAAACAACTTCAACCATATTTTTTGAAAGACAAAAAGGATGAAAACCCCCATAATTTTCATGACAATAGGCAACTGATTTTTTGTACTGATTTTTTTAATTTTCTTCACAGATGCCTGTATAGTGCTGTGGGGTCTGTGACACACATCAAAGTTTAGCAATTGCTGAGCAGTGCTTGCACAGCTTGCACAGCCTCAAGGCTTTCTGTTTCTTACTCCACCTGCTCAGCAAGTAGGCTGGGTGTGGGTAAGAGGGGACACAGCCAGAACTGCTGACCTTAATTTGCCAAACATAATTTTGAGCAATAAAACCGTGTGTATGGAGAGAGAGAGGGGTGGTCCCAAGATATCCATTGCTCAAGAACTGCCTGGGCATCAAGGCTTTTGCATCACCTTTGAGTGATGCTGGGTTTGTGTTTGGTTTTTTTTTTCTTTCAGCTACTAAATAGGCTCATCTGGACCAATTAGTTTTCTCAGTCTTGTCCCCCTGATTCTCTACCTCATACCACTGTAAGGGCTGTGGTGTGGTCATGTGGTGTTTAACCCACCACAGCAGAGCCAAGAAATGAAACCCCTTCCCCACAGAGAAAGACTGCAATATAAACTGAACAGACTTTAGCTTTATTTGGTCAACTGCCAGCAAATGGACATGTGTAGTTATCACTATACACTGCTAGCTACAGGCCTCTAAATAAACTCTGTGCCTCTGACCATAACCCTCTGAGCTCTGCTTTTCAGTCAGTTCTCAGTCCACCACACTATCCACTTATCTAACCCACATTTCCTTACCTTACTTATGAGGATGTTATGGGAGACAGAATCAAAAGCCTTGCTAAAGTCAAGGTAGACAACCTCCACAGCTCTACCCTCACCTACCTAGTTAGTCATGCACACCATCTTACAATGCTAGCAGATTGGTTAAGCATGATTTCCCCTCGGTGACTGTTGAGCACACCTGCTAACACTGACTCAGAACTTATTAGCCATCAATAACACAGCTAACACTAACTGTATGTGAATTTGAGTCACAAGAGGAATAGGAAACTTTCACCAATGCGCCATTTCACAGGGGAGCGATGGATGTTGTTTTATAACTCAAGTTATGAGCTTTGCTTCATCAAAAGATCCAGGACTTTTAATGATTTAAATCACCATGCTGATAGGTTACACTGGTTGGATATACAAATCTGTCCATCTTACCAAAGAATGTTAATTTACAAAGCTTTCTGGAAATCCATTGAATGCCATTTTCATCAAACAAGTTTTAGATCATAAAGAGAAGAGAAAAGTAAAGAATTATATCATGTGCTTCTACATTATCAATACCTGGCTGAGTCCTTCTGAATCTTGCACAGCACAGTTTCCTCCCAAAAATTTCCCAAGAGTCTTCATGACACTCTGTACAGCAGGTACACCATCACAGGATTTGTAAGCTGAACAAAATCTATGTAAAAGAGCAGTTACTCCTAAGAAGCAGCTCTGGCTTGCTCCTGACTTCAGCAAAGGCTTTAAACAAAACACAAGAAGAACAGGGTATATCAGAAAAGTAATTCACATTATTACTGAAACACACAATAGAAAATAAATGTATCAATATACCTATATGATAAAACTCAGTATCAACAATGCATATTTTCAAATAGCCCTTAAATGATTTAAATAAAACAACACAACACTGTGTAAATGTAGTGGAAAATTCTTTCACCTTTTCATGTAAACATATGGGCTATTTAGTGCTGGGAATAGCAGCCTGTGATATACCATGCAAGATTTTCCATGGCTGATCAATGGCTCATTAGCACACACAACAAGAAGGCACAACACTTTACTTAATTTAAAAAATATTTTTAATTGCTTAAGTTACAAGGCTATCTATAATCTTACCACCTGGAACACTGCAGCTTCACCAAAAAAAAGGAAATAGCAAATCCAGCCTCACACACTAATAGTATGGCACATTATGCTGTACTAGCCTTGGAGAACAACAGATCTTTAAATGAAAACAGGCTACAAAATGGGGCCTCTATACTCTGCATACAATCAACATCAAAAGCTGCAATAGCACTGCATATGCAAGGGACTGAAATGTTTCCAGGTGCTAAATACAAAGCTTGTAACTGAATACACTGGCAAATACAGCTCTGTCCAAAGCAGGGGGTACCTGAAACATCATCATTCTCCTCACACTGACCTGACCTTGACCCTCAAAACTAATAAACCCAAACACACAGGGAAGTTCAGACTTTTTTTTTTGGGTTTTTTTGTTTGGTTGGTTGGTTTTTTGTTTGTTTGTTTGTTTTTGTTTTGTTTTATTTCAAGTCTCTGGCCTAAATATGCAGATGAAACTTCATTGACCAAACACTACTCCATCCTCTTCTGGAATCAAGATTAAAATCATTAATAGTTTAACCACCAAATTACCTGGGCAGATAGATATTTGTAAAACTCTACAAAAAAGACTTACAGTTAAAAAAAAAAAAAAATCCAGACAGATTGATGATAAATTAGAAAAGATAAAACAGTATCTGCTCACAGCAAGAGATTCAATCATGCCAGAGGTGGGTTTAGGGATGAATGAAAATGACCAGAAGAAATATTCCACTTTGTCTTCATCAACTTCTCCAGAAACTATAATTTCTTTCATTAGGACAACACACGCCTCTGTAGCACAAGATGGGAGGGCATCTATTAATGGCTGCCTATAACACAAGAAAACAAGTACAGCAAATCTACAAATACCTTGAGGTTGAGCTTCAAAGGAATGCAATTACTAATTTACTAATTACAATTACCAGTTGTCTCTGCATGTAAATGAAGATCTTTGCCAAAGAGCTTTTAAGGCCTCAAGAGAAAGATGTCGAAGCTCAAATACAAGAGTCATGAAAAGATCTGCAGTCTGTAAGACAGCACAACAAACGTAATATTACAGATGTGCAGAAACAAGTGTTAGATAACAGACACAAGTGACTTCAGGTTATACCAGCATTGCCATTGATTTACAATGTAAACTGAGAGTAAAATCTCTTCTCTTCCCTGTTCCCCAATCTTCCTTTCTTAGACGAGGAGGAGGGCTTTCATTAAGGATGTCAGTTCTTCAGGCAACAGTGCTCTGAGATGGCCACGCACATCACTTGCATACAAATTAATAATACGCCAAATGAAGCACTGTGGTTAAAAGCCAGAGGACAAGGCCATAATCTGGGTTCATACAGCAAGATACTGACATATTACCAGAACTGTTGACACAACCTCAACACAAAATGAAAGAATGGTCAAGACAACTTAAGACTAATAAAAAGTTTATGAGAAAGATCATTTAACTGAGGTTTGGGCAATGCTTCAAAGTTTTGCCCGAGTACCTCCGGTGCTGTGCAAAAATATCCCATCAACTGCCAAAACTTCAGTTGGAAGGGATAAACAACAATCATCTTGTCCAACTCCCTGAACAATTCAGGGCTCACCAAAAGTTAAAGCATGTTATTAAGGGCATTGTCTACAGGACTCTTCTCCACACTTCTGGTTTTCAATTGCCTGGTTTCTTGTATAAACCATCTATCTGTGACAGAACAAATTATTTCATTGAATTGAAGGCCAAGCATGAAATCAGATGGAGGCAACACACTCTTCTCTACTAGTTGAGCAGCTATGGTTATTCTCTCCCCACCATGGCATGACTTACTTCCTTCTCATCCTCATCAGTTCATTCGTAATTGGTTTCTTACCTTGCTAACTTAGTTAACCTCATTCCATACTCAATTTTAGGAAGTATGTAATTGTGTATGGTCATGGACCAGGCTTAAGTGACCTAACAGGCTATCCAATTCACAGCAAAGACTTCTCTCACTGGAAGAATTATTCTAGTCACACAGAAAAAGGACAATCAAATTTAAAAAACCACAAAATCACCCATGTAACTACAGTATCTTAATTCATTTTGATAATCAGAACATCTTCCTACCTCAGAACATACTCTGTTATAATCCCTACAACCCCAAGTTTAAAACATGCAGAACTAACAACCCACAAGAAAGTAAATGGCAATCAGAATGCCTTGTGAGAAAATCAAATGGTGAGACCATGGCCCAAAGGTAAACTCTTTTGGGTCAAACTGGGATACAAAAGCTGGGCAGAGTGAATCTGACATACTCTTGCCCACACTGCTTAGCTCTGTGACAGGCTTTCTTCAAACCTCACTCAAGTGTGAGTCCCTTCTCCCCATCCCTTTGACTATTCCCTGTCATTATGCAGCTTGTTCACTTAATGGTCGATTTGCTAATCTACATCCACATTGAAATTCAGTCTTGTCTTATAATAGCATTAAAAAATTAAACAACAACTTTGCTTCCTTGCAAATGACACAGTCTCCACACCCATTTTCTCAACCTTAAACATTATTCCCTGGAGTTCAGGATTTTCCCTTCCATTTATTCTTGGTTTTGTGTCCTGAAAGAAATGCATAGTTTCACCTCATTCAGAGTCAAACAATAAGGGAACAAACAAGCTATACATGAGCAACAGCAGAGCTGTCTCCCAGGAAACACTGTGGGCATTCCCATAAAGTCTTTCCTGACCTAAAGGACATTTTATCTGTTGGAATGAGGAACAATAACAATCCCCTTTGAAATGTCTTGCCAGATAGAAGGAACATGCTGAAATAGTGAAAAATGGCTGACAACCAATCAAACCCTCAGCTGGGACAAGCATACGATGAATAATTCACATCTTTTTTTAGGCAGGGGCACGGAGAGCAGCCACTTGTGCTAACCTTAGCAATTTACAAAACAAATTTCCCACACATGAAGCCAGTGGGCATCTTCAGAAACAGAACTGATATCCCACAGTTACTGGAAAAGATCATCTACCATTCTTCCAAAGACACTGAACTATGCTGGTTCAAAAGAAATTAGGATTTAGAGAAAGTTTCTTAGTAATTCCTTTTTTCAACAAATTCCAGGCAGTATTTAGATACTTCAGTCTGTTCCTGTATGCCATTACGTCCTACTTTTACAATGACAGCCAGATAAAACTCAGCATTATTGTACTCAAAAGCTGCTTTAAGTCTACATTATCAAGAACATCATCTTTATGCCTCTCTTAGCTCTCTATAACCCCAATCTCCCTAGCTAAAAAAGATGGCAGAATTGCTTGTAACCCTGAGAGAGAAACCTATCCCATATACCACCACCCAGAGAGGTCACCCGCTGCTTTCAGCTCAGCCCTGTGCTGAGTGAGGTCTTTGTCAGGCTGTGATACCAGATCAGACTCTGATCACCATTTAATAGGTTGGGAGTAACTGCTAGTGTTGCAATTTATCAAGGCCTGCTGAAGCTGCCCCTTTCAGTTGTCCAGCCCATGCCTTTGCCTTAAGTTTCACACCACATTACACAAACACCTACTTGTGCTCATTAATCACAGCTTAAAAAGAGAGAAAAGTTTATATACAGAGAAATCAATTTATGAACAGAGCTGTAATCCAGAAGTGCAGTCTTCTCCCATCCCCATAAAACCTGCACTCCATTTCCTACTATCTGTGTGTCTCCAGCCCCCAGAGAGAGATAGGCAGAGTTTTTGTTGTAAGATGTGGGACTTAACCTAGACAAAGGAAGGTGAAGTGCCTTCTTCTATGCTAGATGTGAAGCTTTTTGTAAATGTCACTTGTATATAAATGCATTTACAGGAGAAATCACAGCCCCAAAGCACCAGAAATAAAGTTACTCCAAAGTATAAGCAATCTCAAGACAACAATGTAAGGGCACAGGTAATATATCAGGAATGAGTTGACTAAACTCATCGGTGGCAAAAACACAGTGGCATTATACCTCTTTCCCCATGAGATCATTCTAGTTTTCTAGTAATATTCTGATCATGAATGACTTAAACAAGAAGTGTGTTCTTTTATTTTCAAATTTACAATTTTTTTCACACTGTTCTCTATAGAAACTTCACCACTAGCAAGAACCACTCCATCTGAAGCATAACGGGGATATAAGAACCAGCTGTTTTAGATCATTGCCCTCAGTTCATCTTAGGTCAGCAATAATTAAGCACCATCACCTGATGATCCTTCTCTATTGTAAATAACAGGTGTTCTTGATAATGTCTGAATTTCACAGAAGAGGAAGATTCCAAGACAGTGGCAGAGACTTAACTTATCCAGCTGCAGACAATATCAACAAATATGACAAGACCTGAGCAAGCTAGAGGAGATGGGCAGACCCTCATCTAGAATGACAATCATAGAAAATACTTAAGCCCATGTTCCACAAGACCAGAATGATCTGTATCTTAGCAGCATTCACCAATTATAAAGTTTAGGTGAGAAGAGATTTCCTCTGGACCCAGCAGCATCCCCAGAAAACACAATGGTTATTAGCAGAATTCATCAGAAGTACAACCAGAACCAGCTAAGCAAGATCCAGAGGCAAAGGTTCCACGTGCAAACTGTTTCGATGGGATGAGGAAAGAGAACAAGGACCACAGAATTCCAATAAACATGGAAATAGCAGCACTGTAAGGGGCTGTATTCCACACTAAAGCTGTAGAAAAGGTTTTTTACAATTAAGTATCAGAAGCATCAGTGTTAACTCAAACCAGGCATTTTTGTTTGGTTTTTTTCCCCTGCAAAACAGAAATACAGATCATTTTCTTTCGTGTTAACTTAGAATGCTGTTAAAATTACTTCTGCCCAGTAATCAAGGACCAGATGACATTTTGACTCTTCAGATTATTGTTCATATGGGAAAATTATATTTTAAAGCATTTTATCTATGATTCCACATTTAATCATCCCAAAGCAATGGAAGGCTTCAGTATTTCAAAACTGCTGCTCTCCTAGTCACTTCTTATCTGTGTAGGAGAGCTCTCAGACCACAAAGGGCCTTACAAGGAAACAGAGTTTATGTATAAAAGCTTACCTCAATACTTGCACTGTGTGCTAAGCAAAGCTTCCACACAAGTTCAGTCACTGCTCCTCCAGTGACTTTCCTCTCTGTTTGTTCCCTTTCATAGAGCATGCTGGTCACATACAGATCCTCCATGTCCGCTGTAAAACATAAGTAAAAATCAGATATTTGGTGGTTGCTGATCATTTGCTATGGTTAACCCTGAATGTTAGGAAGAAGTTTCTCGCAGTCTTTATTTCCACATTTAGGGGTCTCTGATCTCAGTAAAGCTAAGGGATGAATATGAGTGCCTGCAGACAGGTTGAATTTAAGAATATAACAGAATAGAGCATAAATAGACCTAAAGGCAGGTGCGACCTGAAAAAAGGAGTCAGAAGAATAAGACAAAAGAAACACATTTCGAAAGTCCCACTTTCCAACAATTTGCCTCTTGCAATGTCTCTGCTACTTTACATTTATTGCCCTTTCTAGTTTTAACTAATCACTTGCTTGGTCCCAGCACTTCAACCTCCCAAAAGCTCAACAGAAAACCTAGGTGCCAAGAAAAACAAAAGGCTTGGCTCTTAACCTCTTTCTGAAGACTTTTATCATCTTATGTCAGTGTAACTATAATCAAAGCACCTTGGAAATTTGGATTTTTCTTTCTTAAAAAACAAACAAACAATCTACTTAGAGGTAGACAACATTTTTTTAAATGTTTCTCAACATTTAGAGCTGAAATTTAAAATCTTTCCTCAAGGCAAGCCTCCCACTGACTTCAGCACTGCTCAGCTTGCAGGGGTGCTAGTTATGTAAAGTAGTTACAAAAGGGTTGGCCATTAAGGAAATCTATTGCTTTTGGAGACCCACCCAGCTTCCAGTTATAGGAGGCCTCAGCTCCCAAAGAGGTGACAGCTCTCAGTAGCTCAGCCTGTAAAAACATCTACTTCTACACAGTTTAATGCATGAAAGGAAATACCAGGTGCAAAGTGTTTTCAGAGGCAAGATACTGTCCCAAGATTTTTCTAGGAAACAGATTTACTTTCTTTTAACGGAAACATCACGTTACCTTTTTTGTATAGTGTCTTTGTTTCCATTTGAACAAATTTCAGTGAAGAATGTGTCTGTGTCTTTGCCCCACTGCTCTTCTGAGAGAACAGTGTAACAAGGTTGGACTCAGTACATTTGGCCTCCACCAGGATTCCATCCTTAATGCTCTGAACACATTCCAATTTGGAGGACAGGATCTGCTGCTCAGACTAAGAAGAACAGATACTTGAGGTAAAGCCTTGATGACCTATATCAGCCTGCACAATCTTTTCTCTCCCAGTTTCATGGAGGATTCCAGTTCTCTGATAAATGAAGTTTCTTGTCCAGACCTTTGACAGCCCCTCACCCGTGGAGGTTAATAGCTCTTGATTTTCAGCTGAATTTTTGCATCACTGAAAGGCAACTGCTACTAACTTTTAGTGTCAAATTGTCTTGATTCATCTCACCTCACAAAGCATTAGTGTTAAGCAGCTGTTTTTGGTCAGCAGAGTTGAGAAAAGTAACAGGCTGGTAAATTATTGTTAGCTAGTACAATACAAGAAATTATTAATATTCACTTAATAAAAATGGCACAAGATGACAACACTGACTATTTGAACAGTATTAAGTGTGTCTTTTAGGAAAGCTTGTATCTTTCCAAAGTTTTATGCAAATAACAGCTGCCTTTGCACAATGTATTTTTCTTATCCACATATATATACACCACTATAACATATTTTAATGAGAAGTTTAATCCAGGTGCCTAACAATCTCTTGCATTTCTACCACAGCATTCCTCAACTACAATGCAAAACTGCATAAAAAGCAAACTTTATGAATAACAGGAATTCAGGGACAATAATATTCACTGTTTATTTACTAAGGATTCAAGTTTGGGCAGACACAAATATTGTTTAGCATAAATGACTATTCAGAAACTGTTTACATTATAAAAAATATTCCCACTAGCAGAAGTACCTGATGTGAATTGCAAACCTGGCAAACCTGGCACAATTAGAAGCCCCTACAGAAGAATGAGTGTCATTCCCCAACACTTACCAACAGATGAGGAATAGCAACAGATGGCACAGAAAAAGAGCCAGAATATCGATGAGAGCAGAGGTTTAAGTCCCTTGTCTTGACAAGAATAGGACCTTTTCGCTGATACCTGGTTGGGCATATTCCCAGAATATCCACCTAGTAACAAAAATAGTGTTGAATCACACAGGCACATATACAAGGTACTGAGGTATTTCAGCTGCACTCATGCAAACATATGAAAAACAGTGGGGTACTCTGTACTGTTATTTCAGTGTAACACAGTAGAACTTGAGCTTAAGTACTCCAAAAAAAATCTGCAAAGAGCTCTCAGAAGCCTGATCTCAAAGCCTTCTGACACCGAAGAAAAAAGTAATGAATAGTCATGAATAATGAATACTTCATTTTCCCCAGAGAATAGGCAAACCACAAGCCATGGTGTTACAGCTCCTCAGAGAGCTCTGCAATACACATATAACTCATATATCAAGGTAGTGCATTCCAACTGTGGACAAGAATGCAAAATATCGATAACTTCACAACATTCACGACAAGAAGCAATCAGATGACCACCACTGGCTGCTAATCAGTCACCAAATGCCAAAAACCTTTATTTAAAAAGGAAATTGACCTACTATGCACAAAGGATAACATCACTCTAGAGCATGACCCTACCTATGGTCTTACCTCTTCAATGACTGCAGTAGCAGTGGATGCTTGTGATGTCTGCAGGACACTGAGAATTCCTCGCTTTATGTTCAGAGCCCAGGTCTCTTCACTCCTCACAGGACAGAGCTGCAGAACTTTCCCATCATGGAAACAAAAATGAAGAGGGTGCCGTTCTAGTATTCCCCTGCAATAAAACAGTTCATAATCTCTTGGTTCACATACTAGCTGCAAGTCACTTTATGACATTAGATTCAGGTTTTCTGACCAGAGCTCTTCTTCCACAATGGATGTCTTATTCTGTATCTCTGTTCTTTACAGCGAGTCTCTATTCCTCATTAATTCACCCTGGCTTTAGTTCTTAAAAAGAAACAAACCAAAACTAAAACCAACAGAATAACCACAGAATTTTTTTACATAACTTCATATGTAACACTTCACTTGTAACACTTCATAAAGCCAGCTCCTGGTAAACTCTTTAAAAGTAATTATACTTAAAAGCAATGATTCTTGTTTAATGCCTTTATCATTAATAAGCATGTATCAGATGCAAAGTAACTGCATGTATTCTTTATCATTCTTCTTCAGCTGTGATACATACAAGAACAACGGCTTTCCAATCAACCTGTATCTTCCAGATCTGACAGGTGTACACACTTGGGCTCTATTCCAAAGGTGTTGTCAGTTCACTCCATGATTGCCTTTGCTACCCCAAGTCATTTCTACTTTTTTCTACTTTTGCAAGAGATCACTTTTTAACATTTATTTTCTCTTCTAATGTAACTATATGAATTATATATATTGCCTCTAAATGGGGAACAACAAGCCATCCAAAGGAAGAACTCTACAGTAGCCCAGTGGTCAATTCCCATTCAGAGAGATACACAGGTCCTTTGCACAGTAAATGTGGAACTAACTGTTCCTCCTATCAAATGGCTCACAAAAACAATGTAAGAAAAAAATTTTTAATGCACAAACACCTCAATATGTTCTTTCCAAAACAAGTGGCTGTGCACATGGGATAAGGATTTCTGAATTCCTAGGCAACGGTAGAAATTCCATGCAAGTTCAGAGGACAAGCTAGCCCACTGTATATTCACAATAGGTTGAGGCAAATGCTAATAAGGTTCAGTGGTTTGAATAATTATTTTCAATGGCTAAGTTTCACTGAATGCTTCCTTTGTTACCTATTTTTGGCTCCTCTGCAAAGAACAAGACTCAACTGCTCTCAACTGTAGGAAAATCCTAGAAATAACTTCACACAAGATAATGTGCATATACTCTGATTTGAACTCTGATACCCATACCCATCCTGATTAATATAAAAAGCAGTGCATTTACTCCAAACTTACTCTTTTTGACCCTTAGAACTGAGTTAATTATCTCAGTTCTCAGTGTTGCTTAAAGGCTGAGAAGTGGCAGGACAAAGAGAAAGATTACAAGGCTGAGCTTAACAGAACTGCTTTTTTTTTGAAAACACAAGAAGCATCAGCACTCTGGGAAAATACCAGACCTCCACAGTCTGGAGACCTTTCTGTGCGGACACGTTCACCAGAGTCTATACCTCTGTGAGTCAGAGGGAAACACACTGACATATGTTATGAATGAGGTACCAATAGCAAACACAGAAGGAAATTACATTACACTAATAAATACAACTTAAATATCCTGGAAGAAAAACCCTAATGTTTTGCATCATCAAAGGATGAAAATTAAGTTAAAAAAACTCTGTGGACCAAATGCTTTTCATTTTGCTGATGGTGCTCATATCTTGATCGTTGTTTCTTGAAAAAAAAGAAAGACAAAAAACCAATGCAACTCAGACAGAGTATTAAACAGAATGAACCATGTGAAGTCAGGCTCCTGCTAAGCTATATAGTTTCAAAAAACAAAAACTAGACTGCATGAGAAGTTTTTCTACCTTAGACTGTCCATTTCTTTCAGAGGCTCCTCTCGGGATGCAAGACTTCTCTTAATTTGTACATCTTCCACCTAGGAGCAAGGATTATATAGCAACAATATCAATAGGAAATTGTGGAATTTGGCACATAGGTCTATCTGAATAGAATATCATGGACCATCAAAAAAGGCTGTGTTGCAAGCAACACAACTGCAATAGCCACATCTTCAGGTTGCGTATGTGAGATGGTTCCCAGAAACTTCTTCTACAAAGAAGTTTCACTCACTATTGAATACATCTTATACAGCATTATTATTTATATCTCTTCTATTTTCAAGACACAACCAATCATCTACTCTGGGCTAAAGTAGGGGTCTGGACAAAGGTAGGTCCTTTCTACTCCAGTTGAAAAGCATGACTACTCATCTCAGCTGAGTCTTGAGACTACACTTTAGTGTAGTCAGTATCCAGTGACCATTTCATAGCTTACTTTTACTGAATTCAGAGGAGACAATGCATACTTAAGTTCATTATGGAATTGCTTAAAATATTTGCAATTTGGCTGGTTGTGGTAAAGAAGAACTGGTGCTAAGGGGCATCCAGACAAGTCAGAAGAGAGTGAATCAATCCAAAGACAGTATCCAAATTCTCATTTTTCATGTAAAATCTCAGAACCACTGGTCAGTTATCCATATGGCCATGTTAGGGTAGGGATAACAAGCCTATTCTTCATTGGCCTCTGTACATGTGTATATAGTATGCACATCAACCCCCTGCAGAACCCATGAATTATCCCCTCTGTTAGCCTGAAGGAAAATCAAAGCAGATGAGAGTTTATTTTCCATGCTCCCCCTGCTAAAGCACTGCAGTACTCAAACTGGCCTACCGCAGGGCTCACCCCAGGAAGCAAGGTCTGTAATTTGAAACTGGTCTGGTTGCTCTTTTCACCAAGAGATTTGCTGTCAAGATCAATGGAGTGTTACCAGTTAGAATTTTACACTGTGCCAGGAATGGCACAAATCTAGCACATCCTACAAGTTTCTGAAGTTCTCTCTAAAAAGCTTGCTATTTTCAAATTTTTTCTTCTAACATGAAAGTTTTAAAAAATAAAGTTAATTTGAAAGGGACTAGTTTCATCTCCAGTTCTGCACTTCACGTGACAAAACAGTGAAATGGTCATGCAACTCAGGAAAGAAAACAATGATTTGTTTAGCCTGCCCCTTAAAACTGGTAGCTACTTAATTTGACAGTGTGTTGTGTTAAAACTATTCTGCAACTCTAATAACAAGATTCATAACTGAACTGGATTTTAATAAAAAGAAAAGCAAATGTTTTAAATGTAGTGCTAATCCCAAAGAAAGATGCAGTTCCATATTAGCTCATCCCAATCATTCAAATGATTATGACAATACTTACTTTCAAAACCATGTGGCAGTTCCCCAGAGCCTCAATGATCACCACGCCCTCTAAAGAGATGCCACTGCTTTTGTAACTACTTCCCTGCAGGAATGTGCTGGTGACTGCTGAATACCTGTAGCTGTATCTCGCTCTTTTGGCAAAGTATGCTGAACTGTGTTCTAGGAAACAAACAACAAAAACCTTTTTTAGTCTATTAGATTTCTCTCTACACCTATTTTTGATATTTTCTCATCTTTTGGCCATTGAAATAAGCTAAACAAGGGGATGGATAATCAGAATGTTCCCTTCCCACTTGGATTTAAACTGAAAGAAAGAAGTGGTTTTCTGAAAGCACCTGCATGATAGAGATAGCTCTTTTATGACAGGTGAAAAGAATTCCCTGCTCTCCTATGCTCATAACCCCACAGTTTACATCAAGGCAGGAATCTAATTTCCAAGACTAGAAAAGGAATGTGATGCATTTACTGTGTGATGCTCTTCCAGCACCTTTCAAGGAGCATCAAAGCAGGATATTTACAACAGCAAGAAGAAAAAAAACTGCTGATGTATTCAGTGTTTTTCATGCCCATGCTGTAGTTACACATATGCCAACAAACTAAATTACATGTCTTTTATTTAAAGAACCTAGGTTTTGAAAGCCTGTCATAAAAGATCAAGGCTGAGGAAGAGAAAGCATGGGAAGATACAGAGCCATTGTATGTGTGTGAAGTTATCATAAGGACCTGTCAATTGTCCATGGGCAGCACTATCTTCTAATTAGTATAATGTCAGACACCTTCACTGTGCTAAACGGTCTCTATTATTCCTCTAATGTAAGGAGATTCTCTTCTAGACCAGGTCATAAGAGTTAACCCCGAAACAATGAGAAGATCAGAGTCATAATATGTTCAGTACCATATATTTAGGCAGCTGTGGCAAGATTCTAACAAACACACTGACCCCAAAAGATAAGACAATGTGGTATAGCCTTAACTGGAGTTAACTTAACCACTGGAGTGCAGGAGAAAAATTCAAAGAAAATACTCTCTTCCCTCAGATAAAGAAGACAGCACGTAGGAAAAATTATGACTGTGTCTCCCATATCAGAGAACTGCTTTTCCTGCCTCACAGGGGCACTGCAACAGTCAAGTGCTTTCAATGAAAAAGCCACACAGAGATTAATACTGAACAAAGGAAGGGGTTTGGAGCCACACAACCCGAGTAGAGAGCTAAGAGGTCAGGGCAAGATCTCCTTTGGAGCAGAACATCCACATGCTCCCCTTGCTGTTAGACTGAAAAGCAGTTTTGCACATTCAAGTACCTACTGCCAATGTAAGTGAGTAGCATAACTTAAAAACTACACCTCAAGCCATTCAACCAAACCTTTTGAGGTCAGTTCAATATTGTTGTCCCGTCTGCTCCCCCTTTACAGAAGTTTTGTGCCTGCTCACTGAAGGAGAAGGCTTTTTTCATGCTGGTTTCATAACTGAGACATGACTAAGTTTTGTCCTGCACTGGTTTATTAGTTTGCTTGGCTCTAATACTAGCGTTTTCTGAGTACACAGAATGTGAAGTTTAGGCAGGTCTGGGCCTGGTAAAACTTAATGGAATTTCTCCACTGCTTCCATGAATGCCAGTCATTCAGACATTAAGTATCACTCTTCTATGAGCTTCCCTACTGAAGAAAAGGAAGTTTTCCAAATCCCTCTTCCCTTATCACATTCAAGGTTTTAATACAGTTTTGTTTCACTCACCTACACACTCTGCAAAACAGGAAGCTCCATAACTTAAACTCTCCAAGGATCCTGCAACAACACGTAGGATAATAGAAAAGCACTGAAAATTTATGAGTAGCTCAGGACAGACCTGCTGCTTTTTACAATGAAATAATTGAAACCAAAACATGGCCCTCAAAAAACCCAAAAAAAATCCATAAGACTTTTGCCACCAACTACGCAGGGGCAAGACTTTGCTCTTGGTCCTCTCCACACATGTATACCAAGTAAGTGTATACATAAGGCGATGGTATACCTTAGTGTATTTATTGAAGTAGCTATGGAAATCCAACAGCATCATGGATTACAAACTAAATTTAAAAAGGGGTTCTTAATGCAAGCAAGAAATACACACTTTATACACCATACTTCTTCACATCCACAGACTTTTAACTTGATTTCAGTTATGGAAAATTTCTACTTAGCTAGAATTTTTATTGTACATGGCCATTCAAGAAATCAAAAGCATCATTTAAAGCAGAACACGAGCAAGCTTTACTGCTGAAGAAAAACTTTTCCAGCCCCAGTATACGAAGGATCACTTAAACATCACAACTCAGGGGTGGAAGTTGGCTAAGGTATCTTTTAACACTGGGGAGCCTATTCTCCAGCATGACTTTCATTCAGACTGGGAGCACAGAAAATTCAAGGGGATGCAGAACACACTAACTCCACAGAGATGAAATTGCTTCAGATTCACATCAGCACAAACAGAGCAAACAGTCGGGGCTGCATGCACAACTTTTTTCAGCTGACACAAGTAACAAAGGACCACATCATTGACATTTCACGACCTATTCACATTTTTCAGCATCTTTCATCTACCCAACACCAAAGTGAGTGCAATTTTAGAACACAACACTAGCATTTTATTTTCAGGTGATACATTTACTTGATTTGAACAATCTCACTCTTTTGTTTCCCCTAGTAACACTGAAGGAAAATAAACAATTGAACTGCCCACCTGTACAGGCAGGATGTCCTCTCACCTGCCTAGTATCACTCAGAAAAGTGAATTGCTGCACTACACTGAAAATCAACACAAAGCTTCTACAAGAATTACAGCAAACCTACAACTCATAACAATCTACAGAATCTCAGAAGTTTTGATAGTGAGATAATTCCTTAACAAATATTTTGCACCAATCTTAGCAGAGAAGTTTCTTCTACTTACTCTCTGAAGCTTCTGCCACAACAGCACAGAGTAAAATGATGGCGTGCAGCCCCATAGCCATCAAACCACCTTCTCAGCCCAGAAGTTAACAAACCCACATCAGTTCTCCTCTCAAAGAAACCTCTGAGCAAGGCAGTGAAAGAAAATTTCCTTCACAAAGCAGGAGTTCACTATTTCAACTCCCCTCTTCCAGCCAGAGGAGGGGCTCTGCAGAGGGGAGGGTACACATGTGTATTAAGGGGGAGAGATAGACACACATCCAATTTCTAACAGCATTTCAGCCTTTTTAATTTTTTCCTTTTTCAAAGGAGATATGTTAACTTGTTAGAAATTCCACAAACCTGCAAGGAAAATAAATTAAGTATACAGCATCACAACATAGCAAATGCCCTGAACAATCCCATTCAGTAAGTTTAAAATAAATAAATAAAATTCAAAATTACCCAAGCTATCATTCCCTGACGATGAATCAATCAAAAAGTTCACAGGATGAAAGCAGGCACTGAAGATAAGGTATTTCCAAGAAGAGCATGCCAGTTCATGGGAGGCAGCTCATCCTTTCAACAAAATCCCAAACATAAGATGGATGAAAATGAGCATAAATAATACACAAACCCACTAAACTACAGTCCTTCTGGTAGCAAACAGGTTTTTGCAACATATCAGACAGGTATTCAAGGGTTCACTGAACTTGGCAAAAAAATCTTCCACTCTTGCTTGAGGGATTCTCCATCCACCTCCTGTTCTACTGACTCATTCTTCTTGAACCAGGATCCTCATCACACAGGAGTGCCCTTCCCTGGCACTCGATGGCCATGTTTGCTTTTCACATGCAACAGTAGTGATGATCACTCATACCATAGAAGCACTGCCAAAACCCAGTTACACTTGCAAGCCAAGACCTCCTCAAGGAAGCTGCAGAGGAGAGGCAAAGACTTGCTTCCTCCTGCTGCCACGTCTTAACCTGCTATGACCCTCTCTGGTTTACTCTGAGCTCCTTTTGATTTCAAACTAGATTCACAAGTAGAAATCATATATAACAATTCCAGTCACTCATACCACTCTCTCCCACTAAGCTTGTGTTGCTATTGTCTCTTGCCTGAACTTGCTTTCTATATCTGGTAACATTTGTTCAGTTCAAAATGCTTACAAATTTTAGTCAATGGAAAGCAATACCTCACAGGTGCTTTCAATGGATCAATGACCAAAGATAAGAGAGCTCAGGTCAAGTCTAAAGAGCTAATTAGGTATCTCATTATGAAAGCTGAATCCCTCTATCAAAATACCATATCTACCAAATGCCAAAACCCGGAACACCTCAGGTCTGAAACTCCAAATTTCATTCAGTAAGCTCAGATTTCCTATGACCAACTACAACTAACTCTCAGTGCTAACTGAGAAACCCTTATTTTGTGTACACTGATTTTTCAGATGATTCTAATTTTGAAACTACTTCAGAGATTCCATTGTGGAACTCTTGTGACTTGCTGGGTTTGCCAGCCATTTTTATTCTCCTTGTCTTGTATTGATTATTATTTTTAATTTTAAGAAATAGGTCATCTGGGAATAGTTCATGCTCCTACATTATCCTCAAGTCATTCAGCTTTTGGTCTACTATCAGCAATATGGATAAAAGCAGGTAAGTTACTAGCTAGGCATAAATATAGAAACATGATAAATTTACCGGAAAATTGCTATGTTGTAACAATGCTTTACATGAATCACCACTATTGCCCATTCTCTACCCTAGCCTGACTTTTAACTGTTTGTATAGTAAGATTTTGCAACATATTTCAGGTGTTGCATAATAACTTAAAAGCATAGAACTTACAATAAGAGAGTGACTATATCAAAATTGAAATTAAAGGGAATTTCTACCTCACCATGACTCTAAGAACCCCATAGCCCAACAGCGACAAGTTACAAGCAGCATTTTTATGATGAGCATTTGTAGCCCTGTACCCATGTTATTAAGGACATTTTAATCCATTGGGAAGGCACATATAAGCTCCTTTTTAGATTGATTTGACCGTTTTAAATTTGTCACTTGTTTATGTTAACCTCACATATGGCGTCAAAGTCTGGAGTCAGCAGAGTACATAAATAGGTGCTTAATTTTAAAAGTAAAGATATCCCAAAAATTAAGCATCTGCTCAAAACCAAACTCTTTCTAAGAACAAAGCCATTTTATTGTTGGCACCAGAAGCTCTTTCAGAAACTTAAAGTTACACAATATATGACACATTCATACTCAAGCTCAGGCTATGATCCTGAGGTATGTCATACATGGAAGTGACTGCTGCAAAAGAGAAGCTTGAGGATTTGGGATTTGGCTTAGAGAAAGAAAATAGAATTCTGCATTACCCAGTAACTGCATCTAATTTTCTGGTTTACTCAAATTGCCTTATTCAGCTTTTTCAGTTACAGCTGTAAATCACACTTTCCAAAGTTATCAAATTTGCATAAGAAATTTTTGTTCTTTTTTTATTAATATAGTTTCTTCCCTAAGAAATGGGAAGCTGCAAAGCTAATACTTGAAATAAAAATGCAAATAGCATTTTTCAGTATATCACAGACTTTGAGCCCCTTGTATTAAAACTTCAAATT
The DNA here is from genome assembly GCF_036169615.1 of Heliangelus exortis. Lineage (NCBI taxonomy): Eukaryota > Metazoa > Chordata > Aves > Apodiformes > Trochilidae > Heliangelus > Heliangelus exortis. The sequence continues at coordinate 4,886,328 of NC_092438.1, read as the reverse complement.
TGGGAATTAAATATCTATTTTGCAGTAGACTCTTAAATGCAAGCTGCAGCCCAAACTGAGAACAGAGCATAACGTTAGCATCTTGTGTACTTGAGTAATTTCACTGGGTGGTTTGGGAAATGCAAAATACAGTTCAAGACTGAAAAACAAGCCAGACATCTTTTAAGCATTTTTTCCTACCTCCCCTGAAAAGATATTTTTCTAAATGAAAATACCACCCCCAAAACAGGCAAAGAACCTCCCAAAGAGAAATGGTGTTGTCCTACATTACCTTAAAACACTGATGAAAATCAGGCATATATGTTGCAAACGCATTAGTTTAAAGACACAGAGGAGACCTACGCTGGCAGTAAGTCAGAGAAAAGTATTAATCCATTTTAACGTGTGCTGTACTGAAGTTTGCAGAAATTAATTTAATTGAAAATACTCGACAGGGTAAGGACACCTGAAAACTCTACGCTACTATGACTGAGCTTTAACAACTTTGTAATCTCTTCTGTAAAGACCTCACAAGTTATTTTGAAGTAATATTATTGTTATAAAAACTCACGTTTAACTCTAGCAGGCAAAACCAGGAGGAAAGCGCTCTTAGCTGCAGCACCCAACTCGCGCCTCAAAGCACGAACACCTGCGCGCCCCTCGCTTTCCCGTGATGGCGGACGGGGCTACCGAGGCTCCTGCAGCTCCTGCACAACCCGGGCAGCGCGGGGGAGGCAAGAGGAGCGCCCACTCCCACCCACACGTTCCGACACCTATTTGATGTTTGGCTTGTTCTGGACCCTATAGCGAGGCCTGTAGGGAATCAAGCTGCACCCTAACGGCGCTGGGCGGACCCTCACAGGGCGGAATACAGCTTCGGGAACGTTACTAGCCTGGAACTAAAAGACAAAAAAAGACGCCTAAGCGAGTAGCACTGTGAGACACGTACATTTTTCAGGCCGTTTATAGGGAGGAAACTCAAGCGATGGAGGGACCGGCCGTCTCCTCAGGGCTGAGGTAGCGCGCGACGGCGGTCGCCGCACACCACACCGCGTTCCCAAAGGACCGAACCTCTCCGCGCCTCTCTGCCAGCACCGGCCGCTGCCCCCGGTCGCAGAGGGGAAGCCGAGACACTCGCCAACAACGGCAGCGACATAAGCGCCGCGGTGAGGAGAAGGAAAAGGGAAGGGGGCCGGGAGGAGAAGGAGGAACGCCTGAGACCGGACTGACGAGACGCGGCCATCGCCGCCGTCCTCGCGCGCAGCAGCGCCCCCTGCCGCCCCCAGAAGCGTCGCGGGCGGGATGGCTGCAGCGCGAGAGCGGCAGGGAGAGGGGGAGAGGGAGGAACCCGGGCCCTGCCGCGGGGAGGCTCCGGCTTCTTCACCAGTACATGTAGAGTATCCCAAAGTGAAAAATCCTTTAGCGTTAGTTTGTGAAGAACTAGAGAACCTTAGGAAGTTCGAGCTTGCCAGGTATTTTAAAGAAAACAGGAACACAAAGCTTAATTTGCTATCAAATACAGCTCACTTGAACTATAAACACTTCACACCTTTGTCACAGTAGTATTAATTTTTTATTTCTAGGATGACAGTGTATACTCCATTACTCACATTTTGCTGCTCCATTACGGAGAATAATCAACCAGAACACAAATCACAACTCATTTTTTCAAAAAAGAACCTGTGGTTACATTGCTTTCATAAACACTTAAGTAAATCACAGCTTTTTTTTGAAACCACTCTGCTCTTGCTTAACAAATCCCTTTTGTAATGCTATCGGTTGCTTCTTGCTTGTTTAAACATCTTTTATTTTGGATCCTTTGAATGACAAAATAATTTTTTTTTTCCTCAAGACTCAACCAAATTAACTAGGTTTGAACATGGCGTAAGCCCTGTCAAAAATTCAAGTCTAATGGAAACAACACTGTCCAAGTGAAACAGAAAGCAATTTCCTCCTGGAAAACTAATGAAGGTGGGAAGTATGGGACAGCTTCACACAAACTTGTCATGTGAGGCTGAAGGATTTCAGATGGCTTATGCCCTCTCATTTGTGGAAATATCATGAGCATCTAAGTGTCACCATGCCAGTTCTGTATCTATTAACAATTGTTCCCAGTAAAACTTGCTTACTAACAAACTTACCAAAATGTTGCTTAACAAAAATAACAAAAATAAATACATTAGAACAAAGTAGCCTGAAATATTAATCTTATTTCCTGTATTTTCTGTATCTCAGAAAGAAAAGAAAAAGAAGACAGTGGTCCAGACTTTTTAAGAAGCAAGGTATTCTTGCATGATTGAGAAGGATTCTTTCCAACTGAACATAACATTCAGTATCTATTTTCTCTCTACCAGTCGGTGGTACGTAAAATGTAGCCACATACATACATGTCAGTGTTGCTGTATTGTGAGTCAGAATTTTACCCAAAGGAGTTTTAAACTGAAAAAATATATATATATCCATATATATATATATATATATATATATACAAATTAAAGGGACTGACTTGCAGGAAAACAACAGATTTTCAAATGTGGCTTTGTATGTAAACCGTTGGTCTGCAAGTTAGATAGGGAATGCCACATAATCAGACTTGGGCCAAGTAAGGCTGAAAAATGTCACCCCATGATTACACTTCCTGACTTAATTTTAACATTGTAGCCGTTCCTGTGTTTGGAAATATTCCAAGTGTTACAATTTTCTGATTACAAGCCCTAAATAGGAAAGAGAATATTTTAAATATAATCAGTTAAAAAAACAAACATTAACTTCAACAAACCCAGAGCACTTTCACACAAAGCAAGTTATATCCTGCATTTGTGTGTCTAAAATAAGTTCAACAAAGCAAGTTACTTGGTGCATTCTTTAGATAATTCCATCCATGAGAGAACAGACACAGGCTTTGTATTTAAGGATATTTAAGAATAGAACAGGCAGCAGAAAGGTTTGCAGAATGCTTAATTAGATGAAATAGCTGCCACCATTATGAGCCCTATTCTCCATCCATAAGAGGAATATTCAAAGAAATGCAATAGACTGTTCCCACAAAATAAAAACTCCACATAATTTTTTCAGTCAGTGTTATGCATTGTGGTGGCACCACCTCATATTTTCCAACCATCACTTTGTAGAGAAAAGAGGAGCTAAGGAAATAACACTTTGAAGACTTACTCAGTAGCACAGGATTATTCAGACCCGACTGATGCAGATACTGAAAGAACTAAAAATTCTCCCCCATTCAAGCTAACATCAAGGTTGGAATAACTGCATGATTCACTGCTTCCTCCTGTCTTGTTCTAACAAATACATTTCCTCTGAAATTCAGTGTGGGGACACAACACATGTGACTTGTGTGTTAGAATCATCAGAAAAAGAAAATCTGAGTGCCTGTGTTATTAGAACAGAAAATTCAACAGAGCATTCCCCAGGCCCTTAAAGAACATGAAAAGCATTATGGTAGGTGCAGGACCACACCAAAAAACCCCCACATGACCTAGTGCAGCAAAGTGGAAGATGACAAAACTACCAGCTTTTTATCTCCATTATTCTCCTACCAGTTAGTAGCTACCAATGTAAGTTCTTACAGTACAGAGACATGATCAGAAACCTCTACCAAATGCATAAGCAGTATGAGTTTACAAAATCTAATTAACAGAAGGCCTAGAAGTTGTATCTGTGATCCACAGAACTAGATTTCAAACAAGTGCTGAAAGACTTTTGAAAATTTAATTTATACCAAATAAAAGGCACATTTGGCAAGAAGAATATATGCAGTATTTTTTGTGTTTTATTTTTATTTTTACAGATATGAATACAATCTTAGCATCACAGCCTTGGTTAAACACCTGTCTGCCTTTTCTAGGCAAGTATTCAAATGCATTATGATTTTACTTGAATCAAGTCTGCACCTTATGACATGGTAAAATAATTCAACCTTCAAACTTCTTTCCCTTTTTTTTTTTTTTTTTGTGATCTTAAATAAGCATGTCCAGCTTAACTTTCTGAAAACAGAAAACAGAACTTCTCTTCCATTTAGAAAACTCAGAGTACAAGTCTAAATAACCATCAGAGAAACTCCTTAACAAAAATGTTACCTTCTTAATGAAGAAATGGTAATTAACAAACAGATCAACAACAAATAGTACAAGTCCTGTATCCATGTTTTGCAGGTAGAATTCAAGCCTTAAGATGCTATAGCCAGGGTTCTATTGGCATTTCCACTGGGGTGAAGAGAACACTTCACAGACTTAGAGATCATCAGTAAAATACCCAACCAAACAAAAAATGCTGAAAAAATATCTATTTAAAAATCCTGTATGAACATCTTTACTGCAGAGCAGAGATCTGATTAGACTTAAAACAGGCAAAAAAATTCAGGTACCATTGACGCACAATAACCTGAGTTACTTATTTGGTAAAGCAGCCTCCAAGAAGGAAGAAGTCTTTAAGTTTGGTTCTCTTTCAGCTAAGAAAGTTTTAAAGTGAATTTTAGTGCTCATTAAACAAATCTCTTCTTATGTCTAAGAGAGGTACCTGTCTCAGAGGCAAGCAGCTCCCTGCCAGTTTGTAAATGGTGCTGTTGTCAAAGCATCAACACCAAGCCTGAGACTGTATAGGTCTCCACAGAGGTTCTTCTCTTCTATGCTGAAATTGTAAGCAAGCACACCAGTGTGCAGCACGACTGAGACAAGATTAACTGAAAAATATCACCAACCTGTTTTGCATAAACAGAAAAAAAACATTAGTTGCTATCAACTGCCGCACAGAGTGGCCCATAAAAGGTTGCATACACTTTATACAGACCTAAGTCAGAATCACCTCAAGCGAATTTTTATTAAAACACTCTAGCAATCAAGATTACTTTTGATTGGCTTCCAGTGACAGTGTGCACAGGAACAACCAGAAGTCTCCATGAAGCTTCAGAAAGGGCTTGTAGAGGTGCTACCAAGCTTCAGCAATGATCAGTGTTTAAACATTGCCTATAAACGTTTGTAAGAACCAACAAGAGCACCACAGTTAGGACAGGTGTGATCCACATCTTTCAGGGCATCAATGCAGAAAGGAATTAAGCAGCAGCCAGCTATACACCTGCAAACAAAAAAGATACCCAAATCTGTTTTAGCACTTGTTACATACACAAGAAGGCAAAATGTAATTCCTGCAAAAATCATCAGTAAAGCTGGTACTCTGAAGCTTTAAGAAGAACAGACACAGCTATGGAGTCCATTGCTCTCATGTTCTAGAGATGCATTAAGGTTCTCTAGGATGCAGATGTAGGGCATGCAAATTATAAAGGGCTCAGACCCCAGGCAGAATGAGAAAGCAACAAAGCTGTAAGCTTTGCTGTGCCTTAAGAGTACATGTCATGTGAGAAAAAAAAAAGAAAAAAAAAAAAAAAAGAAAAAGTGCAAATTGTAGTAGACCTACCCCAGCAGGCAGAGGCCACCACATGACAGCCAAGTCAAAGCTCCTGAGTCATAGGTGAGACGTGTCACCATCATCTGGTTACAGGAAGGGCAGCACATCTGAACGGGGCGGTCATAAAATACTACTGGCTGCTGCACATACACTGTCTGAACTGTAACTAGCAGAGAAATACACTGTTTACTCAACAATTAAATAAGGAAAAAAGAAAAGAACAGTTAACCAACTTCCTCTGAGCTAGAACCAGCTATTACTCTGAAATGCTTGAGGGTCAGAACAATAAAATGCACAATGACAAAGAGAAGTCACCATGGCATTTCATAATGCAGAAACACATTGTTTTAAGAGTAAGTCTGCATTTAAAAAATGCAGAAAGCCAAATAATGCTATTGGTATCAGTGCACACAGAATTGATTCACCTTGTTGCCTTCTAAAACACTTTTTGGAAGGTGAGGAACACCTGTGAACCCCCCCAAATCTTTAAGCTGCACAGCACATACTACATACCATGAGGCACATTAGAGTTTTTCAGGCTTACCTGGGTTATTCACTGGTGCAGGCTGCCCCACGTATGGGGGAGGGTTCATTCCTTTCCCAGATAGCTTCTGGCCAGGTTCTGGGACAGGATAGGGGTGAGGATAACTCACATTAATTCCTACTGTTTCCTCATAAGAAGGTGGTGCAGATGGGACAGGGACACCACTTGGAGCAGACATTGTATCTAAAACAAAATAGAGAGAAAGATTATTAAAAATACATTTATTGAGACTAATTAGGCTCTATCCAGACAGACAGCAAGAAGATGATTAGATTAAAATACACCTTTACCAGCATAAAATGAGGAAAGAGGGAAGAGGGAAGAGGGAAGAGGGAAGAGGGAAGAGGGAAGAGGGAAGAGGGAAGAGGGAAGAGGGAAGAGGGAAGAGGGAAGAGGGAAGAGGGAAGAGGGAAGAGGGAAATGGAAAAAGGGGAGGAAAAGGGGAGGAAAAGGGGAGGAAAAGGGGAGGAAAAGGGGAGGAAAAGGGGAGGAAAAGGGGAGGAAAAGGGGAGGAAAAGGGGAGGAAAAGGGGAGGAAAAGGGGAGGAAAAGGGGAGGAAAAGGGGAGGAAAAGGGGAGGAAAAGGGGAGGAAAAGGGGAGGAAAAGGGGAGGAAAAGGGGAGGAAAAGGGGAGGAAAAGGGGAGGAAAAGGGGAGGAAAAGGGGAGGAAAAGGGGAGGAAAAGGGGAGGAAAAGGGGAGGAAAAGGGGAGGAAAAGGGGAGGAAAAGGGGAGGAAAAGGGGAGGAAAAGGGGAGGAAAAGGGGAGGAAAAGGGGAGGAAAAGGGGAGGAAAAGGGGAGGAAAAGGGGAGGAAAAGGGGAGGAAAAGGGGAGGAAAAGGGGAGGAAAAGGGGAGGAAAAGGGGAGGAAAAGGGGAGGAAAAGGGGAGGAAAAGGGGAGGAAAAGGGGAGGAAAAGGGGAGGAAAAGGGGAGGAAAAGGGGAGGAAAAGGGGAGGAAAAGGGGAGGAAAAGGGGAGGAAAAGGGGAGGAAAAGGGGAGGAAAAGGGGAGGAAAAGGGGAGGAAAAGGGGAGGAAAAGGGGAGGAAAAGGGGAGGAAAAGGGGAGGAAAAGGGGAGGAAAAGGGGAGGAAAAGGGGAGGAAAAGGGGAGGAAAAGGGAAAGAAAAGGGAAAGAAAAGGGAAAGAAAAGGGAAAGAAAAGGGAAAGAAAAGGGAAAGAAAAGGGAAAGAAAAGGGAAAGAAAAGGGAAAGAAAAGGGAAAGAAAAGGGAAAGAAAAGGGAAAGAAAAGGGAAAGAAAAGGGAAAGAAAAGGGAAAGAAAAGGGAAAGAAAAGGGAAAGAAAAGGGAAAGAAAAGGGAAAGAAAAGGGAAAGAAAAGGGAAAGAAAAGGGAAAGAAAAGGGAAAGAAAAGGGAAAGAAAAGGGAAAGAAAAGGGAAAGAAAAGGGAAAGAAAAGGGAAAGAAAAGGGAAAGAAAAGGGAAAGAAAAGGGAAAGAAAAGGGAAAGAAAAGGGAAAGAAAAGGGAAAGAAAAGGGAAAGAAAAGGGAAAGAAAAGGGAAAGAAAAGGGAAAGAAAAGGGAAAGAAAAGGGAAAGAAAAGGGAAAGAAAAGGGAAAGAAAAGGGAAAGAAAAGGGAAAGAAAAGGGAAAGAAAAGGGAAAGAAAAGGGAAAGAAAAGGGAAAGAAAAGGGAAAGAAAAGGGAAAGAAAAGGGAAAGAAAAGGGAAAGAAAAGGGAAAAGGGAAAGAAAAGGGAAAAGGGAAAGAAAAGGGAAAAGGGAAAGAAAAGGGAAAAGGGAAAGAAAAGGGAAAAGGGAAAGAAAAGGGAAAAAGGAAAAGGAAAAGGAAAAGGGAAAAAGGAAAAGGAAAAGGGAAAAAGGAAAAGGAAAAGGGAAAAGGGAAAGAAAAGGGAAAAAGGAAAGAAAATGATCCCGCTTGCCACTTCAGCTGCCTACCACATCTGCATCTATTCTTTCATCTCATCCACCACAAAACAGTGTAAATGCTACTGGTAGAAGAGAAGATGGCAAAAACGTTGCCAGCCCAAGCACCTTCTCATGAACATAGCACCTTTCATGTATCAACACTGCCCAAGCTTATTTCGCAAAGCTATGAACTTTGACTTGAAAGACCTAAGCAGGCCTCAAAGTGCAGAGTAGAGCACAGCATGCACTAGGTAGGGAGAGCAACATGGAGGAAGAAGCCTAACACATTAAGAAAATTAAGTTTAAAAAACATTTTTAAAAAGAAGTCTGACTTACTTGGATTGGTGTACATTTGTTATACACAGCAGAAAGTTGCTGGCTACGGACGACTGTGGTATCAGATCTTTTAAGTCCAGGAAAACACCCACTGGGTATACACCAGCAGAATCTGTAGGCAACAAACACAAGGACAAAGAATAGATTTGTTAGAAGGAAACAGAAACTATGACTGGATGGTTTTTACTAGAAGCAAACTAAAGGTACAGTAAACAAGCCAGATAATAATGCAGAATTTCCTCATCAGGACCATAGTCAGATGTAAATAATTCTGTAACAAAAGCATAAGTAGGAAACACACTTTGGAGTAGAAAGCTGCAATAGAATACAAAGGGCCTTGGACACCTAAGTAAGTCCTGAGGGAGTGGCCGATTCAAATGGCCTCCAGAGATTCCTTGTCCTATGCAAATTACTCTATTAATAACACAGAAAACAGAAGTTAGGCTACTGCACTAGTAAAGGATCAGAAAAGTCAAGTTCTTTTTTTATCTGTACAATAAAGACTAAATAGGAAGTTATGACAAAATTGATACACAGGTATCAGTCATGGTTGAAACAGAACAAATTAACAGCTTTGATGATATCTTCACTGAGAACAATTCTCCAGAAAACTGCTTCAGTTGCTAGGCTGTCTCTATCGCTGCCAGATTAGCTCAGGTCAGAGAAGCAGTAACTCATCCTGAGTACAGAGCCTGGCTGCAACAATGGGAATTGTATGGCTATTAAATACTCCTTCTACCCTAAGTGCTGTTGTACATGTAGTGGAATGCATATTCTGGATCATTATCTTCATATCAAAAAGGTAGCTGAGTTTTTTACTGGACCTGAAATTTTATTATTTTATTTCTTTACTTCACAAGACATAATGTAAATATATCTACTTGAGAACACAGGAATTCCAGACCATTTTAGGACAAGCTTGATTTTCTTGATTTTTGTATATTCTCTAGACACTCGAGTCTATCCTAGTTCCAAGCTTTGTAATAATTTTTAGCCTAAACTCATAACCAGCTTCCTTTAAGCAGTTATATATCCTGATGTTTTATGTCATGTACTTCTACTACTGAAACTTCTCAACCACCACAGCCTTCTGCCTGGTAAATTTCTGCTGGCCTTAAAATGCCCATGTTGTCTCCTTACCACTCATACCTATGTCTGTCCAGACCAACACTGCTGCTCTCCAGAATCACCCATCTTTTCCCTTCCAAGCTGTACCTAGAAATAATCAGCTAATAGCATGTACCAGATGAGCATGTACAGAGCTCAGTTATGCAGCCAATCACCCTCAGACCCTCTGCAGCCATGTGGCCAATTCCACTGCTGAGTCAGTCAGTAGCCAGTACTTACTTTCCTTACTGCATATACCACCCACACATCTGTCTGCATACCAAAAAGAAAAAAAGTAATCTAAAATTGTTGTTGGTTCCTGCTCTTACAAGCTATTTATTCAACCTTTCCCCCCCACTTACCATCCAAAAATCTCTCCCTTAAACCTTCAGCTACAGGACAAGGCTCTGTGGACACACTTCCCCAGACTGCAAACCTCCAAGAAAACGCATATTATTTCTAAGCAACATTAAAAAGGTTAATTTGTAATCTCAATCTTATCCAACCAAGCTAATTCCTCTATATATTTCCATGGTCATTCTTCAAAGTTTTAAAATAGGCCTCAGGTAGCACCTCTTGTAGCATCCCTTGATTTTACACTTTTTCTGACCACGTCTCTCAAGTCAAAGTGCTCAATAAACCTACACCTACAGGAAAAGTCACAGGTACAAAAGGCAACACACAAAGAACTTCAGGCTTCATATCCAGTTAGGGCTGAGTTACTACATCAACATAAAGTATGGCTCAGATCAAGTATACAGGCTTTCCATCAATGACTCAAACCCTTTCCCAGAGTGCAGAAAAGTCTCTGGAATTTCCTTCCTTACACAACACAGCTTTCACCAGATTTCTATAAAGAACTTGTCACAAGTTTATCTACTTCTGTTACATAGGAGTTATCTGCTGCACTGGAGGCACAGTAATACATCAGTAAACACCACTAATGTTTATACATTTCAGTAGTCCCACTGTCTTCCCAGCAGACTACGCAGAAATGCAGAAAGGCTTATTAGAAAGGGAATTATGTACTCAGTCTAATGTGGATTTTACAGTAGCCACGTAGCTACGACAAACACAGGATCTGGTACAGAAAGACAGACGTGGCTTCAGGTGCAGTGTGTACACAGGAGCAGTAGTTGTGGTAACCCATCACTTCCCTGAGAACAGGCATTGCTCTTTCACACCATTCTTGTATACCATGGCTTTGGCAGACTGAAGAGGGAACAAGACAGCAGTCTAAGATGATTTAACTTGGTAAGTTAAGTGATGATATTTGTAGTGCCAAATATTCCACAATTACATTACAAAAAACCACTTGACTCTTGTTTTCTTTAGAAAGTTTCCCCTTGTAACTCAACTAAAGAGCTGAGCTGATCAACATCCCCCCGGCACAGCTATTTCTGCTGATACTATGTGGCCAAAGTCCATCCTCACCTCTGCTTTACTTAAGTTTTAAGAAAACCTTTTATAGATTTCAAAATGACCAAAACTTTCTGCATTAACACTTCTAGTCTTCATATTTAACATTCAATACTTATTTCAAATAATGTTTCATTTTTCATTTCTTACCACTGATAAATTTTGGACAGCTGGTTCAACTTAGAAATTACTGATATGCTTTTTCTTTTTCCCCTTTTTGAAGGCAGATGCAAACAGGTTTCGGGTCTTTACAGCACCTGGCAGAAACTCCAGCATGGCAACCACCCCTCCTGTGCCTTCGATTTCTTATTTTAAAGTTCTGGTTTCAAATATGAAGCACAGTTAACATTTACCAAGTACTACAATGAATGGTATAAAACTCAAACTGATTATCAGTCACTTTAAGTTATCTACCAGAACAGAAATTCCCAATTAAGAACAAGAAGACACCAGGATTGCAGAACAATCTCTTCAAAATGCTGAGGATTGTGGAACTAATCACAGTTTTAGCTTTTCAGCTTGATTTTGCTAAAGTCCCTTCTGCTTGAAACATCACCCTTGAAGAGGTATTTGAACTACTACTCCATACAGCCAGTGCAAACATGTCTTGCAGTCCTGGGCACTACTTTAAGATTAGCCCAGGGACAAGAAAAAGGGAAGGTCATAAATAACACACCTCTCTGCTTAGTATATTTTTTTTAAAGTACAGAAAAGAATTGCTTAATAGCACAGCTATCCTAGCCCACCTCATCCAAGAAAATACATGTTGCCCTTTCCTTACTCTATCCTTTGCTAAGATTTGATATGGTTCAATTCCTTAACAATTCCTCAGTCCTCTTCAGTAAAAATCCCAAATTGCTCTCCAATACTACAGGTAATTATAGGGACTCCATACACAGCAGAGTTCAAGACAGCTGCTGATCAGTAGCACCTGGAAAGAAACACAGGTTGAAGGCTAATATTTTTAAAAAAACAATCAGGCAGGATATACAGGTTTATCAGAGCACTCGGTATTTTTGCAGTGCACAGCAGCAAGCCATAACACGGCATTTGCTTAGGCCACCATCTTGGTTATCTGAACTAACTTCCTAGTTTACCAGCCAGCTGAGAATTAATATTTTAAAGTTGTGTAAACTTCTCAGACACATGTGAGATAATAAACTTCAGTAATAGTTATAAAAAACACTTTGATACACTATTATTCTAGTAAAACAAGCAATGCCATTCACAGCACACTGAATTTTATACAGCCAAGGCAGAACAGGTTATAGGCGGTAAGTGTATTACTTTTACCAAGTAATCAACTATCTCATCTGAGAGTGGCTTCAGCACGGGTCCCGGCGAGGCCGGCAAACTCCCTCCCTGAGGCAGGGCTGAGTTATTTTGAAGTCAACTGCTGCTGCGCCGCTCCCAAGCACATTCCCTGAGGAAAAGGAGACTTCCCGCCCGAACCCGGCTGCCGCCTGCCACAGTTGGATTTCACTTTTCTTTCAGCCCGCAGTTTCGCCCCCGGCCTCACCTGCACCGCTCCCTCAGACGGGCGGGCAGGGGCCGCTGCCTTCCCCGGGCTGCCCCCTGACCGTCCAGCCCGGATCGTGCCCGTGCCGCTTGGGGCACCGCTCCGCCAAGCCCCAGATTCCCCCAGCGTCCCGGGTGCTCCTGAGGGGACCGCGGGGCCGGGAGCGGCCCCGGGAAGGGCAGAACTCGGGCCCAGGAAGGCTCGGCACTGGGTCCTTCGAAAGCGGCCGTGGTAGCAGAGCAAAGCCCACTCCCCGCCCGTCGGCAGCAGCCAGGCTCCGGCAGAGCCCGGCGTCTCTTACCGCTCCTGCCCGCTCTTCCTGCCCTCTGCTCGGGTGCTGCCACCGTTCCGTAGGGCTGGTCCGGTCCGGTCCCGTCCCCACCCTCCCTTTCCTCCTCCCCTTCCCCTGAGACCGCCAGCGGGCCCCCCTGGCGCTGCCTCTGGAGGGCGGTGCGCCAGCCCCAGCCCCGCCCGGGGCCCAGCTGGCCACCGGGAGCTTCGTGGCCCCGTTCACCCGGACCCACCGGCAGAAACTCGGCAGCTGCCCTCCGAGCTGGCCCGCCGGGCTGGGCCTCCCGGTGCCCACCCTGGCAGCTGGGCCGGCGCCTCCGGGCACTGGCGGGAGGAAAAGGGACGGGAAACAAAGTCTGTGAAGTACAAACCGGCTGACGCTCTCCGCCGTGACTCCGCCGCTCCTGTAGATACACGGCCAGTACCGGGCAGCTTCGCAGCTCTTGCCAAGAGGCTTACTCATGGGTTGACAAATTTAAACAAGGGATCTTCAGCTTTCCCGTAATCGGCGTACTCCACACTTGTACTCCGTAATCGTACTCCATACTTCGTAGTAAAGGAGGAAACCCCCCCCCCTAATTCTACAGTACCCCTTACGTTACTAAGATTAGGCAACACCTCATGGAAGAAAAAAAAAAATTCTCAAAAAACCTTTAGAAGACACTGTGATTTTAACGGGTGCCTTTACCAGGCAACTGATTGGATTCAGTCTTCAGAAAACACTGTCACTTCTTCCTCCATCCAACCCAACAGCTCAAAGTTAAGACAAAACGATTTACTGGCCATAACCCTGAAAGGGATTCAACAACACCGTCTTCAACAGCAATAGGTTAGGTGAACCAGTAAGCAAGACCTAGCATTTAAGTCCTTTAATCAACTTTACACTGAAGGGTGCTAATAACCCCTAAGGGAACTCAGCAGGGATTGCGTAATAGGCCTTTTGGCTGAAAGCTTCTAAAATCTGTTAAAGTCCTGTTTTCTTGTTTAAATCTTTTCTTGGTCCCCCCGTTAAGTAATGTGTATAAAGCTTCAATTGAAACCCACCCTAGAGCTGGGATTCAGGTGTCATAAAATAAAAAGGGCGCTTACTCTAAGTGACAATATACCCAACAGTGAGCTCTGCAGTGAGTAATCTACTGAATCACCTTTCAGGTCAGGTCACTCAAGAGTTTTCATCAGCTACTGGAGTATGAGGGCTCTGGCACTGTAGATATTCCCAGTCCCCTGATGAGTGTGTGGAGGGGTTTGATCCGGCAGTACTCAGCCCTTCCTACAAGTTAGCATTTGAATAGAATTAGTCTCAGAGGTGAATAAATTTTCATCAAGATCAAGAAATCACACAGATTATATTTGCTTATGGGCAGAATGGAGTAATTTTGGCTTTGTTGCCCTGACTAAACTGAAATTTGAATAATTGTTCTCTTTGCAACTAAACACTTCCAAAGCTGGCTACGAGCAGCTTAGAAGCCAGAGGAGAGAGAAGCTATGAGTGAACATATCTCCTAGGGTGAAATAAGGCTTCAGCTGAAAGCCTTCTTATTGACTGCCATGCTCTCCTGGTTTTTTTTCCTTATGTCTAGTCAGATACTGACTTTTACTGCTCCTTGGAACCCCAATAACACTACTCCCTTTAGCCTGACTACTTTTTCCACCAGAAGTCCAAATACAGTAGGTGCTCAGCACCTTTTTACCAATGCCTGAGTGTATTTCCTCTTACTGCCCTTCTTCCTTCCCACCTCTCCCACCATTCACCAGTTCCTTCCTTTCCAGCCCTTTGGTAGCAGGTACCAGCTGAAGCAAGCACCAGCTTTAGCCAGCCAGCAGCAGGGGCTGCCCAGTTCCCACAGCAGCTGCGGGTGAAGTGGGACACAGAGAAGTTCTCTTCCTGAAGCAAACCAAGTGACTGGGTGGGGACTCAGGCAGACCAACTCACTGCACATCTGAGGAAACACAGCTAGATTAATTGAAGATTTATTATCTCTCCCCCCCCAACCCCATAAGCTGTGTACATACTAGAATGTTTTTGTCCTGAAGATTATAATTTGTTTTTTAAAACAGCAAACCTCTATGAGGAAAAAGCCACAAGGGAATTTCAGAAGCTTGAAGGAAGCTCCAATGCACTATGCTGTAACTATCACCTGTCCAGTGGCATGACCTGTGCCACAGCCACACCTGCTATATTTGGCTCTTACACTTTCCTCCACCCTACTGAGTCATCACCAGTGCTGCAAACAGCATCATGGAAATGTACACAGAATATTGTGTGTATTTTGTAACAACCCTAATTGCATGTATTGTATTGCAGAATGCCAGCAGATGTCAGCTTAGCCCAAAAAATGAAAGTATGCTTGACTTACTAGCTTTTTTTATAACATGAAGTGTGCTCCAAAGAAGCTAAATTAATTTTAGAAGTCAATGTACATTTAAAAGCCCATTAGCTGTTTTTCATATATTCTAATACACATACTATTGCAATACCTGATTCATGTTGCAAAGCAAGTGGAACAAGAACTCCAAAACAATTTGAACAGTTAGTACAAACAAAATATAGCCAGTCATTTTGGTACTACAATTGCCAGTCAATATCCTGATCTACAATAACAGCTAAAATTTAAGCCACTAGTGTTTTTGCTTTTCACAATATAAGTATATTTAAAAAGAAACAGGTAACCTTGGTGGAGTTAAAAAACCAACAACAACAACAAAAAAAATAATCCCCAACCCAAACAAACCACAATCTAGAAGAGTAACACAAATACTATGGAAGATTTACATGTAAAGTAATGCACAAAAGTAAAACAGACCAAAAATCCAAAATTATCATTTCTACATGATTCACTGCTGCAAACATCAATGGACTGAAAAAAACCTACTTCAAAGTCCCAAGGGCATGGACTTCCAGATGGGATCAATACTGATGAACAACAAATTATTTACACAAAAAGTTAACTAAACTGGAGAAGATTTATTACCTGAGCAAGTCAAAATGACCTTTTCCCTTCTCATATTTTTACCCTCCTTTATCAGATAACTGTTCTGCTCGGTTGTTACTGCTAAGGAATTTGGATAAAAATGTCTAGGAAGTAAAAAAGTTAAATTTATTTCTACATATTTAACAAAACTATCAGTATATAGAATGCACAGTTTTTTCTTGTTTCTCCTTGATGAAATAACACTGATATGAAGATCAGTATTTAGTATGAGTATTGAATCTCTAATTATGAATGATACAATTTCTTCAAGTTTGGAAAATTGTCCCAAATCACATTGGCTTGTAGGAGGAAGTATCAGATGGTTAAGAGCTTTTAATCAAAGAGAGAAAAATATAATAAAAATCTACGTTCATAAGACAAAGCTAGGAAAATTAAGAATAATGTTGTGTTTTTCCATTTCAATAGTTAGGAGATAGGCAAGTGAAACAAAGGAACTAAAGAAGTAAGAGCCTGTATCTTCCAGACCTACTTGGCTGACTTTCTGGAAAATACATTTAAGATAAGGCTACATCATTACAAATCACATGTGTCCCCCACATTGTTTAACACATCCAACTGGTGAGCTAATAATCCTATCTGGTTTGAGAAATAGTGCATCAGTGGGGGAAAAAACCCCAACAAAACAACAAAACACCCCCCACACAAACCACAACACAAACAATAGACAAAAACAAAATATAAAACCTTTGCTTCTTTAAAATTGACCTGCATTTTAACACTAATAAAATACACTTACTGTCAGTGCTACTGGTGTAAATCAATATTCTGTTCTACAGGTCCAAGGTACAAATACAGCTGTTCAGCTGCCTCTTTAACTAACAGCAGCTAATTTTCAAGGGAGATTTTCTCTGACTAGCCAAGACACCATGTGACATGAGATTTGAGGTTCACACTTCAAGCCTCAAAGCTGAAACACTTTACTGTCCTTCTTGGTATTGCTTCCTGCTTAATTACCAACTCCCATAGTGTTATTTGATCATCATAACAACTAGTAACAGGTACCAGCTTGCAAAACACTATTTCACACTACAAAACATTTAAGTATTTAAACCATAGAATCTCCCCTAGACAGCAATAGAGCAGCATGGTGTCAAAAGTGGTAAGAATAGATTTATCTTTCCCAAAACACATCACATTTCATATAAAGAATTACAAGATGAATAACCATTCACTGTCAGTTATGGTTCTCTTAATATAAATACTGAAAAATAAATGGATATGATAGAGAAGCTTCACATTTAAAAATGGCAGATCCACCCTGATTAAGTCATCCATTATTTGATGGATTCTCTAACAATGTTATCAAAAACTAGAGAGGAAAACTATGATTCTCCAACCATTTACCATACAAATTCATCTTCCCATTCCCTTGACAGCGTACAGGATGGGTGTGATTTTAAAAATAAAGCTACATGATTATTTTTCCTAAAAACAGAACTATAGCATGAGTTCAACTGCTGTAATGCCACTGCTGAACAAAGAAGTGCTAAAATCACATCTTCTCACCCTTCATACAGAATAATGCCTGACTTACTGTGTGGCAAAGCTGTGGTACAGTCTTTGCTGGCTCATGTTGTATCTGACCACTGAAACTACTACTCTAAACCTTACATTTAAGTCTTCTGTTGTTTTACTTAAGACAGCAGCTGGACTTATTTTAATGAACTGCTTTGATCCAACTCTGTGGATCTGAAGCAAACAAAGAATGATAGAATTATGCACAAGAGACTATTGTGCATAATAATCTTTCACACAGCTATCATCTGGAATTATTACAGCCTACTTGGGATAAAGGCAAGAAATAAAAAAATATAGAGAAATTAAGAGCTTATTGCTAAAATTCATAGTTATTCAATGAGGCTTTCTTCAGGCCTGAAATATTCACTTCTCAAAGCTTGTCCCCAGCATCATCTACCTACAGTATGTTCAAATCTGGATGCCAATAAATATTCAGTTTCTTGTGCTCCTTTCACTTCGTGCTATAAACATTTGAACTCAGCAGTAATAATACTTATTGTAATTCTGGCTTAAAAACTAACGAGCAAAGAACTCATGGAATAGTTTTCCACATGTTCTCATAATTTCTTAAAGCTTTCAGAAGGGACTGTCTTTCTTCTTTAACTCTGCTAGACAAATTAGAAGAAAAGAGAGTGGAAACAAACTGTGGATGTTCTGTAGTATCACTACTGCAAGTGTAAGGGAGGCAGCCACACCTATCACTACCTACCTTGAAGTTCCTGAAACAGGAGGTGCCCATCAGTGTGAATGAGCTGCCATCTTCCTTCTTTCTTAATGTTCAGTAATTTCCAATATAGCCTACAAGCCAGCAAAAATATATCATCCAGGCATTATTTTGAGAATGGACACCTCTGGTTTATAAAAAGCTTTCTATACCACACAATTTACATAGAGAAGTGAATTAATTTGTATCAGCATTAAATTATTGGCTGCAGTAGTATTTTAACTCCTGCTGGAAAATCTGCATTGTGCAGTTCACTTGCTATCAGATCATCAATTTAATAAAACTGTTTCCATTTAAAGTTAATCACATTTGCAATTTGCTGCTGACAGAGCTTCTAATAGCTGTTAGTTAAGACTTCCAAGACACTGGGGGACTGCATATTCAGTTATTGATTTGATCCTACTTTGTACTTCATCATACAATAGACCACTTAAATAATTATTTTAAAATCATTCTGTGACTATTCAGCTGATGTTCTGCATCACATACAGGCTATAGGGAGACTGGACACCCTTTGAATACTGATGCCAAGAACTCTATTTACTAACAAAAACACTAATGGAAAGTGAATTTCAAAGCAATTGCAGCATGCTGACAATCTGTGTGTGATCATTTAAATCACTGAAGTACCAGCACTAGTGCCTAAACATAGAGACTGAAATTGAAAAATAGCTTAGAGCTATTTCAACACTGAAGAAATTTTAAATATATACAAATTTATATAAGTAAACAAATAAACATCAATCCTATGCAAAATGTCAATAAATTGGGAAGAATTTTCTCAAATCTTTGTAACTCCACAAACCTGTGACATGAGTCTTCCCCTTACATAAAAATTGCATGATGAATAGAACAAACACATCTCTCTTCTGATAAGGGATAAGGATACATTGGAATTCAGAAGTACTTCTCACACCTTGTGCTTGAAAATGAATTATAAAAGCAGAAATTAGCCATGGTATGCTGCTAACAGTTTGCTCAAATTACCACTTTACATAGGCCTTCTTTACTAAACCTGGTGATGCTGCATGTATTTACAGAAAATCTATGTTCAGATTAAATTACCCTTGTGTCAACAATTAAACAATATTCTACCTTATTTTTCTAATTCAGTCTTCAACAGTTGTTTATCATAAACACCTGAGATCAACAGCAGAGGGTGGGGCAGCAGTTGTGCAGAAGGTTTTAGCAGTCTCACTGTCAAATCCACCTCTTTCTTTATTTATTGTTTCTCTTAATCAGACTCTATTAAAGCCTTTGCCAGTTTGACAGCTATGATGACACAAACTTTCCTTTTAATTTAAAATCTTGAAAAGTAGTCAGATTATACATACAATGCATCTGAAGAGCTTCAGCCAGCTTTTACCATAGGATATGATTAGTTTGCCACAGACCAATGAAACTATCGTAAGTATTTAAACACAAAGGAGTATAACCAACAGAGGTAGAAATGATAATAATTTTAACATTTTCACATGCACTTGCCTTCCAAATTCCTTTTTCAATTCTTTGGCTGTAGCCAAACCATTCATGCCTAATGTAACTATATTGTGAAAATTTCAAAGCAAATGCATTTGTAAGACAAGTTTAATTTATTTCATTGTTCATTTTTAGTCTTATGCAAAGTTAAAGGTATTTCCAGTTGTTTGTCACTAATCTACCATGAGAAAAGCTTTGCTATATCAATGGGGTAATCTGACACTAATCTGTTTTGCTATTCTTTTTTTCATTACCTGGATCCAACATCCTACATTCTGCTCCCAGATGCCCTACTGGTAGTCTCAACGTACACTCTGAAGAGTCAGACTCTGTTAATGCAGATCTGTACAATTATTTTTATTAAAAAGGAAAAAATTGCAAACCATTGAAGAAGTGCAAAATGAGGACATTTTTCTCTTGTAAGACAAATTATCCAAGAGCAATACAGAAAATAAGATTCCATTTCAAATTATAACAATACAAGCTACTTACTCCAGGAAAGCTTCAGTGAAATAGTATTGTATCAGAAAAGACAGACAGCATCCACAGACAAGAAGAATCTCTCCTTTTCTTCTTGTCCCTGCTAATCTGTTGTTATACAAGATTTATGGAAATAAATACCTTTAGCTACTGTCTCCATTATTAGGTGATCTAAACACAGCAAAAATATGCAGAACAAGGAATAAAAAAATAATTAGCCTTCTGGTCAAAAAGATGATGCTATTACTGTCCTAGTCATTCAGTATGACTGTAGTGAACACGGGTCAACCTGGGTTTACAAGGTGCTGCAGACTTGAGTCTGTTTCATTTGCCATCATTTGTCATCAACAATCAGATTTTGGCAACAGTTGAGTACAGAAAATCTCTCCCTGAAAGAGGAGAGGAATGAGAAAAAACAATCACAGTTTAAATTAAAAATTACTGCAATCAGTTGGAGATAACTTCAAATAAGCTAAGACATTTGTTTTACCCAGACTGAAATGCACATTTCAAAACAGAAAGGGTGCATAAGAATTTTATTCAAAGGCAAATGCTAAATAATTTTTGCTGGCTTCACATTTTTTTTATGGAATAGAGGATTAAAAGAAGCAAGTGAAATATGTTATCCTCCACAGTACATGATGCCCAAATTAGTTGTATGTGGATGCCACATGATGTTGTATCAAAATTTAGCCTAGTATTTGGTGGAGATAGAGGAGAGAGACAGAAAAGCAAATAACATTATTCAAACAACTGGGCATCTACAATGTTACATGTAATTATTCCACAAGAATATGTTCTTTTAAGTTTTGTTAATGGAAAAATGTTGAAAAACTACAAAAAAGTGCTTTTGCTGCAGGTATAATATGGTGGACTTCACTTAAAATTTTCCTTCCCCATCTGTAAAAATTAGATCTCATAAATGAAGCTTCAACAAGCTGAGCAGCTCTTTGGAGATCCTTTAGAAACAAATTGGTAAGTTGTTTTAAATCATTAATTATCATTGGTCATACCATAAATAGAAAGGAACAGATGAAGACACTGTCTCTTAAGGCACTGACTGTAAAGCAAAGTGCAGGGCTGATGTTATTTTTTACAGGAAGGAAACTACACTGTGATAATACCAAAAATAGATTTCAAACTTCCTCCTTGTTTTAAAGACTAGAGTTTTTTTGTAGCATGATAAGAATAGATCAAATGTATTAATTCTACTGCCTATTCCCTTCTGGTGCTAAACTTCTGATTCCTGTAGAAAGAAAGGCCAGGCAAGCTCTGGACACCTTCTGAAGACTGAACACTTTCTTACTAAGTTTTATGGAGCAGAAAATGCTAATCTATTCTGCTGGCTGGGATATTTTAGGCAGTGGATGAAGAGAGGGAAGAGAATAAAAATAGAATTATCATAGCCCTTGAAAGGCTAAAGTGACAATGACAAAGCAGGCTTTAAAATGTTCTGCAGACAAATTAAGAAAATTGAATCTTTTACTCTTCTGCACCTATATTTTAAGTGTCTTGGTTTTGCTGCATGTTTTGTTGTCTAACAAGCAATGCATTTCACAGGAAGGATAATGTTTTCACACAGACAGAGTCCAAATTCACATCAGTCCAGGGGATTTTCCAGGATTCCCATAGAAAAGGCAGATTTTTCATGTCACGTGGACATATCTGCAGCAGACTCCATGTTGTTCCTGCCCCCTCTTCCCTCCCACCCTTCTCTCTCCTTCATCAAGTTTAGAAGGCAGTGATGACTCTTGAGTCACAGTCTGATTAATAACATTTCAGATCTGCTTTTTCCCCATATTAATGCAGATTGTATTTACAGTTGTGATCTGACCTAAATGATTGAGAGCTATATTTGGCAACTGATTTGTCAGCTCAAATACTTGAAACTATTTTAGATACTTAGCTTAGATATTTAGATATTATTATATATTATATTTAGATTATTCACATCTTACATGTGATTAATGTCTCCTTATGATGCCTGTGAAGTCTACATTTCAGTTTCTAGATGCTTTTAACATAAAGAAAGAACATCAGACACATGTTTATTGAAATTACTGATAAAGCAGTAGGAAAACACCTTTCACATTTCATGCTCCTGGTAGGTCAGTTCATGACAAGACAAAACCAGGTAACTTATAGCTTCTAATTTTAATTTGTAAATTTGAAAATAAACATGCTATATATTTTAATAGACCACTTTGAACATTTCTAATTTCTGTGTAAATAAGCACAGTGGTTAATTTAACACATCACAGTAACTCCAGAAAAAGGGAACACTGGTTGACAACCTGATTTTAAGTAAACCCATGGATGGTCACATATAGATTGTGTTAGGGACAGATCAGAAAATCTGTTCTGCCTAAGTGTTAGGCAAGAGCTATGCCTCTGATAGAAAAGAACTGAGTTTTCTTGCCATTTGTCACCCCTTTAAGAGAATCGAGTTAAAACACCTCACGGGTTCATCAAAGGTAATTTTACTGACAGTTATTTCTGAAAGTGCCACATCTAGGTCACATGTTTTGGAATATTTTATAAGAGAATAATTTGATTGGATAAAGTGCAAAGTAATACCCATCCAAATGAAATGACCTAGTTTCACTTTTATTTCAGGCCCCAAGGAAAGATTACAATGTTCTAGTAACAATATGCTATGAGCAACTACCTATCTCCCCTACTAATACAACCCTGCATTTTTTTGTTGAATTGAATGCTTTCAAAGGTCATGACTCGGATCCCAGGAGCAAAATTTGTTGCCACTTACTTTTTAATTCCTGAGGAAATCTACTACTGCCCAAATCATCTCCCTTGTCTCTCACCAGTGTACTTAACTATTTGTCCTAACTGCATGCCCTAGGGCTGCCCAGCCATTACTCTACTGCTCAGACTCAGAACAGGGCAATGTCTATCATCAGCTCCTTGTACTTAAATAAAGAACATGACTTTTTTTATCTCCTGTCCTATCTTCTTTACTGGTATCCACCACAGCCTATGTCAGTTGAAGTATGTTCATAAAGACTCAGTCTAATTAAGATCCATTCAAGACCAGTTGCCTTAGAAGTTCAAGACACATTATTCTTTGAGGGCTTCTGAAGTGAAGCCAGAATAATCCTTGGCATTATTCCATTGCCTTTGCTAAAGCCACAATATGAGTTACAGTTTTGCTGAATTGAAAAGCATATTGCTAACAAGTGTTGAAGGAAACTGCCTTTAATTAATGCTGGCTCACATGAATCTTACAGAGGTTTGGAATATGAGGAAATTTTGTATCTCTTATTTGCTCTGGTAAACACAGACACTGTCCAAGTATTTTCTTCATCAAATAAGCATGAAAATTATCTGTCTTGCCACTTTTATTACTCCTTAACTGTTACATAGATGCCACTCTAAAGATAGAGGAGTAAAGTTAGCTAGTGTTAAGTAGACCTTTTGAACTCCCAGAGTATTTGTGCTTAGCACTACTTTTTCAAATGGATTTAAGTAGTATCTGATCTAGTTGATCCAGCCTCAAATCTTCTTGATAATACTGTGCTTTTGTGGAATTTTGTGTCCAGAATCAGTTAAGATAACGCAGCACTAAACCTCTCATTACCATACTTCGGTGTAGAAAAAGTGTCCAGAAAAATTTTAAGTTCTTAGAAGACTCAGACCAGAAATAACACCCAGACTTTCTGCCTTTCTGATGATGTGTACATATTGCAAAGCAGCTGCAGAATCACCTGAATCCTTTCCTTTTTTTTTTTTTTTTTTTTCTATTTTAAGAACTTTTGCTGCTATTTTAATAAGGAAAGAAAAATACTTCAATATAAAAAGTTTACATAGAGGAATGAAAAAAGCATATAAGATTTTGGAAGGATATATTAAACAAAAGAGATACATAGAGCAGTTCTGTGGAAAGATAAAGTATTTATTTGCTTTTCTGTATTAATGTTTCATTCTCCTCTACACCAGAGAGATTTGATTGCGACAAAGTGAATCCAGTTGGCTCAGCAAAAAGAAATAAGGCATTAATGAATATCAGATCCAGAGGAAATCCTTTTGGCTTTAAAGAGAATATTAGAGTTCCTGGCAGTGCCACTTTTTTTGTTAAAAGTAGCTAATTTGGATATATGTTAAATCAATCAGATTAATGGCTATTATTCAGCAGAAAATTACCAAGGCACTCCCACCCCTGTGGTGGGCTGGCTGGCATTGGCCACTGAGAAGAAAGGTCAGGCTTAAACTGATTTACCCCCTGAGGTAAAAAAAAGGGTAATGGAAAGGGAAATGTCAAACAAGTTTTCCTCAAAACTCCCTATATACCACCACTACTGATCAGACATCCAAGCCCAGATGTTTTCCTTATTCCCATCATGTTGCAGCCCTGGAGGAAACTGAATAATATTTTATGTATATCGACTCAGGAATGAAACTGACTGATGAGGTCTAAAGGAATGTGTATATTTTGCCCCTCTAACAATTCACCTCTTCTTGAACTGACTTGTGCACATTGATTTTTTTCTGTGCAATCAATTTAATTTTAAATTGCTTCTAGCAGTTATTTGGTTGCTATAGGAGCTCCACAGTTTCTCTGAGCTATAGGGATGTGCAGTTCATCTACCTACTCAGCTTCTCCTGTTAACCCCATGACATTGAAATCACCTCAGTCAAAATGTATTCATTTCTCCTACTTGCTTTGCCTGCCCTGCTCAAACACTATAAAACCCTCCCATGCACAGTGTTTTTATTATATTCTGGACTTACCCTGGTTTATTTACTGAATTTTCATTTACCTTTGTTTTTCCCTTAGTACATTAGGGGTATAATTAAAACTGCTACTTCAGCCTCTTCATCTTACCAACTTCCTTCAACAACAGTTTTTAATTCTGGTAGTTTTTAACCTATTCAGGCAAAAACTGCTTCAAAGATTATTTTCCGGTTCTCCTACCTGCACTGGATCTTCACTCTCTAAAACCTTTTCTAATCCACCTCACTTCATTTGCAACTCATAATCTCTATTTATATGCTCCTACCTCTTATCTGCTGATGGCTCATCAGTTGCTCAGCAATCTTCACTCTTCACCTCTGCAGCCTGCTGTTTTTCTTTCTTTTGCTCATTGCGGACAGGAAGGCTTCTGCAATGCAATATCATCAAATATTTACATAAAATTCTACCATGTGTCTTTAGAAAGCAGCCAATAGATCTATGTAGTTACTGCTGTTGCATTAGGATCACTGCCTATTATGTTGACCTTTCCTGGTCATCCTCTACTGCCTTGAAGAAGCAGCTGGGGGCAGCCATGAGACTCTCTGTACAGTACACAGGATTCATGCCTGAGCCTCTTGAAGCCACCAGAAAAACAGTAAATCACAAGCACTGGTACTATTAGTTGGTGAATATGTACCAGCTGGGTACAGGTATATTCTCCTTCTCCCCAAAACAAAGGATTATTTATTTTCAGAAACACTTCCCTGACACACATTATCTGTTTTAAAAATAGTATCTCTTTTTAATCTAAACAAAATCTGCATTTTTAATTAAAAATTCAAAATTCTTGCTCAGCACCTTTGCAGAGACAATTCAAATGGTTCCAATATTCCTGTATGTGATTAAGGCCCTAAGTATGTAATATAGAAATAATTATGAAACAAAAGGTCGTACTGTAAGAAGACCAGCTGTACTTGTCAAGTGCAAACAAAAGCATAAAATACATTCCAAGTCCCTAAAAGCTTTTGCAGCCTTCATAGAGAGGCTTCATAGAGAGAAAAATGACTTTTTTCCCATTATTTTCCCCATTCATAAGATTTTTCTATAAACTAAGAAAATTAGTAAACTTCAGACTGTCAGGGAAGAGCATAACAAAAAAAAGCTGTGTGTAGATACACTATTTAGCAGGACATAATAACCCTGTACCTCTTGGTACAGAAGAAATTAATACTAAATTAAATGAGACCTGAATTTGAATAGAATCTCAAACCAGCTTCTCATTCTGCCTTTACAACTAAGTCTAGAGACAACTGATGGTGTTTGAACTCTTCAATGGGACAAATTATGCACAAATTATGCACATAGGGGAATATCTGACTACCAAAGAAGAAGCCAAATCAAGTAAATGCTTAGTAATAAATGTAAATTAATTGACAATATTAGTGCTTGTATATATAAGGCTTGTTGGAGCCTTTTATATGTTCATACAAAGGAGGCAGAGTAATAAGCCAAAATATTTACAGACAGAACATGAGCCATATTGAACTGCCAGTATTTCAATCTTGATTTATTTCCTGTACAAAGGAAAAGAAAGCACAATCCTCATTTCCCCCCTTGAGGCTGACAGCTTACTATTAACTTTAGAATCTTCTAAAATCAGCAATCAAGTGGTTAGTCTAGGACAAAACAAGGAAACATCTGTCAAAATAATAACTGCAATACACACTCTTTGAACTGAATTAGCAAACTTCTGGAAAACTATTGAGTCCACTGCTTCTTGCTGTTCTGCATTCTTCCAAAGGTTCATAATAAGTGAGATTAACCAAAATTTAAGGGTTTGCAGTGGACATACTAACTGGAAATAGGGTGCTTACTGCACAGAGCCTTGGCTAACTGTACCTGAAAGACTCTGGGAAGAGACTTCATAGCAGTAAATTCAGCACACCAGCTGCTGCTTCTTAATGGAAGCAGTTCTATTATCTATCAAGCTATGAAATTCACCTGGATGAACAGAAAAATGACTACCTGCCAGCTTCTGTAAAGAGAGAAGGCATCCACCTACCTATCCCTGCATACTTCTGCAGCTACTACCTTTTGAGAATGGCATTGCAACCCAAAACGTGCATCCATGTACTTTGGCTCTTATCAAATCAGTTTCACTTTGATTTCAAGGTTGTGCAGAAGTGGGTTGTAAAGCTTCATAAACCCAAGTTATAATTACATTTAAATAGGCTATTTATTTTGAAGAAATGCCAAGACCCTGATCTTACACAGTTCTTATCAGCACTAGAACTGTGTGTTGCTCTTGTTTTCCTCCAGCAGTCAGAGTGCAAGTTTAAAATATAAAAAGCAGAAATAAAAATGTTACAATATACAAAGCAAAACTAAAAACTAAAAAAAACCTGAATGCTTGCAGAATTAGAAAGTAAAGACTAACATAAACAGCAAAGAAATTCAAAGACCGGTATTTTTTAGAGAGGAGGGAAATACAATTTATTAGTTTATTTTCACCACAGTTGTTCAAACAGAACAGAAACACAAAGAAGCTGTGAAATACCTGTGTTTCTAAAATGTGCCATGAGATTCAAAATTAATAGTGTCATATTGCTATCATGGGGAATTAACTTGTGTGCTGCTGTGCTTAACAGATGTGGTAGGCTGCTGACATCAAAAGAAGACAGACAGTAAAAACAGCACTGATGTGCTAGATGAAGAATTATTAATTTACGACTCTGCAGCTTTGAACTTCCTGACTCTCTTTGAACTGTCAGCTTTCAAAATACTTGCCAGGGTGCTGCTTTTATTCAGGCTGAACACTCTCTGAACACTGAGTCTAGAAGTGCTTTGACTTCTCTTGGAAATGTGCCTCTTATGGGAGGTGAGGGGACAAAGGAGACCCAGAACTGCTCTAAAGGGTCTATACCAGCCAGGATAATGCCAAAAGGCCACTTCAGACAGTTCTTTTCATCCTAACAAGCCCAGGAAGAAAAGCCAGTTCAGGAGCCTTAAATTAAACTTCTCTATCCTTCCCTTCATGTGAGTAACTGTTTTCTCACACTGCTACTCACTAGCCTGTAGTTGCCTCCAGACCTGGTCCAACCACCTTCTTTTCTCATTTTTAGTTACTTCAGTATATAAATTCTTTGAAGCAGGGACAATATTTACAGCATAATTTGTACAATGCTAAGCTTGCTGGAGTACCAATCTGGTAATGTAATAAGTACTACCTTTTTATACATGATACCTAATACTTGAGATACCAAATTTAACTCTCTTTTAATCCCAATTTTTTTTTTCCACTTAAACAGCTAAAATTTCTTCTTGAAATTGAAATTTCTTAAATATTTAACTTAAAGCATTAATATTATGTCTGTAAAAACCAATTGATTTATCTGTATTTTGCATTTGCACAGTAGCTTACAAACCATTCATTTAGCACTTTTAAGTTTTATTATTTATCTAAGTTTGGATTAATACTCTGTTTGGCTACAGATATATATGTAATTAATTTCCCTAGCAGTAAGTCCCCTGAGTAGCTGCGTGGAATTTCATAGTTAATATGGACAATCAGGGATGTTCATATTGTTTAAACATTATCTACTTCATATGTTGAAAATAATCAGCTGAGGTTTTGGGTATTTTTATAAACAGTTGGCACTTATTTTTTTTCCATCTACAACTTACATGTAAATTTCCATCAGTAGTATAAACCTATCAGAATTTACTCTTTCTACAAGAAAGGTTTTGGTCTAATATCTTCTTTGGGTGATTGCTATGGAAGAAATGCTTAAAATTTAACACAGATTACCATGTCCAAAATTTACATGCAGTGGGAAAATCTTACTAAGACCATTGTATGTTTTGCATATGCAGTGAATTTGCTTTTCCCCCACCTATGATGCATGCTGAAAAACCTATTTACAGAGAGTCACATAACTTACACCAGACACTATCACAGACAAATGGGGATCTGCTTTCAGTATGAGACTCTTCAGGAGAGACATTAGAAAAAGGGTATTTCAGACCATGACATTAATTTACATTTCAGTTTCCTTTTAGAAAATCCCTCATTTTGAATTTTTAACCTGGTTTATCTCTAAACTGCAGCAAAATCTACTAAGCTTGCCAGCACTACTTTCCTGAAGGAAGTAAAAGAAATAATCACTTCAGAAAGGAAAAAAAAGAGCTAGCAGTAGTGCTCTCTGATGAATTGTACCTATGGCTACACAGTTCTGCTGTATTTAATAAAATCATAATGAGAAACAATGTCAACCTGCTTCACTCATTTGGTACTTTCTGACATCATTTTGCTGTCTCCTCCCCAGAGAACAGGGTATTAAAAGATGAATAAGGGCCCTTGATGAATATCAACATATGTGAATCTATTATCTTGAAACAGAAATATTAATTACTAATACATTTCATGCTCACATGCAGAGGGTATTATAAATATCCTGGGTTTTAAAGCTATGAAAATTATATTCCCAAATTAATAATGAATTAATTTTATGTGCTCTAATAGTGAAACATTATGGAAGAGTTAATTGCCACAGAGTAACAAATGACTCTTCTTACATCAGAAAACCATGGCATCACATTCTTATTCCAAATACAAAAAATTTCCATATGCCTCATGATTTAAACTCTGCTTTTGGGCATCTCAATTTTTAGTCAAATATAGCAGTCATTGTTTTATTTGCTTAATTCAGTAAAATGGAAGTCTAGACAAACTAGCACACAGTATATGCACACAAAGCGATATTCATTATGTATTTAAAACCCTTTCTATAATCACTGAGTTACAGTCCCATTTTCCAGAAAATTCAGTAACAAGATCCTGTAGCAATTCTCTCATGTGTAGGCTTGGCAGCTATATAGTTGAATAATTGTATTAGTCTTTCAGATGAGCAAATTAAAACATTTATTTTATAGTAAATTCTGTGTTTCTATTCGACTATTTAACATTGCTAGCAGATGACTAACTGTAGATAATTAATAGCATTGATAACCTTGAACAGCTCTATAGAAATGCAGTATTTATATACTGACACAGACAGCAGCTGTCCATAATGCAGTGGAGCAATTTAAAACCATGTAATTGCCAAATGCACTCCGCATATGCGTAGGTAATATATTTAACTATACTTTTATAAATGGATTTTTAAAGCAAATAGGTACAGGAAACTGTAAATACCAGGAAAGTCATGCATAAAGAAGCTGAGGTTTTGTGTGTTCACAATCATTAACTAAAAATAGACTAGCTAAGGTAAGCAAATATGCAGCTGAGTGAAAAACACTGTACCGAATACACATCTTATTCAGATATTTCCACTCAGCATGAAAAAGCAACATGACATCCAGAAGAGCAACTTGCATGCTAATATTACTAATGTCTACAATAACATATCAGAAGACTTTGATTTCATCAATTTATTTTGGGAAACTTGTTGAGAGACACAGAGAAAAGCTGGTGACTTAGGGATTATTACTATAAAGTTACTTCAGACCACGCATTTGCATGTAATGTAATCTCCTTGGACCCTGAGCAACAGGATGGAACATGGCTGAATGTGACATGAGATGCAGAAGCTGTTGCAATCTGTACATATCAATATACAGTGAGCAGCAGCCACGGCTCAAGATCAACAAGTGCCTTTTTTCTCTAAGGTTAAGGAGGAGTCATCACCGTTAGAAATGTAAAGCAGGAAAAGGGTAAAGCAGGAAAAGGTTGCCAAGTGAACATTGTAGCTCTAAGAAAATAACACATAATTTTCTTGTCAGTGCAACTCAACAATTTATTTTCTCCAAGTCAGGCAATCTGGAAGGTTGATCCATGTTCTCACTCACCACTCTGTTCCCTTTTCTTCCAGTTTATACCTGGCTTCAAAGGACAAAGAGGGACATGTCCTACTTAAACCATTGAGGCTGTTAAATTGCATGATTCTATTGCACAGGTTCTGTTTTTGACATGATGTGGGTTTTAATTAAAGGATATATCTTTGACATATCCCTAAGGATACACCTTTCAGCAGAAACAAACTAATGCTCCATAAGTTTGCACATTTAATTTTCCTGAGCACCTTCACCTAGACAAGCTGATTCTAATGCCAAGAGGGAATGCTTGGAAGCACTTGATACAGCCTGACAATACTGTCAGAAGAGGACTGGGGCTGGAACCACTGCACTCCAAACCCCCATAAGCACACGAGACAGGAGGATGCAGTTAACTGCAGAAGACAAGAAAGCTTGACCATAAAGGACAGCAATAAAAAGGTAGATTCAGTAGGCCTAGGTGTGGAGCACATCCCTATAACTGCCTTGGCTGGCATCTCCCCATCGCAGGATAAATACCTTCTTATTCTTAGCACATCTACACTATGGATATCCACAGGTGACACTCTGGATGTCAGATTTCCTTTACAGGGCTTTTTTGTATTAACATAGGAGTTAGAAACAGGTCTCTCTAAATTGATCTGTTTACATTTCTGCTCAGCATTGTAACAAGGAAGTTGTGTCTAGGAGGCTTTCCAAGAGCTGGAAGCCTGGTCTGAGTGCTGTATTGGGTCTGTGATAATCTGTAATGTCACTTTTTAGAACTGGCTGTTGGAGTCTGCTCTGCTACAAGCTAAAGGTAAAATCACTGGATCCCCTTGTGTATCTATGTAATGCACTGATGTCTTTTCCAAACAATTGAATGGCTCAAGAGCCACATAATACAGATTTTCCAAACAGTTTCTTTTAAGATTTTTAACCTTCTGAACTTGCTGGTCTGTAGATCACACTCATATTCTCTAGTCTTATGACCCACTACCTACAATTCATTCCTGTCATCCATAGAAGTACATTGTATATGTCAGTTACAGCTGCTGATCTTATCTAGTAAATAACATTCCACTAAACATTTAAAAAATAACACATTAGCATTTCAGGCCTTTCTGCATCATGAGAGGCTGGAATATCAACTCCATCAAAACTGTTAATTTAAATTTTTCCTCTATTTCTTCAAGATTCATAGTCAACTAAAACGCATATTTGAAATATACACATGAACACAAATGGGCTGGAGGCATTCTGCACTAATATATATATATTTGTAATCTGAATAAATCACTGAAAAGGAAGTTAGGCTATTAATACAACATATCTGTAGATATGCAGTTTATCTGGCTACAGCAATATCAGCTTCAAAGAACATTTTCAGTTTTGGAATTCTGAAATACAGTTGAAGGAAAAAGTTCAAATATTTCCTACAAAAGTTGCCTTCCAGGGACTAACTGCTGGCTGGGGACCTCACCATAAGGAATACTGCATGGGTTTTCTTTTACAGAAAAAATGCAGTGCTGTTTTGAACTCTTGTGCATTCACCCAGGGGAATATGCAAGGCACTTTGTATTGTAAAAAAGATACCTTGTCAGTAATGCCTAATGACTGGTGGGTAATCCTGCAGTGCAGTCCCTTTATCTGACAGGACTGCACACATGGATGACTTGCAGCAAGATTACCCTAGCATGGTTGCTAAGCAGCAAATGTCGTGCCTAGAAAATATTTGCTGCTGACAGTTACTGTAAACT
Organism: Heliangelus exortis; assembly: GCF_036169615.1. Lineage (NCBI taxonomy): Eukaryota > Metazoa > Chordata > Aves > Apodiformes > Trochilidae > Heliangelus > Heliangelus exortis. Next base: position 4,854,386 of record NC_092438.1, on the reverse strand, counting down.
GTTTTGTAGAGAACAGCTTTACCAGTGCATTAATTCTACTGCAATAAAGGATTTTCTAAACTAGAGCTTTTCAAAACAAAAACATCATTAAAATCAATTTAATACTGAACTTTCAACATGCACAACCTAACCTGAATTTCTCAACAGAAAGATTTATAAAACCAGAATGCTCAAAACTGAGTCAACGTGACAGCCAGGCCACTAAAGAAAAGGCTGTTCTGCTCCTTGCCCACAGATTATAGGCCTGGATCACAGATACTCACAACTCTGCCCTCCTGAACTTAGGAGGGAGTTGACACTGCTCAAATAAGCATTTTAGCTCATGAAACAAGGAGGTAAAATTGTAACTGCAAAACAGTTAAGCACAGATGGACACTTCTTGTTCACTGCTGACTATGCAGGGTTAACACCTTTAATTCCTTTGTGTTCAAACCCCCTCTCCTCTAAGGATTTGCAAGTCTGTAAGTACAGTACAGCACCCCTCTCTCCTTGTACCTTGCTCATCATCTTCAGGCAAAAAAACAGCCTCCCTAGCATGTAACAAATATGTTTAAATACAGCAAAAGATAACGGATTTCTCCTTTTGCATATTTTGAAGTGTTGGAAGTAAACAGGAGATCACTGCAGCAAAAGAAACAGAAGACACTTCTGTGTCAGTATGATGAATATTGCCACTTCTACCTTTCATAATTGCATATAAAGGCTGCTCTTTCAAGAAAGAAGGCAAGGCATGCAAGCAGGAACACCTCTTGTCCCAAGCTAGGTTCTATGCCAAAAAGGGCTTCAGCCTTCAGAAACCTGAAGCTAAGCTTATGGTCAAATGTGTTTTAAACAATCTTCTTTTCCTGGCCTAGACTCACAGTCTGTCACTATGTCATACCACTTACAACACTAATGAGAATTACAGAATTCATCACAGCCATTACCACTGTCACTTGAGAACTATGTTTTGAGGGTTTTCTTTTAAAATCCTCAAAACATATGAGGTGGGTATTCCTAACGGGGGAATTGATGCTGAAGTGAATTGATTCTACTGTTCAGATGCACAGTGAGTCTATTCTCACACCAACCTTCCAAATGCTTTTACAGTTCAAAAGTCAAAATTATTGCAAGGTGCAGCATGGACACAAAAATTGATATATATAACTACAAATGGATATTCAGAACTTCATAGGATAACCAGTGATGTAACTCTGTAATGGTTGCTGAACACTTCAAAATCAAACAACATGCAAATTCTCTTATTCTCAGGCCTATCAATGGCCTTCCTTCTTTTGTCACTGGTTTGCAAACACACCACGTTATCTGAATGTGAAGAAAAATTAAAATATTCATATAAGTGGAACCGGTCTGATAATTTCTTTATGCATCTTTCTTTCCTAGAAAAATTGAAATTACTTCCCTCAATATGGACAAATACTCAGCCTTGGGCCTCGGAGTTTATCCATTTGCTGTCTAATGCACTAAAGCTGCACTATTGCATTATTCTGTAGCTTTAGCTTTGTAGGCATGAAAAAAATACCCCAAGTTTGGATACAGCGAGCCAACATAAACAGACACCTCTCTAATACACCAGAGATCAACCAATATGCTGCGTGTCAAACAGCTGACAGGCAAAAAAACCCCTCAGACTTCCAGCCAACAGCTGGAGCTGTGGAGATCTCAGCTTCATCCATGACAAAAACCAACAGATGTTTTCTCAAGCACAAGTCTATGGGAAACTTCACATCAGAAGAATGCAAGAAGAGCTTCTGGGGCATGTACAGCATGCCTTGGTAGAAGAAGCAAGTCTTGCTTTAGCATTACCACATGCATTTTTAAAAAACTTAAAAAATTCAAATTTGACCTGGACAGAGTCTTCATTAACTTTCATTCCTCTCCATGTGCACAGATGGATTAATAATTTCTGATTCCTTTCTTTCAGGGGAAGTAAGAAAAGATAAAATTTACCTCCTAAATTGCTGGAGAGTTTCAGCTTGGTCCCCTTTTCTCTGTGACACGTGCTCTCCAGTGGGCCTGTCAGTAAAGGTGCAGGCTGTTACTTTCACTTCCTTGAACAGAGACAGTGGCATTTGTCCTCTTTAAAACCCCTCTCTAGACATGCAGAACAGGCATGCCTAAAGAACAGTAAAACCAGACATAAGGAAATGTTCTGTGTGGACTACTCTCTTTCCTGGATACACTTTTTAGGATGCAAAGACAATTTCTGAACACACAGCAAGTAGTACCACAAAACAACAGAAAATTGAGCAGGTATTATAGGTGCAATATGTAGCTGTTGCATATTTGTTCTTTCCAAGTAGGAATGGACAAAGCAAGTTTTTATTTTACTAGTTACCAATTCAGAAGTAACACGAGGTATGTCCTCAAAATTCTTCTGCAGATAATTTCCAGGGAAGGCAATAAGCATATGCTGAAGAGCATTTTGCTTGATTGCTTTAATTGAATCTGTCAGTATGCTTCACAAGCTCCTGGTGGATTTTTTTCTACACTGTGATGATCAGAGGCCACTAGAGCCTTCTCCCTGCTGTTAACCTTAGGTATTCATAGGTGAAGGTGGAAAAACGAAAGTTGTTAAGCAATTCTGATGGTTTAATGGCCCTGTACATTCTCCACCTAAGACTGGAAACTTTCCATCCTATAAGCCTGTGAAGGTCAAGCAGCCCATTTGTAAAGATAAACTGCTGTGAATGAACTTGCTTTTTTCTCTGCAACTGACTAAGCAGGAGTTATAAAATCACTATTAAAAAGTTTCTCAAATGAAAAAGGGTTTTCAAATTATGCCAGTAGAGATTGCTGGTCTTCTCTAAAGACTACTTGCTCTATTACTGGATGGCTTTGACCAGTCAGCTCTGTTGTAATTGCTTTTGTGCTGTTTGTACAAAAGGGCATGAGCCTTCTCACTACACCCATGGTTACATAAGTAAAATAGGCACCTCTGTAAAGATTAAGATATCTAAATGGGATTTAGACATCTTATTAAAATATTGCCCCAAAGCTAACTTCTGTATCTGTTCACTTGACAGAGGGATAAGTTACTGCCACAGCCAATATTGCTTTGCCAGGCAATTCAGACCATTAGTTACTAACAGTGAAAGTAACCCAGTGTCAATGCCTGGTGTTCCACTTCCTTTCAAAAACAATTCTGAACTTCTAAAGATGTGTTTAGTAGTACTTTATCATCTCTTCTACAATGGCTGATGCATAAAGACAACAGAAACTGATATTGTGATATATTCGTGAGATCTAAAGCTTAAACAAAATGTTAATTCTACATTAAACAATAACTTCTCTAAAATGGTCTTTATTGGCCATGGTATCTCAGGTATTCCATGCCACCATATATTTGTGATTAAACCAAACTACAAGATGGTGTACTTAGGCCAGTCTGTACTATGAGACAGCTTCTCTGCTAATGCTGCAAACTGGCTGGGTAGGATTCAGGAGCAGTCCTGTTACTTGTCATCTTAGGAAAACCTCCTGAGACACCAAAATGTGTGAGTGGGGTTGTTTCAGCTTCCTGGCAAAGGATGACTTGTGTCTGGATGGCTTCAAGAGCAAGCAGGGGAGGTGAGGCATCCTTCTGTGTACTGGGTCATGTTTAGCTTATTGCTGCGTAAGAATGGAAACAGACATTGCACCTAGGACTGGACACTTTGTTAAAGCAAGGAAAAATTACTTTTACTACTTAGAAGACTGTGCATGATATAAACCAGCATCTATATTGTAAAACAGTATTTGTGTAAGACACAGTGACTTCTGACCTTGATCCTCTGTCAGTCTTTTACCTCAGAACTCCATTTGCCATAAATCTCTTAAGAAGAACCTCAACAAGCAGGGGGCTGTTCTGTTGGCTACTAGATCACATCAGAGGACTTGCATCTGTCATCTTTTCCCTCTCTGGCAACAGTATTGACCGGCTTCAGCTGAAGAAACCATTGAGCCATTTCCTAATGCATTTAAATAGTTACTGCATCACCAGGAACCTATTTCTAAATATAAAGGACACACCGTGACTGCGACCATCCTAGGCCACTGCGAGATGGATGACAGCGACAGTCAGGGGCCTGTCTCACCGAGCCCCCAGCAGGAAGGCCCGGCCTGGGCCGGCCGGTGGCTCTCAGTGCTCACCGAGCACCACGGCGGCTCCGGGACGGCCTCAGCGGGTCCGGCGTTCTTGTATTGCTGCATGGAGAACAGCAGAGACTGGGAGAGGAGCGCTGAGGCAGAAACAGACACCTCTGGCACCCTCAGTCCCTTCGCAGAGGTGTTTGCGGGGCTGCCCAGAGCGGGCGACGTCTTCCCCCCCTGCAGCTGCTCCCTCAGGCCCTCGCCTCACCGCCGGGCAGGGCTGAAGCGGCCAGGGCAGCGGCAGCAAGGGGCGCGCACCCTGAGGGCAGCCTTTACGCTCAACTTCGTCATCCTCGAGCCCTGCTGAATGGCTTCCCACAACCCACCAAACACTCCGGGGCCAGAGCAGCCGCCTGTCACCGCTATCACAGAAGGGAGATGAGAAGAGAGGAGGGCAGGGCCGAGCTGCCGCCGCAGCTCCGCCCATCAGCTCTTGCCCAGCCCGCCGGGCGCCGATTGGCCGCCGCCCGGGGCCGTCCGGCCCCCGATATAAGGAAGGAGCCCTCAGCCCCGCCGTGGCGTCGGGAACGAGTGTGCGGGACCGTAATAGACTGTGAGTGCCTGGAGCGGGTGGCACGGGGGGGATCGGTCCCGGCAGGAGGGTGGGGGAGGCTCGGCTGGGCGCCCTTCGGAGCCCGAGAGCGCGGGTGCGGGTCGGGCCCGCCGTGCTGGGAGCCGGGGCGGTGGTCGGAGAGGCGGTCGTAGGTCGCATCTCGGGGAGGGTCCTGGGCAGGGGCTGGAGCCTCGGGAACAGCGGAGAGGCGGCCTAATTGTGCGTTTGTGTGCGTGTGTGTCCCAAGGCCCGGCCCGCCCCTTCCCGGGCGCCGCCGCGGTGGAGGCGGCCTCTGCCTTTGTGTCTCCCGCGGCCCGGCGGGAGGGGTCCGTGGCCGAGCATCGGTGGGCTCCGCTCCGGCCCTGCGATACTTCCGAGCGGGCCTGGCCACCCCGCTGGCCTCGGACCGGTCTCTAGGGCTGTCCTGGTGGACCCGGCCCGGGCGATGGCTCTGCCCCGTCCTCCTGAACGGCCCCCGCCACTCGTTGGGGGCTCGGCCCCCTTCTCCCGGCGCAGCTGCAGCTGCTGTGCTGCAGTCACAAGGCGATGCCTCACGCCTTGTCAGCGGCAGCGCGGGCGGGCGCGGGCCCTTCCCGGCTCCTCTCTGCCGGCGGGGCTCGTTCCTGCCTCTCGGTGCCGCAAGCTGGGAGCGAGAAGTTCGGTACGTGCTTGTAGGTCCAGATTGGCCGTAGTGTTGACAGTCTTGGGAGTTACTGGGCGATGAGTGACTCAAAATGTATCTTGCGCCTTCCTGTGAGCAGCCGCAGTGTACCGTGCTCTCTGGCTCTTCCTTTTCCGGACAGAAAGGCAGGTGTAGGCATCTGTCCTTAGATGTTGCTTTTGAATAGACCTGAGGAACTCGGAGCAACTTCTAAAACTTTTTGGCCTTAATTAGCAAGCAGATGAAACAGTATTGGATCCTCTTTCCCTGACCTCCTGTGCCAGAAGCTAATGGTTAGATGTCATTATGTAACTGGAAAGCCAAGAGCAAAACGGACTCGGGATGCAGAACATCTAGAGACCACTGTGATCCCTCTCCACAGGGGAGGAGTGAAGAAGACTTGCCAGACAAGATCCAAAACCAGTGTGACCTTCACTTTTCCAATAAGCTGATTCTGAAACTGAGGAGAGGACTCCAAGTCAGAGCTCTTGGTGCAGGTATGTGACTTTTTGAGTACTAGTCTGAAGACTTGAGCCAAGTATAAAAACTGCTTAAGTATCAGAAACGTATGGGTGCTATTTAGCTGCTGTTAGACGAAGCAAAGCCATTATAAAAACCCAAACCACACATTTGGAGAACTTCCTTGAATGTGTGAACAAAAAAAGTTGGGTTTTTTTGCTTTTTTTTAATCAGCAAACTTAATGTTGCAGTCTCAGCAATTTTTCTAAAATTTTAAGATACTTAAGATTTTAAATATCTCAAGCAAAGATCATCTCCAGTTGTTAAATCTATCCTTTTTTTTCAAAGGGTTTGTGTGAATTTAAGCTACGACAAAGTATATACACAGCATGTTACTTTTGATAAGGGGATGTCAGAAATGACCCTATCAGAAATGACAGACCTTTGACTGGAGCTCCATGTGGATTTGATACTGACAAATACAAATCTGGTGTGCAGCAGATGGTTTTCCAGCCATGCAGTTGCCTCTGAAGCAAATGCAGTCTTAATTCTAGAAACCCGCTGGTTCTGCCTGAGGCAGTTACAGTATAAACCTATTCCACTTGCAATGCAACCGAGGTGGTCTGCCTACTCTTAAAATTGTGTTGCTGTGACTGCTTCATCTTTCTGTTTCCTGTAAAATACAAACTGTATGGTTTACTTTGTTGTAAAGCTTGAGAAGTCATTTTTGATTGAGTATAAGGTTCTACTACACCTCATGTGGAAATAATTGGTGTTCCAGCCAATGCTGTTAGGTATCATTTTCATTCTAGTGTTTCTAGCAGTTGCTTGAATGCTAAGTTTTCCATAACTAGTTAGCCACAGAAAAGCTGCATACCTTAGATAGCTGATATAGTCTATTCCTTTGAAGTCTGGCAGAGGGCAGCATTTGCAATGCTGGTTTCCAGGATCAAAAGCTATTGTCTAGGTGATAACCTTACATTAGAACTAAACAGTTATTATGTACTGCACCAAATGGCTGTAAAGAAACAGTGCTGGTAGGTTGTCATTGCTGCTAGCAATGTAGGTTGTCATTGCTGCTAGCAATGTAGGTTGTCATTGCTGCTAGCAATTGTGCCATCAGTGTAAGAGGGCTTAATGTGAGGGCTTTTAGTCACCACATGACAGCTGAAATGCAGTTGTTTTGCACTTGCAGCTGACTTTAGAACCACTAGGGACTGTATCTCTTGTACCTGGAATTGTACTACTGAGCCCTAACCTGATTCCTGCAGCAGTGCAGAGGTTAGATATATTCCTGGGTAGGACTGGCTCAGGTCTCTTCTGAGGTCTTCCATGAATTTCTGTCTCATTAAAGAGCTAGAGTATTAAGGAAAATAAAAATATAATTAATATCTTATGTCCCAGTTGAAGAGGAGAAACAAAGCATACCAACTTTGTAAACAGTAACTCTGGATAAATTCCTCATGACTCCTTAAATGGTGCTGTGAATATGGAAGTAGCAAAGACATTGCCTATACATCTCTGTCTTTGCCAAAACTCAAAGAAAGGAAAAACAAGGGAAGTCTTGGAGCCATTTTCCTGCCTGCTTCCATTTCATCTGCAGTCCTGACACACTACCTTGGTTTTGTGATTTGAAAGCCACTAAGAGGAACAGAAGCTTTAAGTAATGATCTTCCCTTTGTGTTTTGTTAGTCTCAAATATATGCATTTTTCATAAACAGGTCAAGCTATGAAGCAACATCTGTTCTTTTTATCATCACAGTGAATAAACAGTTAACTACCATGTAGTCAGCCCTTCTAAACAGACCATTGCTGTGGACAGGCTTAGAGTAGTTCATTATTTTTGCAGTTATCTTACCAATCCTGGAACTGTTAGCATCTAACAAGGATGTTTGTAAAATAAATTTTAAAAAGGACTAGACTTCTGATTCTTAAATGCACTGTTTCTATAGGATTCCCTTAGGAAAACTAAAGGCAGCAATTAAGCTTTTCATGGATTTGGGAACTCACCTTTGATGTTGCATCAAAGTACCAGTTTAAATCTTTATATTAAACTTGTAACTTCCATACAGTCTGTGTTTATATCTTGTCTCATCTTCTGTTGTCCTATTAAAATTCTTACCTCTTTGAAAGCTGACCATGTGCTACGTTGACAAGCATGTCAGGTTTAGCTTTCACTTGTGTTATCTTGTAGAAACCTGACCTGCACCTTCAAAGGCAGGTTCTTCAAGAAATAGCTTGAAATGAGTAAGAATAGTGCAAGAAGCTCACAGCAGTGAATTCAAGAGGGTCAAGTCCCATTTTGAAGGATACAAACCATTAATATAATACTGCTGAGTACGGTAAAACTGCCCAACTTCATGAAGTGTCTATTTTTTCCCCTGCAGGAGTTTGAAGATGCAGCAAGCCTGATCCTGAGGACAGAATACTCTCATTAAAGAAGTCAGACAATCTGAAATAGTGGCCATGTCTATTATGGATCACAGCCCCACCACTGGAGTGGTGACTGTTATTGTTATCTTGATTGCTATTGCGGCTCTTGGTGCCTTGATACTGGGCTGCTGGTGTTATCTGCGTCTGCAGAGGATCAGCCAGTCTGAAGATGAGGAAAGCATTGTGGGTGAAGGAGAAACAAAAGAGCCATTCCTTCTGGTGCAGTACTCTGCTAAAGGACCCTGTGTAGAGAGGAAAACTAAGCTAACTCCGAATGGCACAGAAGTACACAGCTAACCTGGAACAACACCTGTGTATGAACTACACTTGTGATGTGTGTAACCCACAGATGAATCTCAATACTGTGAAGACCCTGGTTACATGCACACTACTCATCAGAAAACACTGATGAGGATTAAGCTTTGTTTGCAACTGCATGCACTGAGAAGTTGCACTTTGCACCTAATTCCTCTTGGACAGGAACTGACTCACCTGGTGCAATGTCCATTGCCGGCAATGGACACAGGGATATAGTGGTGTGAAGAGACTACTAGCATTATTTGTGACTTGAATGTTTAGCTGAGCCTATTTTGATGGATCTACTACTGTAATATGAACTATTTCACAGCTGTGAACTGTAAATAGGCTGCCAAAAGCTTTTTGCTCTGTGTTCCACAGTATATAGGAAAAACGTGATGCAACTGTATGTAACATGCAAGTGTACTCCTGAATCACAAGATGGGATTCCAGGCTTCCAAAACCAAATCCGCAGTTAAAGCTTGTTTCTGATGCTAACGTGAGTGGGCAGCCATAAAGTCAGACTCCTACTCTTTTAAGCTTCTTGGGAGTGATGCAATTAAGTTCTTCATAAAGAAAGTATAAGCTTTCAGTAACATGTTGAGGGAGGAAACACAGGAGTACAAGAAATGAAGCAATTTCCTTTAGTTGCAGTTAGGATAAGGTTTTGGCTGCTAGAACCAAGTTCTCTAACTATGTAGCTACTGCAAGGAAACTGCCGTATTGATGGATTACAACCTGGGAATTAATGATGGATACTGAACCCTAAGGGATAGTCCAGAAAGTTTCCAGGAGTTTGAAATGGCAGTAGAGCAGGCTCTTTTCTTCTCTAGGTCTGCATGCTGAAACTGCAGAAGTGTTACTTATTAAAACTGGCTTAAGTGCAACTATTATGAATTTTTCCTACAACCCCTGTTTGTGTACTTAGCAATTAGGGTATGTGTTAACAGCCTGCTGTAAAAAAGGCATTTTAGTCAACAGATAGTCAACTACAGAATTCAGTTAATGAGTCTTGTAGATAACTCTTGGTTTAACTGTGCTAGTACAAGTTTGTCTTTCCTACAAAATCAGATGTGGATATGGAGAAGGGAGATGATTGGTCAGTTTTTAAGTTTTCAGATAGCAACGGGAAAGTCCTTAAAAGGACATCCTTTCCATGTCCTGCTCTGTGCTACACTTCAGCTATAGGACTGTAAAAGATGTGTTAAATGGGGAGCTCTGGGCCTTAAGGGGTTGGGGTGGGGAGAGGGAGCAGGAAAGGAATAAGGAACAGCACTGAGTCACCAATGGAAGCTTACATATTCTAAAACTTAAGATAGGTACATATGCCTTGAGGCCACTGACCCATTTTATACAACTTAATACACAGCATCCTTTGCCTTCTGAAATTTTTAAGCACTTAAATTGCCTAGGAGGAAAAAAGCTACTGTAAATCTGCTTCCTCAGATAAGTTACAAATAATGAAGTCCAAGTTCTTCAGCTTTATAGGAAGCATTAGACTTGCTTCTTGTTCCTGTACATACACATAACTAAGTAATACAGGCCTAGCATGCTTGCTTGAAAATTTTAATTATATGCAAGACAACAATGGCCTGGACAAGAAGCCTCGTTCCTTTCTTCTACACAAAGATGTTAACTTGCAATTTTAGTGCTACATTTGCCTTTTTATTGGATGCTATAATTTGAAGCTAAATTAATGGAAAAAGCTCTTGCTGTTGCCTCCTGAGTACAATATGGGGTACAGCTGATAGAGGGCTGTTCTTAATCTGGCACATGCTTTTTAAAGATACTAGTATAGGCAGACCCCTACACTTTAAATGCTGTATTCTAGACCACTTACAAATCAAGAAGTAAAAGAGTGAATTCAGTTAAGACTCTTTAGTTTTCAGCAGAAAACAGTTCACACATGGCTCTTACACGTTTCAAGACAGTCAGATAACTGGTATACAAAAGTGATACAAAGTGCTGAAGTTCTAGAACAGAATAGTTGTAGCAAGATGACTTTGTCCATTCAAGTTTACTGATTACACAGATGAAGTATCTCTATTTTAATGCAGCAAAAAGAATGCACTGTGAAGGGCAAACTTCAGAAATTATGGAAAAGTATAAATCAAAGGTCTAATTTCTCCTGTAACAGAGAGCCAGTGAAAAATAACTGGTCCTTAGTCAGAGGTGCTTCAAACTGCTGCCCCTAAAAATCAGCATCTTTTATTTATATGGATAGGTGTTTGCAAGTTAGTGCAATAGTAAAGTGCAGGAAGTGTTTTTCATTCTCCTCTTCTCTTTAGACGTGGGCATTAATAAGTTGTTCAAGTATACAAAAATATTCCGTTTGATTTTTTTTTTAGAACATGTGGGGGAAGATGTCTTTATTTGCAATTAATTTCAATAAAATTTGCATAAATACCTACCCAATACTGTATCATTTGACTTTGTGTATGCAATCATTCTGTCCTGTTTCCACTACTGTGCTCTGTCTCTGTGGTATCAGTATTATGAATCCTTTTTTCCTCTGATGTGGCAGTAGCTGCTGAAACCAATACATCATTATCTTCAGAAAGTGTTTGCTCTGACTGAAGGGATTCTTTAATTTCATCTTTGCTCTGTAGCTTTCCTTCCCTCGCTGCCACTAGGATTCTCAGTAAAGTATTCTCTTTAAGGAGGTTTTCTGATGCATCAGCTAATTCTTGAAGCTTTTCAGCCATTTCTAGTAATTCTTGATTCTTCTGGTCATATGTGGCCTGTAACTGCTCACTATGGAGCTGCAGAGTCTTGTGCTGCTTTTCCAGTGTGTGTTTTTGCTGCTGTAGTCTATGTTCCTCTCTCCTAGCTTCAGTAAGCTGTGCTTCAAGCTGCTCATGGGCCTGATGAAGGGCATTGATTTCTGATCTTAACTTCTGGATTTCTCTCTCTAAGTGGGAGATGTGTCCTTGCTGTAGAATTCTCTCTTTATGTAGGCATTCTTTGGTACAGGGCTCTGATGAAGACAGACTTGAGTGATGTAAAATAAATTTAAGGAGATTAGGAAGGTTAACTGAGAAGTCTTCAGGGAACTTCACACTTTGTTCCTTCCTAGAAAGACACAACAAGTTAATACTCAAATAGGTGAGAAATGATCTGCTGTTCAACTTGATATCTTGATTTTTTTTTTTAATCAAGAACGGTTAATACAGTGGCTAAGAGAAACTCAAACTCGTATGATAAGGATGGAGCACCCAGTATTTTCTTTTAATGAACCCTTTAACTATTCCAGTCTAGGTGCTGTAAGCATATCTGCACTGGATTGGTATTTATCTGGTATAAAAATTTGAATTGAATTTCAGGAAACAAGTTTTATTTCTAAAAAGCATCCAAACTACAGCTTATGAGCTTGAAATACATAGGGCAGCATCCCTGTTTAGCAGGTGTGATCTGAATGCACTGACAAGCTGAAAGAGAGCACTTAAGTGTTATTAATTCTACATACATTGTTAGAAATGAAGTCCAGATGTATAAAGCTACCTGATGGTAAATGTGTATTGTAGGCCTGTCTATGTTATGCTGGAAAAAAGTAGCTTAATGTGCTCCAACATCAGGAGGGAACTGCAAGGAGCAGAAAAGGACAGTTTGCTTTTAAACAGTAAGCAGTCGTGTCAATCAGAAGCAAGGGCCTTTTGCTGTTAAAAACCCTAATCCTTTTACTTGTTCTTCTTTATGTCTCTAAGGTGATCAAGGAAGCAAACCTGACAAGTTGTGTTTTAGAAGTTTTGAGGGTTTTTTCTACCCTGAAGGTCATTTCATGGCTGTGAATACTAAGTCCAGCATATGAAGAGGTAGCCCCATTGCTTTCTGCAACAAACCCAACTCTTAACCTGACAAAAGAGTTCAATATGCTTGAAGACCAATAAGTAGCAAATTGCTACTCAAGACTACTAAACACCAAAAGACACCTACAACCTCTAGCTGTGTCAAATATTAAAATGATTGCCCTTTCTGGACACTTAGCACACTTCTAACATGGGAGGCTAAACTGTCCTCTGAGAACTAGACAGGAACTAAGTCTTAACCTTCTCTTTCTGAACCAATTACATCTTCAGCCTTTCACTCAGTGTGTTCCAGTACAAACATGAGTCTGCTACTTTCCTGACTACTAGAGTAAAACAGCCTGAAGTATAAATAATTCAACTGGGAAGCCAGCTAGTATTTTATCATTTAATATCCTCTTTAGCCTTCCCTAGTAAGAAGCCCTTTGGCTGCCACATTCATGGTATGTGGTGTACATTCAGATGTGGGTTAATTATACAATTCAGAGAATGAACATAGGATAGATCCAAACTGTTATCCCAAAGCAAGACAGTCAGATTCAAGGGCAATGCCTGATGCCTAAAAGTTTACCACTGCTGCTCCTGTACAACACACACCATGGAAAACAACAGTGTCCCCACATGTATGCCATTATATTTGAGTTGGTTATCCTGTGCCTCTGGAACAGGGGAGTTAGTCAGTTACCAGCCACAGGTGTCTCAAAAATACTTGCTGTGAAATCTAATCATTAGTTTATGAGATGTGCCCATATGCTAATTTCGTTTATTGGGGACTACTTATTGTATTTCAGATAAAAGTCAGATACCATATTTCATCAGTAACTCAAGAACTTCAGCCACACCAGGCTAGTGTTCATAAAAATTAAGCTATTTCTGGACACATAAGCAACATGATTTTTCTTCCCCTGCAGACTTCTGGTTATCAACCAAGTTACTCTTGTAATTACCATCATTATCATCGTTCACCCACTCATGAATCAGTTCCCTTCCTCCAATTTGGCTTTCTTTCATTATCCCAGGAATTATTCTTAATCCTAGTTGTCTCCTTGAAACTACACTTCCCTGTCCTGCACTCTTATTTCTTGGCTTTCTTTGAGCTCTTGCTTGCTGTATACAGTTTCACTTCAACAGCACATACACCTTGTTCTACTGCTAATCTCCTCTGGATAGATTTCTCTGCAGGTGTAAAATTGCTACTGAAGCTTCATTTGTTTTCTGTTGTAAAGAAACAATGGCTTCTAGGTTGCCAAAAATCTGCTTTGTTTGTCATGTGATTAAGTACAGCACTTGTTACTGAGTCAGAATTAAAACAAAAAAATTTCAGCAATATACACAAATTTCGATGATGTAATTCTATAATACCTGTAGAAGCAGTTATCTGCTTTTTTTTTAAATAAAGTTACTGCTAAAAAAAATTAGTATTAAGGACACTAATGACAAAATATCTGTGACATTTCAATTAAAAAATTAGAACACTGAAAAAAAAGTATTTATGTCCAAGTGAAATAGTGAAGTGTTGGTTTAAGGAAGTAAAAAGATATTTCAATGACCACAGTGTAAATTTACACAGGATGTTCTGACATGAATTAACTTTACTTTCAACCATGACTTCTGATTGACACTACTAAACTATGGGTAAACCATAGTTTAAAAAAAAAAAACAAAAAAACAAACTTAAACTTAAAAAAACCCACTCCAGTAGAACAGTTTAAAAAAAACCCTTTTGCCCCTCCTGTAGTCACTCATTAATTTTTTGCACAATGCCAAAACATTAATTTTAAATGCAACCAAATAACAAGGAACATTAACTGAAGATTAGTAATACTGCTATTCATAAATAGACTTACAGTTTATAGACCTTTGCAGAGAACATTCACTAGCTGCATGCCATCAGCTATCCATGTCTGTTGGGGTTTTTCTGCTGTTTTTTTCTTGGATTTTTTGATTATTTTTTTTTAATTAGATTATGCTTGAAGTAAGAATGCATACATGGAAATGAGTTACTGTTTGGGTTTTTTCCCTCTACTAAGTCATGTAACCAGGTAATAACTTAGTAAAATTAAAATTAGAAACCCACAGAGAAAAGAATCACTATACCTCTGATGAGGAAAAAATAAAATAGTTGGGAGACGGTCTGTCATAAATTCCCATGGAAGATCATTTCGAGTGGTATCAATTCTGTTAAGAAAAGACAGACTGATGAAGATACCAGGTAAATGAACAATCTTTTTTTCTAGTAAAACACCATTTTAGGGACTGAGAAGAAGGGAAAAAAAGTATCTGAAATCGTGTCTAAATGTGTTGTGTCAAAAATATGTTGTGAATAAGTCAGCAGAAGTAATTACCCATATCCATTATGATTAATCTCAGTTTAAAAAGGATCTGTAGGATTTTTTTTTTCTAGAAAAATAGGTACAGTATTCCACTCAGCAAGTAAATTGCACAGTCACTTATGTACATATCTTCATCACGTACACACCCTTCCTTCTCTGGAACAGGCTACCTATCAGTGTCAGTGCTGTAACTGAATTTTTTTCTGTTCATTGATTTGTTCCTCAAGTACAACTCAGTATTTTCTCATGTAGTTTTGTGACTGAATTGCTTTGCTTCTTCCAAAGAAAAGCACATTCTTCAAGGCACAATTTTATCTCAAGCTCCATGCAGAAAAGGACTCAATGCTTAGTGAATTAAACAGCTGTTAAATTGCTTACTATGATTTCCTTTGGTTTTTTTTCCCCTCTTTTTTTCATCTTCCCCCATCCCCAGTGGGAATGGAGGGGTCAAGTGAGCAAGTGGTTGTGTGCTGCTTAGCTGCCCACCAGGGTTAAGCCACAAGAAAATGTATTTTGCTCATCTCAGTTTCTCAAATGGAGTACTACAGGATATAAATTACCAGACAGAAGGGTAAAAATTAATTTCTGCTGATGTTCTATTGATTCACTTTCTAAAATTAGGCAGCTTCAAGATTAATTCTTCTGTTTAAAAGAGTAATTTTAATTAATGTATGTAACTACTTCAGTGCAATTGAAACCCACCAAATTTATACTGAGGAAAACAAAATTATGCAGAGAAGTGAATCAGATGACATTCACAGCTACTACTGCAAGATTGTAAAGGGAAAAAAAGTAATTATTTTCAAAACTGATGACCCTGATGAACTTAAATTATTCTAGAGAGCTAACATTTTAATCTTTTTTACCTTGCCACAGTGAAATTATCTGGAGGCAAAAGCCGAGCAAGTTGAATAAAGATGTGATTAAGAGAAGCACAGAATCCACACCACTGTGCATAATAGAGCAGCAAGACATTCTGGAAAATGAAAAGGAGAAGAGTTTGATCATCTGTTGCACTGAATCTACAGTAAAGGAGGACTAGTCTACAATATTTAAAACTTGGAACCCTTAAAATGTGAAAGTATATCCTAATGTTATTAAACTATTACAAGCTATTTACTGTTACCCTCTGTCTCTTTTTAAAAAATTAAGAAGATCTGTATTTAAAACACACAGGAAAAAACCGACACACCCTCTACCCAAAAAAGCAACCCCCTAAAAATCCAACAAACCTTGAACTGTGCCAGAAACCTGTCAGGTTATCAGTTCCACTGACTTTTTGGTTCTTGTAATGCCAGATGTTCTTCTGCAGATTTACTTGAATCACATTATTCCAAACAGACTTTTTTAAAAAGAAACCTTTACGTTTTTATTACACAATGTTACCAATAAGTTAAGCACAATAATGTAAAAAATTAATGAGACCCCCACCCCTCAAAAGTCAGAGGAATGATTTGCAATAAACTTTTGATGATGTGTATGTACCTTTTCACTTAAGAACACAGTATCATGAAAGGTATTACTCGTCACTTCAGTTATTACACGCTGTTCATGAAAATGGATTGAAGGGTCATCAACAAGATGCCTTTTCAAGGGACTGTAGAGAATGCTGAAATTTTTTATGAAGTTCTCTGAAATTAAATTGATACATAAAGTTATTTCTTTTTTTTGGTCAGGTTTTACTTTGTCATTCAGAAGAATAAAAATATAATATTAAAAACACTAAAAAATAATTCCTTGATCAAACAGAAGCATCTTGTGCTGGCATTTCCAGTCCAAAACCCAGATGCAAGTTAACACTGGTATGTTTATACAAACATACAAAATAACAGATCAGTAAGTTTATCTCTGAAATGCAAACAGAGTACATTTAATTTTATATTTACTATTCAGTCTCTTTTTTTTCTCTTTTTAGATCTTAAGATTTGTAATATCTATGCATGATAAAGTAGTAACTGAAAGGAGGGGCCACTTAAAAGCCATAAGCCTGAATTTTTAGAAACCATCTGTAAAAACTGAAAACTTAACTGTTAAATGTACAAAAAACCCAAACATGAATCACAGTGACTCCTTTACAAAATATGTGGAAGGAAAAATATTTCCAGAAGTTCCGATATTAAAATACTGAGTGTTACTCAGCAGAGAAACCCTCACCGTGCTCAGGAAATCTCGTGACGTGAAAGAAGTACAAGACAGAAAGTACTGGGAGCAGAAAAGGGAAGGAAATGTGTTATCTCCTCACTCTGATCTTAATTTTTCCTCTTCTGACCATCCTCTTATGGTCACTGGGCTTTTTGTTTCCAGAGTGTTTTTCTGGATGGCTGGGGAGGAGGCAGGGTACAGGACTGGGTGGGATTTTTAATAAGAACATGGCTATTTGTTCTATATTGTACATACTTTTGTACTTAGAGATTTATGGCACAAAAGGAAATGTAATTTATGCTAGAAGAATTACACTGACATTCCTTCTTGAACAATTTATTTTAATTCTGCATTCAGCAGAATCTACTTGCATATATACTACTTACACTGCTAACACTAAAACCCCTGCATTTTCTGAAGGTGGACTCAGTTTTGCACATCATTACAACAGGTAAATGCATGTGGTTAGGCATGTTATCCAAGTCCTTGTGAATGAATCAGAACTGCAATTGTTGGGTTGGCTGGGTTTTGGTATTTTTTTTTCTCTCCTCAAATTCAGCTAATTTAAAACTATTTGTAAGTTGGTTTCCAATGGGAGGGTAGTATCTGATGAAATTCTGGGATATTTTAATACACAGAATAGCTGAAAAGACACCAACACCACCATTAATATACAACATCTTTTGTAATATCAAATGTGTTAAATGCATAGATATTTTTTTCCTCAAAAGTAAATTAGTTTAGGTTTTACAAATTCCTTCAATGCATTGGGCAGTCAAGATTCACACATTTTAATGTTTACTTCCTTTAAATTATGCCAAATTATTTTTGGCATATGAAACATAGTTCTTTCATCACTTAGAATACACTTCTACTGCTTGATTAACTACTAAATAAATTAGAACAGAATAAACTGTGATTCACAATGTTGACTATAGTCTCACTTTTCAATATGGCATTAAGTTTTCCATTCATAAGCTTACTTCCAAGCTTAATGTCCTTATTTCAAACATTTGTACAGTGGATACCATACCCAGGGTAGGTCGAACAAGTGACTGATTCTGATCCAGGACATAGTGCACTTCTTCTTTCAGGTCAACAATGGTAGCAAATTCCTTAAGATGAGTAGATCTTGTTGCTCCAAGTCTCTCTGCATATATCCAAAAAAGGTTTGAATCCAGTAGATAGAGATTCAAGGTTTTGTTGGTCCTGCAGCTCAGACCAGTAATATTAGTGCTACTAATATGAAGGTCAGGAATAAAACAATTCCTATCCTCAATGTGAGGAATAGAATGCTGGGTGTTATCTTTCTTCCCATGGGAAGAAAATGCTACTTTGGGGGTCTGAAAGATGGTCTTCTCAGAACTGATGAAACTTAAAAAACGCCTGTTTACTGTCCTGCAACATGCAGTGTAATAGCTAAATGGACTATAGAAACTTAGGAAATTGCTGCATTCTATGGTACTTGATATAACTTGAAAAAAGGTATGTTCCTGGAGGTAGAAAGAGTCCAAAGCTGCTTCTATCTCTAAAAAGTTACAGTGTGGCACGTGGACTTTATTTGGTTTGACACCAAGTGTCTGGTTAATGCAAAGCTCACAGACATTGTGAGTTCTAGATATTGAATGCCACTGTGGAAGCACCACTGTGTTACAGCATGGGTACTTGGTTATTGAAAATGTTTCTGGCAATTTCATATGTGCATCTGGTACAGAGGAATCAAAAGCTGGTGAATCAGTGTCTCCTAAGTGTTGAGATTCTGGCTCAGCTGCCTGGCTTTTATTACAGTTGTGGTATTCCAAGGCCACTTTGGTAATCTACAGGGGAAGGGGAGAAGAAACAGAAAGAAAAAAAAAAAGAGGCAAGATTAACAAGATTTTACATAAGAATTGAATGTACAGAAGAACAAAAAGCCACTTAAATTTTTTTCTAGTCTGTTACACTGATCTCAAGGTCCTCTTTGCATCATATTTATTATCACAGTGCAGTAACACTACATATTAAGTTATGTATTATTAAGGTTAAATACCACTACACAACTCATTAAACAGTACAGGTTCCCAAATTTCCCTTATTTTCTAGTACAAGGCAAAAATACACGAAAGCATTCTCATATTAAGAGGGAACAGAGATTTTTTTCCTGGTATAAGTGGTACACATATTTCTTTAACATTAACTACCAGCACTGAAGCAATGACAGGCTCTCCCAAGCATGGGCATATAGTTGTAATACTGCAGGTGTACTTTGCAGACAGTAATGTGTGACTTACTGGAAGAAGGAAGAAAAAAAGGAGAAAAACAGAAAAAGTCTGCCCCCCAGAGCAAACATTCCTGTGCTGAATCACCATTTTATTTTTCATAATGAAGGGGAAACTAGCAGTGAAAAAAGCATGTGTATGGACCATAGGAGGAATTCTCTTTCAAGGAGGTACATAACAGAACATAAAAGAAAGGAAAGAGGAAGTTTCTCTTCATCCTCTTCTATCACATTTAACAGAATCAAAATACAGAACATATACACATTTCTTACACAAGAACACTTAGATAGGAATCCTAATTATCAAAGGGACATTGAAATGTGGCATCTGGGACGGGTGCTGTGTCACAGGACCACCAATATTAACATGTGGTCTATAGCAACAGTTTGTTACAATCTTTAGGAATTCCTTGTTAGATGTTTTCATCCTGAAAACACTCCATTAAATACCTAGAAGAAACTGGACCTCTCCTACTATAATCTAGCCCAAAGATTTTAACTACCTTCACAGCAAATTATGAGAACAAATTACGAACAAAAAATTATCTGCAATAAGAAATCTCATTTCAGTGAGCTACTATCAGAAAAAAAGAATTGCTCTATGGGCTTTCAACATACAACTTGACAGCCTTGTTCTTTGCAACTGCCTTAAAGCCAAGTGCTTTCATTGCCTGATGCAACCCACAGGATGCCTGCAGTAAACATCTCTTTGATTAAACAAGTTGCATAATATCTCTCTATCAAAGTGAAGATATACAAGATCCAGCATAACGGAGTTGTGATAATGGCTTGAAAAATGTATTTTTAAAAACAACAATAGTTGGAATGGTGAAATAAAATATGTCAGAACTAAGCTCAGAACCCTGACTAAAGGTCTCAAGTACTAGTATTTTTGAAATAAAAAAAAATAAATTACTGCACTTACTTCATCTAAAAGAGGATGAATTTCTGCTAAGGGATTGTAAGGTATAAATATGAGGAGTGCTGGTCCTTTCTTCAGCTCATTGTTCAGAAGAAGGCTTTTTCCACCATGTGGTCTCAGCCACCGGATGAGCACCTCTCTATTTTCTAGAGCCCACTTGCAAATGTTCTCAGCAGTATAGTTCATGATGTCATTTGGATAGAACTTGAAGAGAGAAAAAAGAAATATTATTTGTCCTCACTTGGTTTCGTAATGAATGCAGTTGTCAAATACAGGAAGCTTCATTACTGTAATGCCTAAAATTCTCTATAAATTTAATGATGCTATTCAGCAATTCATATACCCTTTCTTTCCCTTTGGGAAATATTTCCAAATGTTCATAAGATCACAGTAACACACATAATCTTTCAGGCAAAAGTATTCTACTAGGGAAATGCCTCTTTCTTTTACTACACCTTTATAGTCTTTTTTTTCTTGCTTATATAACTTTTTTTAATAAGTGAAAAAGCTCAGACTTTTAAGTTGGTATCCTCACATATCTTGATAGCCCGCATATTAGAAAACTTCTTCCTACTACTCATTCACCATAATAACTTATTTTAAAGTAGTCTTTTAATACACCAACATAAAACTGCATTTAAATCTGGTATTTCTTGTTACTTAATATGGAGAAAAGAAATGCATAACAAAAAGTGTTCATTGCTTCTAGGGTCATTTTAATAAATTAAGGCAAGTTTATCATAAATTACACGTTTACCAGTAATGTAACCTGAAAAATTCCCATTGTCCCTTGTCTCAATTGAATAAAATACATGTTACAATATTTCACAAAATTTCCACTTGCTGTAGCAGTGTGGATAGATAAGGTCTTTAGGCCAAACAGCAAACCTGATAGCTACTACTTTTGGTCTTAGTCTTCTACAAAAACAAGGGACACAGATTTTGTAGAGAGATGGCAGGAACAGTGGTAACTCAGCGACTTTGTCCATATCCTCATTCAAGCAGCCTTCTAATTCTGACCCACTGAAAAGAGAGACCTTTTCCTAAAGTATTTGTGTAGTCATTTTTGAGGTGCTTGAGCATTTGGGGATTTGTTTGAATAGAGATGGTCAGCTTGGGTCTCAGCTACTGCTTACAACAGCTCCTGACTGGTAGAATGAAATGGGTATTATTGTACAAAAACACTGTTCTTAAAGATCCTGTATGCTAAAGCTCTGCGGAACACTTCTTCATGGTCTGCTACGACAGAACTTCAAGCTCCATGTACTTCCTCAGAGTCACTAAAACATAATTACAATACTCACCAGAGATGTGTTGACATGTCTGTGCAAATACACACTGCCTGAATGCACCAGTGAGACCTCCTCTGCAACACGTTTATCTGTGATCACTCCAAAGCGTATTGTTCCAAGGTAATCTGAAAGGGCAAATTTTCAGTTTTTAAATACAATCATACATCAAAATTCTCACCTGAAAGCCTTGGAAGAACACCTTCAAACCAAAACACAGAACATGGCTGTGCAAAGGCACAGAAATTTTAATGAATAGCAACTGCCAATATTGGTGATTAAGTAAGATACAAGAAAAGATGACAAGACCAGGCAAACGTGCTCCACTTGAGCTACAGAGAACTTGAACCCCAACTGTCCAGTTCCTCAATTTGTTTATTAAATATAGAATGTGGTACAGATGCACCTTGCTATGTGTTAGGGTACCTCAAAAGCCAAGATGAGATACACTTACAAGGAAAAGATAAGAAATCAACTGTTTAGATGAGGTACATTTACAGTAAATATTTATTACAGTATTTCAATACTTATAATACATACAAACAAGAACAGAATGCTTCTCATCTTTACATTGCAAAGAACTATCCCAACATATCAATGGGGACATTACAGAAGAAAATACAGGAGAACAGGCTCTATTATACAGCAAGTCAGTGGCACAGTAAAAATCAGAATGATACCGATTTCTTTCTTTCATTTGCTGTCATGAAGACATAGCTTGAAATGTGCTAATCTTAACTTTCTTGAAGTTCTACACAGAATTTATGACCCCCCCCAAATGTATTAATCATATACAAAGTTTGCATACTTATATGCAAGAGGTTTTTTATTTTAGATCATTAACGGAAAACAACAGGAGGATCATGCTGGTCTGATCCAAAACATTGCACAAGACAAATACTCTTGGATTCAACCTGAGTAAGTGCTTGTCTGATTATAACTCTATATGGGTTGCAGATATACATTTAGGTTCTTGATGGAACTGTATCTTAAAATATCCTTGATAGTGGCTTATCATATACTTTATTCCATGATAGCTGATGACATAATAAACCTTTTATGTCAGGAATCTTCACATAGTAATAAAAGACAGCCTCATAATTAGACTGACATCCAGAAACACTCAAAAGGGAGTAATTCCCAAATTACTAAATATTGGAAAAAGCTACTGAAGCTCAAACACATGACTCATTCACAGATGCCTTAACTTAAAAAAAAAAAATTGAATTTTTACCTTTCTTTAGTGAATGTAATGCTGATGTGAAGAATGTTAAATAACCAGGTGGTTGAGGTGAAGCATTGAACTCAAAATATCCTAAAACTCCAGGCTGAAATAATAAGAATTAGAGTTAGATAAGCTATTTCAAGTATAAATTTATGGGGCACAACAATTATTAGCCTACAGTAAAACACTGAAGATTTTAAAGTTACAACAGTGTTTTCAGAAAAACAGTCACTTTATGCTGCAAGAAAAAATATTTAAAAATTGAATGGAAATCAGTTTTGAAGTTGTCGTTCAAAAGCTACGTATGAGAGGGATTTTACAGCTGAAGAGGCATAAGCTTCAACCCACATATTTCCTATGTTAGCTACTGAAGCTCACTAAAACTAGTATTTGCTTTACAACTATCCTGTGTCAGTTCCAGCACAGCCATAAGTATCATAATGACTTCTTTTAGAACAGGAATATCAAATGTGATTTTTTTCAGAGTATAAACAAGTTAAATCGTAATACTTCAATTGTTCACTATGTTGCACATGTTTAACAGCTACATATGAATTCATAAATTTTGTGCCTGAATACTTTAATTGCTATGCCAACTTATTATCCTATCATTAAGCTATCAGTCATTGTAAACTCTTTCAGTAGATCCTGCAGGAGTCAGTGAGAGACCAGATGCAAAAAACCCCAATGAGAGCTCCCCATCTCCTACCTGCATATCCAGAGACTTCTTAAAATAAACAAACGGACAAGACTTAAATTTAAAAGGCTCCTCCCTAAATAGGCTGATTGATTTTACCAGGTATGAAACCTGAATGGCTTCAAATTAAATTCAGGAAAAGCATCTGTGAGAACCTGATTTCTCTTGTTCCAAAACTTCAATGAAATTTTGGTTTTAAACTTTGCAAAATATAATCCCCTAAAAATTATTAATTATGGTTTGTAATGCATCACTCAAATTGGCTTAACAAACCTCCAGGACAGAAAAAGTGATGGAATTTTGTTATTTTCTGTTATTTGTTTCCCAATTCCAACAGTAAATACAGAAAGAACATTTGACCCAGAAAGCAAGAGCACTCTAGGGATTTGTGGAACAAAAGATTCTAGACTCACTGATCACCCATTTGTGTGGCAAATATATTCCTATACAAGTATTCTCATTTGGTATTTTGGAGGCTGCTTTATTTTTTGTTTAATTATATATATATAATTTTTTTGTTTCTTTTTAAAACATGAGCATGTATTTTACCTGCTACAGTCAGTAGTGACATTAATTCAGGTATTTATACCAGCCACATGAATTGCACTAATTCAGTTTGAATTAGTGATCTCTGGATGTTCACCACCAACACTGTTCATTCCAACTAAAATCCTGCTGCTTTTAGGCAGGAACTATATTTCATGAATGAATGCTAAAAGCACAATCTTGTTCATAAAGATTCCTTCAAGAAAATACTAATTAAAAAAAAGGGATACAAGCACTTAGTGAAATTTCTACAATTACAATTGTCAAGAAGAAAATAAATATAAATAAAATACAAGGAAAAGATACAGCAGAATAATAGCACTCATACTTTTTAATGAGCAATAAACAGGTTAGTATCCAGTGTTCATCTGTTTCTTTCTAGATCTAGTCAGATCTACAAATATTTATGAAGTTATTTAAAAAGGTAATGTTCTGATACTGTCAGTTCCATTGTACACTAATAGCAGCTTAAGTCTTCCAGGTTGTGAAGAATAAGATGTTTCTGTGAGACATTTTGGAAAACACTGCAGTGGAAGAATATATAATAAAGCTATATGCCTAATGAGTAATCTGATTAATTCATGTCCTTTTAATTATCATCCCAGAAGAGTTGGGGATTACAACTCCTGTTGTAATTGCTGTGTTACAGGCTGCGATTATACACACGATGGAAGTGTCTAAAATTATATATTTCTTCTCAAGTACCATGCAAGCTTTCCTGTTCTGTCAGAGCAAAGAGATTCTCTTTCTAGTAGCAACTATGTTCACTTTAACAAAACTGAACATTTCCAAGTGCTAGCAACTAACAAAGAATCTTACTCAATACAACTGAGATTCAAACCTTACAGAAAATATCTCAGTGTAAATAAGAAGTTACTAGCTCTCAATACAGACATCCTAAACACAGCTACTGATTAGCTTTTACAATTAAATAAACTTTCACTACTCAATTAAATAATTTCTCTTTCAATTTGTTTTTTTATTTTAATGTTTTGGCTACAGTTCATTAAGACAAGGGAGATGATTTTTTTCAGAACCTCAAACTTGTGCAAGCAGACAATTCCTGCCTCATTTTATCTGTAAAGACAGGAAAGAAAATAGCAAGAGGAAAGGAATGTGTTATCCCTGGGGAGCAGAAAAACCAATATTACATAGTATTATTGCTATACTGTAGAAATGCAAAGAAGAAACTGTTGCTTTATATTGGATTAAATTTACAAGCAAAATATGTCAACAACACGGTATTCAGAACTGAAAGCAAATTCTGACATCATCATTTAACAAAGGCACCACGGTACCCCTTCAGAAGAGAGCAAGATAGTAAGTTAGATGCACTTCTGGGTCAGTCACTGCACAGTTGGTTAATGCTCAGGAAGCATTTCTACACAAAGAGAGCAAAGAAGAGAACTGACACCATCTTAAGACACACGGCAGCTGCTTCCCAGAGAGACCAATTCCTTCCTCACCTCTCACAAAGCCAGAAAATGATGAGCTCCTTTAGCATATTTCATTTTCATAAGTGAATGAAGCCTTCTGTCTAACTACAGGCACTGCATGTTTTCTTCCTCTGTGCCACAGAAGGATGAGCCCATTTCTAGTAGCTGGGTTGGTCAGATAAGAAATGAGGCAATGCCAGCTTGGATTAAAATGAAACTGTTATATCTCTACAGTTAAGAAAACAAAAGTTTGATTGTGGGTACTTACAGGTACCTGGAGCTACGTTAGGAACTGCCTCTCTTTCTACTGATGTAACTTATATCTTCCCATACATTCCAAGATTTTAACTACTTTCCAAAGGCGATTTTTCCCTTGCCCTCAAAAAATACTCATCCTTATCCAGTTCCAGTTTTGCACTACTATCATCCCACTACCACAAAAACGCCCACAGAAAACACAGAATTTTAGCTTTTGAGTCGACAACCAGAATTGTTTTCACGAGGTTTGAGCGCCCTCTTGTGCTATCTACACAGCATCTCACGATAGTCACGATTTAGTTGCAGAATGGACAGAACACCGTGAAACACAAACTTGCTTAACAACACATTTAGCTGGATTCTCTTCATCATTATTTCTCAGAAATAAAAACATTCTAATTAACATTTGCATGCAAGATATAAACCCACTAGATGTCAGTACCTCTTGGTTTGATTCAACTTTTAAAAAATGTTTTGGATACTTATCTCAGTACCTTTACACAACTTCCTGGTTGAGGCACACTAACACGTTTAGTGAGTTCAATTCAGTTCAGTGTGGATAAAGCTCCCGGTTTTCTTTACTAGATGCTTTTTCCAGTCAAAGGTTGCCTACTGGAATCTGAATACAAGACTAAAGCACCAAAAGCTTCACTGATTAGATGGAAAAGGACAGCTATGGACTATGAAGTCCTCGTTATCAGAAAACTGGCAGGCAACAACTAAATGACCTTGAAACAAGAAGAGTGCAGCTTTGCTTTTAAGTGTGAAAACACATCCTGAGCCACCTTGCAAATGAACCACTCATCCAATAAAGTACTGATCTATTGCATACTCCAGATTATACACAGAGTATCCTTGGATTCTATCTGTTGTTCTGAAACGTATCAAGAAGGATGGGAAGTGAGCGACAGGCAGCTGCTCTGTTTCTGACCTACTATTTCCTTAATATGGGAGACCTTCATAGAAAAGTAGAGAGAAACAAGGAACAGAATGGGCCCTGCCTAAGTGCAGACTGGGGATCAGCTACAAAGGTTCTTTTCAACCAAAATTTTCTAGTCAAAAGTAAATACCCCTCACATCAGTTTGCAGAACCCATTCCCTAGCAGCACAAAGGACTGAAAATTAGATACTGATATGACAAGTTTTTCAGAAAATATTTTGAGCTTCAATTAATTAGCTTTACAATGAAGAAATCAAAAAACCTGATCCCAGCAGACAGTGGTCAGAATGCCCAATGACCTACCCTTTACTGTCTTATCTTCCTTCCCTTCTGCTAAAAAAATAACATTTTTAACAAAGATCAAAAATCAAAGTAAGACACTGGGCAAGGCTCTCAAAACAGCAGTTGATTTGTGCATTGTATGCACTTCCTGTAACCTACTCAAACTTTTCCACTTCTTAAACACAGGAGTCACCTCCTGAATTATATCCTCTATGAAACTTCCTCAACTTGCATGGAAAACATTAGAAAATGTTTGTATCAAGAGCAGGCAAACGTATCAGCATCAGACAAAGACACACAGCTTGCTATCCCTGACTCAGTCCCCACCTAAAACATCGGAAAATGAAACCCATTAATAGCTCCTGAGGGATAAACTGAAGCGTGAACATAAGCATAACACCTACCCATGGCAACTACCACTTAAAAGCACAGGTCCTGCTCCATCCTGCAGCACAAGCAGCCATTAGAACATGCACTGATTCAGAGAGGAATTCAGCTTCATTTTGAAACAGTGAGAAGCCCCTGGCACGTTCTGGCCACTACTACTGCATCAATTTGTTGGTCAAGTTTTCCATTCTGCTCCAATAGCTCACGGTTTAGTAAGATGATTGTACTCCTCTTATTGTGCACTACAGAAATTAACAATTCCAAAGGATTATAAATGGTTCTTTTGTAAGAGCATTTTGTTTAATTTGAAGTTATTAATCCACTAGTATTGCTATCAATCTTGGTGCCACTGAACACAACCAGACCAAAAATTAATAAAAGACAATGCACCAGTAGATTAAAATAATGAAGTTGTAGTATACAAAGTGATTAGAGACATTATTTCAACCAATTTAACATTTGCTTTTAGTTAACAGACTTATCTTATTAGAGAGGTTTTATATTCCTTGAAAAAATAAAGCGATTATTAGATATATCAAGTGCCTTCCCAACTTAGTTTGCAAGATTTTTGCAAAAATATTTCTCCTTTCTTGTGCATATGTAACTTTTTGGTGAGGTAACAATTTTGTTTGTCTGTACATACTAAATTACTGTAAACTAAGAGAATCACTACATCATAAGAGTCAGTATACAGGGAAACAACATTATGAATTTGCCATTTCATATTTTAATGATTTTAGTAATTTTACAGGGCACTGATTTCAGGGTCCTGGAAATAAACTAGTACTTTGGAGCAGATCAAATTTAATTGTGAAACAAGTCAAACTCTTTCTGAACCACAGTGGTAAAGCTAGAGAAGAGAGATAAGTACCTCATAATTTGAGAGGAAATCTAGTAATTTTGATCGAGACGAGATGTAGAGTAGTGGTGTCATCACCCGGCGAACAAACTTTTCAATATAAACAGCACTCATAGGGCCTTTGTATTCAATTGGTCCAAAACTAGTACCAAAAAAAATAATAAAACATTAAGACTTAAATTAACAGTAGAGGGCGTCCCTCCTTGGGGTGGCAGAGATAGAAGTAACATAGAAAGCATGCTCAAGTCTCTAGGGAGTTGCTCTCTGTGTTAATTAACAGTGGATTCTGTAACTGAGAGGAGCTGTGTTACCACACTTGAAGTGCAATCCAGAAAGTGCCTATGGGTAGGTCCAGCATGTTGGTGGGGGCACAGGGGATGGAGACCACCTTTCAATCCCATTAAATAAGCTGGCAAAATGCAGGTATGAATTACATGACCATATATAAATTTCTGTTTTTTTCTGAAGCAAATATCTCCAACTTAAAAATGCAGATCTAAAAAATGTCACTATTTTCACTTGATTTTTTATAACCTTTAGAAAGTTCAAACAGTATGAATCTGAAAAGGTGCATTTTTTTTTACAAACACTTTTACAAGTAGCACTCAGGAAAGCAGGGACAAATCCAGCCACACTGCTGAAGAACAGACTCAGTGAGCCTACAGTTTCTCCCCCAGCCATCTGAAAAAACAGCTCACATCACAGTCAGTACTCTACAATTTCCAGAGCTTCTCCTTCAGCTTCCTGAAATCCTGAATCTGCTTTATTTTTATCACTAGGGTTGGACAAAGCATCACAGCCCAAAATTAAATCAAACACAAAAAGCATGAGGAATTAGTCCGTTTGCAGTGAAGAATTAATGTGATGCATTTTTAATACAGTTTATACACAGACAATCTGAAAAATACCAAACTCACACTGAGATACCTATATTCAGATGCTCTGAAATGGTCTTCTAGAGCCCACTAGGTTATTCCACATCCCAGACTGGTTTCTTATGAACCTTTTTTTTAACAGCAACACACACTGCTTCAATGTGTCACATGCCCAGCATGCAACATCTGAGGTTTAGTATCTCAGGCGTGAGGGATACATTCCCCTTTGGGGTATCAATACCCATCAATCTTGTTGCAGCTCTGTTTAAGGTTACTGATAATACCCAAGTGTACCCATTTATGTATTGTAATTTCAAGATCAAGTAATTTTAAGTCAATGTATATCCAAGTGGGATTTTTTTATTAGGGTTTCAGTTATGGCAGTGCCATCTTGTTTCTTTTACAAGTTCAGCTGACAAAGATCAGGATTGTTCCACCTCGATACATAAATCCCCCCAAAAAACAAAATAAGCCTCTGTAATGGAAGAGAGTTTCAGTTCAAGACTACTCAAGTACACAAGTAAAATTAAAATGCAAGTCATAAAGTACACAGCATCCAGCTCTATTGTACCTAGCATCAGAAAATGTTTCCTTACCTTCTGTGTTCCACACAAAGGAAGAAAAAAAAAAAAGACCATACATACAAATACTAAAAAATGAAAGTGAGATTGTATATAACATTTTACACAATGATACCTCAATATTAGGAGCATAAAAAAGTGAGTAACCAGCTCAAAGTTAGAATAAATTTGCAATACATACTGCCATTTAAGTATGTACTTAAATTTCACTAACTTTAATAGTCCTTAAGTACATACTTCACTGCTGTCACAAATAGGGACACTTGATATAATCCATCTACAGAGCAAGCAGACAGATGAAAATAATATATAGACCTGAATTCTTCACTCTTCATTAGGCACAGAACTTCCAGGAGACACACATGGAAAAGAAAAATTCCTTAAGGATGACAGACTGTGCAGCACATCATGTAACTGACTTTTACAGCCTTTACAGACACCTAAGTAGCATAGAGGATGAGCTTCACAAAGAATGTCCTCCTCTAAAACTACTTCTGTAATAATAAATATAGCATTTCCAAAATTTTATACCATATCTCAATTTTGTAAAACATTAATAAAGAATGCATTAAATCTTACCTTCTATGGTATAAGTGAATCACAGGAAAATAAAAGAAATGTTTCTGCTTCCTGCATTTCCCCTGATTCCACCAGCAATTTACAGCCACAAACAGCACCTGCAAAGCAGGTAAAAATTCACATCTAACAAAGTTCATTAGCATGACCTTCTTTACCTAACATGCATTTTTTCCAAGCCATTCTTCCCATCTTTTCAACTCAGTATGCCATAGCTGCTCCTCTTAATTCTATCACACAAGACTTTTTTTTTTTAATTATTATTAGGTTTTTTGTCAATTTGCTACAGCAATCCCTTTTGCCACTTTTCCTCCTAGTTTTTAAGCTTCTTAATCCAGATCCTTTACATTTACAAATTTCATCATGACCCACATTAATTACTTTTCCTGTAAAGTGGAACTCAAAGGGCAGAGATTTAGAACAGCTACACTTGTGAAGTGTTCAGAGGTAGCCAAATGCTCGAAAGCAGTGCTATGGCTGCAATCATACACAATTACCAGTGTCCCCAAGGATCCTCAAACTGGAAGCAAACTCCCTGTATTTTCTGTCTGAAGGAAGGTGAAAATACCAGAAAACCCTTTACAAGAAGAAACTTGGATAGCTCCTCACTAAGTAGAAATATCAGAGAGGTGAGTAGGAATCACAGGCTTTCTCAACTTATTCTAATACCTTGTATGTTAATTAAGACAGTTGCCTGATTTACCCTAAAATTTGAGCCCACAAAATCCTACTGG
Source organism: Heliangelus exortis (assembly GCF_036169615.1). NCBI lineage: Eukaryota > Metazoa > Chordata > Aves > Apodiformes > Trochilidae > Heliangelus > Heliangelus exortis. The sequence continues at coordinate 4,823,710 of NC_092438.1, read as the reverse complement.
TTCCCATGGGATGCCATAAATTGACAGAAAGTACCATCAGCTTGGATATTAAAAAGCTATTAGGTAATCTTTGACATTTGAATCTTCTCTGGAGTTACCTGGTCTGACAATTTGCTGGCCACGTGCTCTATTTCTTCTCTTGCTGCAACTGACTGGCCACACCATGGTGCATAGAAAAAATAAAGCACAATTTCTGAATCCTGACGAAGGTGATCTGCATAGTCTAATTGTCCCCGAAAGAGATCAATCACTGGAGATCTTGTGGAGAAAAAACTCACAGGAAGCTTCGCTGGCATTGTTACATCTTTTGCTCGGCTGCAGGAATAAAATTAAGAGTAGTTATTGAGACTACACAGCAGTAATTACAGAAGTGTGACCAAAGCCCTAATTTTTAATCTTAGCAAAGGTCATGCAGTGACAAAACTTTAGAAATTGATGCAAATGACTACAACTTATATTATCTGAGTTAGTTTAATGAAATACCATAAAAATCTAAAGATGACCCTTAACAAGCTTTAGAGAGTCACACTGTGATACCATGCATTATACTTATGGGTATGTTAGCTCACACTCTTATTGCTGGTTGCTATAGAGCATAAAATTACCAGGAAGAGTGATTTCTTTGGATTTCTTCCCTGGCCTCATCCTCTTTTAACACTTGTACTTTAGGTAACAGCACCCTGATAAGAAAAGAGACACTGGTCATAAAGTTTTGTGATGTTTATATAAACAGACTATTACCCTGCTTTATGCTTTGTTTAAAAGCATACTATACCTCTATTCTATTGTATTAGGGAAAAATATGTAAAAATGCATTACTTTATTTTACTGTTTTAGAGCAAACTGCCAGCTGTTCAGGGCACATTTCCTCTTCGATGTAAGAATATCAACAAACGGACAGACTCAATTTAAAGAGATTTTGACAGATTAAGTTTCTTAAAAAAATTAAATTGACCAGTAATACCAAGAACATAACCAACATTTTCTACCAAATAAGCAATTAAACAATCCAGAACTAAGCATTTCAGAAGTTCAGAAGTTGTAATGGTATAAACTGCAAGCGAATTATAATATCTTTGTTATATTCTCTTAACTGCAGTATTTTCCACTAGTTATATTTACACAAGAGCAAGTCAGATTAAAAACTGGGCCATACCACTCCAGTGCTCAATATTGCCACAATTCCTTGCATGACAGGAAGTTTTAAGACTGTGCAAAAGTATTTTTACCTGATACTTGCTCCTTCTCACATAACAATTTTAGTACTTGTGATAAACGTATTGAGCTATGAACACTGTGCAACTCTTAACATCAGCCTCTTAGCAACACTGCCACATTTTCCAGCTTTACAATCATCCTGGTTTATAAGTACCACCTTTCTTTTTACAATACTGACCAAAAAAGCCACAGTTCTTCCTGGAAAAGTAATTTCCAGGTTACTGAGCATACGCTCAACATTTAAGAATCACTGCCAGCATATTTTGTAAGTTACTGAAATTGTTATTGATCTGTTAAGAGACAATATTTCCTTCAAAATCTAGAATTTGAAAAATATTAACTTGCCCTTCATGTTTACAATCTATTAATTCCACTACTCAAAAATTACGTTTTCACACAAATGGCCAAAAATCTAGTTCCTTCTATGAAATTCTACCTTTGTTCCTTCCCTTCTCCCCAAGTCTATAATATAGCACCTCCTTCCCCAGACCTTAGGTTCTTTTATCACCTCAGAAATAACACCTCTGACTCCCTCCCGTTCCTGCACACCACACTTAGCCCCACAGCCGAATTCTTGCCATGATTTCTAGCTGCCAGCTGGAGAGGGGACAAACCTGATGTGCTGCAGCAGTACCTCACATGTCAGCATACACACTCTGATTAGCTGCTGAACACAAAACAGGGCAGGGAAGGGTTGATCTCACATTAACACATAGTTTTTCAGAGACACTAACTAGTATTTCTCCTTTTTAACTAGTTTAATGGAAGTGAAGAACATGTGTATGTTTAAAATCTCTGCTTCCCTTACTGAATTAAACAAAGTGGACAACTGGTTCAAGAGTTACGGTGAGTGGGCAGATGGGTACAGAACACAACAGCATAAGCCATAAAAATAAAATGGGCTCCAGATTGCAGGAAAGTGTAAAACAAATTAATAGAAGTCCCATGACATTAATGAGCCAGGAACTACATGACTATCTTCAAATACGAAAAAGCACCAGTTATTAAAAAAACAGCACAAAATGAATCAATTGCTACCAGCTCCTTAAGCTGATCTGCTCAGTAGTGTCTCCCTCTACAATACCAAACGCCTAACAGTACTTCTACATAACACACAGGTTTCCAAAGAGAACAGCATTCTGAACCCCTAAAAACCATATAAGTATAAACTGAGGATTACATAATAAATTATACAAACACAATAATCTGTGCAACAGAAATATAATATTGTCTATTATAACACTGATTGTGCGATTTACCTGCTGCACAGAGCCTATAAAAGCTTAAAATCACTTCATCAGAACAACCTGGTAATAAAGGAAAGAACATGCAAGTGCCTGTAGGATCAGCCCCTTTGATTGCAAGGACCTTAGAGTGGGGTTGTCCCAAAACACATTTGCATAGTGCCAGCAATAATTCCGGTTTCAAACCACAGGCTTTTCATAAAAAAACATTTTCCATGTTAGGTCAGGCTTCATTTGGCTAATACTTGAGCCACTATGAACCTGCAATATGTTAGACCCCACTAACATATTGCCTTGCAGTAGAGGAATATTTCATTTACATACTTTTTATCCATTGGTCTCAAAAGCTATGTGTTGTGAGCATAGTGGTAATAACTACTCTGGTGCTGAAATTTTGCCTGCAATCCACACTGGTTAAGTGGTGAGAAACTGTGTACTGTAGTCACAGTTTAAAAAGTGCAGTTAGCCATCATCCAAACTGCACATGGAATTTTTACACTTGAATTTTCTGTTTCTCACAACAACAGAACAAGGAACACTTTTTTGATATTACTTTGTCTGTATAACTATAATCTAGAAAGCCAAACCCCTTTAATCAAACTTCCTGTAGAGAGTACAAAGTGGCAAGAAGCACACTGCAAGCACATTCCATCTGTGAGCTTTCAAACACAACCAAAGGGACATGCAGCTTCTAAGTAAAGGAGAGCAGAAAGAAAAAGGAAGCATGATTGCAAGTATATATTAAAAAAAAATTGTAATTTTTTTGTAATGGACAACAAAACAGAGAAGTGATAGTTCAGATATTATTTACCATATATTCTGTAATATGGCAAGAGCTTTACATTTTGCAACCTAAATTATCTGGCCACTGTGAGATGGGGACTACTGGAACAGAGGCACTGCTGCTCACAGAGCAACTCACTCCTAGTCTGAAAATCCACCTGGATTCATATAATATGTCCTCTGTGAAGTGGTGAGAAAAGATTACCTCAGTATTTTTCATAAGTGTTATCTGTCAAGGGCTTCTGGGAATAAAGATCTGTCAGATTCCACAGAATAGGGACATAATCAGATCCTTGTAGCCTTCTCCCATTTCCAAAATAAAATACCAAATACTGTACATGTTCTTAAACTAATACAGCATGACTTGAAGCACAGAACAGTCACCTTGACCTAAAACACACTCAGAACATTCAGATCCCAGTTTATGCTCCAGAAACGCGCTGCCCACCTGCAGCACACGTACGTGGCTACCACCCCCCCACTCGACTCTCCCAGCACCTCCCGCTACATCCTCCGATTCCACGTACACAGGGACACCGGGCCCTCAGCAAACTGGAGCCAGAGACTTTTACAATGAAGAAAGTTCCAGCTCCCAAGAGAATCACCACCAGCCTGGGGTGGAAATCACAAAGCATCTTTCTGTAGAAGCAAGCGTGGGTGATCGGGGGTGTCGACCCGAGCCAGAAGAGCCCCGTTTCCCCCTGCTTTGTACCCCCACACCGATGCAGCCAGCTGAGCACCCTGAGGAAGGGCTTTCGGCCCTGTGCCCTCAGTCCTTCTCTGTCAACTTCAGGTACGAGTTACTCTCTGAAAATGAGGAAGACCACCTTTCTCGACAAAGCGCCTGACTCTCGATGAATGTGTATGTGTCCTAAAAATGCTATCGCTTCTCCACAATAGTGCGGGGAACGGGTCCCCCCCCCTGCCCGGCGTGGGTCACAGGACCCGGTGTGGCCCCACCGCTGAGCTCGCCAAAGGCCTCTCCCGCCACACCAGCAGGGTAGTCATTGCCATGGGCATGGGCTGTCACTGGGCCCAGGAGGAAGGCGTCTGTCACCTACTCCGGGAGCGGCCGCTCCTGACACGACCCGGCCCCGCGGGGCGCCACAGGGAGCCCGAGCACAGAGCGAGGCTCCTGGGGCACAAGAGGTCACGCCCCGGAGGCCCCTGAGTCCGGCACACCCACAGCCCCAGGGCCGAATGTCCGCAGGCGGCCCTGCTCCAGGCCTCCGGGAACCGCACCGCTTCCACGAACCGCACCGGCCCTCGCCCGGTCTCCGCGTGCCCCACGTTTACCCGGCTCCCTCCCACCCCCCGCCATTACCTGCAGGTGACTTTGAGGGCGACGAGGAAGGCGCAGCCCAGCACGATGGCCGCCCCGCACAGCAGCTCGGGCCGCCGGGCCATCAGGGCGGCGCGAGGCCGCAGCCGAGGGGCAGCCGCGGGGCTGGAGCCACTGCATAACGACATCACCCCGGGCTGGGCCGGGCGGGGAGGGCTCCGGGCCACCGGCCGCTCCCGCTCGCACACGTCTCCCCACCGCCCGCCTGTCAGCCGCGCCGGGGCGGGAGGGGCGGCCCCTCCGCCAACGAACCCTCCGCCGCCACGTCGCACCGCCCCGAGCAGGCGCAGAGGCGGCGGGGCCTGGCGGGGAGAGGAGGGGACCCCTCAGGAAGGGGAAAGGAAGAGCTGGTCCTGCAAGGAAGGGAGGTGGGCAGCTGTCTCTCGCTCACGACAAACATGATTATAACTGCTTCGTTTGCCTCCCGCGATGTGCGCGGAAGATGGTGAGAATTCCCTTCGCCCAGATCAGTAATTCCCCAGTGACTTCCCCGTTCCTGCGAGGACCGACCCACCTCCGGCAGCTGCTGCCCCCCCGCCTCCCCACAATACTGAAATTAAAGATTTCACACGGATTTCATGTTTAGTTTTGTCTAGAATTACTTCCAATAATTTACAGAGCACTTACATTAAACAAAGCATAAAATTGAGAAAACAATTCAGAAAGGCACACGATACAATCAGGTTTTGTCACAAGTAACAGTCTCCATGGTACTCTATCTCAAGCTCAGTTTATTACAAACAGTATTAAAATCAGCACTGCAGCAGGTGGTATTTCAAGCACCAAGCTAATTTTGTACATCATGTACATATGCTGTACATCACATCCAATGTACTTCAGCCTGAGCTGGAGGGAACAGTTACTTTATAAATTTCCCGAGCAACAGCTGAAGCTTAAGGTGGTGTTTAAGATTAATTGTGCTTTTATTTTGTGAATTGAAAGGGACACAGCATCCCTGGCTTGTCATGTGTATGGGTATCACTGAACTTTGGTTCAACACTTTTTACATACACAATAAATGCCCAATTACTACATTCAAACTACTGAAAGTCATCCTTAAAGCTCTTCTAATTATATACGGTCAGTCAATAACAGAGAAAAATACTCTCAAGAGAAGGGAGAAGGTAGTTATGGGGGAAAAAAAAAGAAACCTAGCTTGAGCTATTTTTAATGAATGACTCAAAGAAGCTTCACTAAAAAAAAGAAAAATAAAAATTTAAATTAACCCAAAGCAAGCTGAAAACATGATCTTGCAGAGAAGCCAGAATATAAGATAAGCTTCAGCAATTAAGTGTAAAGCCAAAAGGCTCATCAGTCAGAAGTCATCTCTGCCTGGGAATGGTTTTCCATTTCCTGTGGTTTGCAGGAAATGAAGTTTGAAGTACCATCTACCTTACAGATAAGGTGGTGGCTCACTCCCAAGTCAAAAGCTCCAAAATGCTACTATACTTCATGAGTTAGTTGGCCATTTTTGTTATTTTAGTGATGCGATGAGCTAATGACAATACAGAATTCTGCAAACAAGTAGCTGGAGACACAAATACCAACCTACTAAATTTTTAGCTACACGTGCTCAAGCTTTTGCTAATATGCAAATCAGTTTGTTTTACAAAATCTCAGTCCTGAGAGGCTACATGCAGAAAACAGCTGTGTGTAAAGTTCTCTTTATTACAGGCAACATTAGTCCATACAATAATACACAATACTGACATACAAGTGTAATCTTTCAAAATCATCATTTAAACAGCAAAGACCAAGAAACATAATTTTAACTACTTCATTTTCAAAAATTAATACGTTTTTTCCTCCCAAGATCCTTTTTCAGTAATTTATATTGAAACATACAAATAGAGAAAAAAATACCCATTCAACATATATTGTAGTTAAATGGTTATTTTGTTTAAAATCTTTAATAAGAAAATCCTTTTTAGCAACCTACATATAGATAAGTAGCAAACTTTGTTTTAAACAAATCCTCTCCATTAAAAGATCTGAAGAATTTTCATTCATCATTTTCTTCTTGGCCCATAACACTCTGTTATATAATACCTTGATACCTTAAAGTTTTTCAACTGAAGGACTGATACTAGGGGGGCCTCCTAGACATTATAACCTCTCTTTCCCCCCTTCTATTTCCTAACTTTCTGTCCAACAGAAGGTGAGTAAGCACATAATACTTCAGATTTTTTTAATCACCACTCTGTTCCATAAGAGCATAGACAGGTCTGCTCAACCCCCCTAAATCTACTACTTTTTGCTGTTCAGGAGGAACAATATATGCCAATAAAAGCAGAAAACCTGCAGCTTTTCTGTCACATGCTTTTTATTACTGTCAAATTTTCTGGTTTATGCTTCCAGCTGATAACATGTATGTATCATCTCTGTATTAGTTTAAATCTTTAAACAAAAAACTATATTTTCCAAAGTCATTATCACTGGGAGCAATCAAGTGGTCTTTCCTTGCTTTGTTGAGCTTCATTCTTAAAACTTGTCTTCGTTCTTCCCACTCATGGAGTTCAGCATTTCCATGGGCAAATTTACAGTTGTTTCCTTCAGTGCAAGTACCAGCCATATATCTGTTAAGACAGATTTCAAATAGTGTTTTCATGGAACTAGCATGATCATTATTGTATCTAGAGATTTTCTTTCGGGTCATGTTTTTCAAATACACTAAAACACTAAGAAAAAATAATTGGAAGCCTATTTACATTTTGTATAAGAGCCTACAAACTGTTTATCATTTCACTATATTTTACTTTTCCAGCTGTCAAGTACTCGTAAAGGACAAAAGATCTCTCTTTTTTTTCTATTTTCATGCTTGAAACTTTTACTTTCCCCAAGTCAAATTATCAGGTAAATTAATACTTTATCATATAACTCACTAGGCTGAAGAACAAGTATTGTTAAAAAATCCAACTAATTAATTACCCTTCGCTAACTATATCTGGGGTTTGAGTAATCAGTATGACTTAAGAATCTCATTTATCCTACTATTTTTGTATTGCTATAAGCATGCCAGTTTGCATGCACTTTATACTGCATATCTGAGGTCTGTTACTGTTAGAAACGAATATGTTCAAGATGTTAAAAATTTAGCAAAGGATGCATGTAAGCTTCCATGCACAGACTGCAAACAAAAATAACTTGCTTTATATGCTCTGCAATTTCCCAAGATCCCTAAGGCATTCATAATCTTTAACTTGAAATGCAGTAGCAAAGGTACCACTGAATTATGCAGATTACAAAGTTTTTAGCCTTCCAAGAAGTTTCCAACAGTAGAGAGAATTTTCAATAGATAAAACAAAAAAGCTACTCCAGCCAAGTAAAGAGGTTGCTCTGTTTTATTCTTAAATGCAGCAACCATACACAATCAATGCCCAGGAAAACAAACAGGTCCTCAAATTCTCTTCCACATTTCATGAATTAATTCCAGTAACAAATACTTGTTTTTAAGAAACCTTTTTTGATGCTAACAATATTTCTACTTGCCTTAAACTTCCAATATCACTGTCCAGGTACTGTTGTGTTCCACAGGTAATTAGTACACAGATGCCTCAGTAAATTTGTAATAACACCAACAATATTTGTCACAGTTGCAATAAACTTTCAACCTTTTATTAACATCACACAAGCAATTCTATTCAATTCCTCAGTTAGGCACCTTGTCACTCCCCGAGTTCTAACATGTTAAAACACTGTTAATTACTCAATTTCTTATTATAAGAAATAATATATTTCTTATTATATTATTATATTATCTTATTATAAGATATTTGCAAAGCAAGAAAAAGTAGATACATTTTATGTTAAAACTAATAATCACCCTAATTGTTTACACTATGAGCTGTCATTTTTGACAACTTAGAAACCACATACCTTTCACAAATGCTAAAATATCCAGTTGGAAAGCGATACTGCCAGCAGTTCTGATCATCCTCAGTGTGGAAAACCTTCTCTTTATGCTTTTCAGAAGAAATGTGACCCTGCCATTGCTTTTCACTATTACAGTTCTTCCCACACATCCAACAGTGAAAATCCACCTGTTTGAAAGGAATTTGAAAAGAAAACACTGAGAATTCAATACTTAAAGCACAGAATTGCTCCTAATACATTTTGAAAATTTTCTTCTGTAAATTTTTATTTATCTAATCAGACAGTTATTTAAAACAATCACCTCAAGTTTATGATCTCCACTGGCTTTAGAGGATTCAGAGGAACTGCTTTACAGTGTCAATTATAATGTCTGAATTTAGTGAAGTTATCTATCATCTAAGGAAGCATCAAGAAAATAACAACAAAGAAAAAAGAAAAACAAAACAAAAAAACAACAAACCAAAAAAACCCCCCACATTTCTGAACTTAGAATTATACCCATGATTACTTACTGTAACTTCAGCATAATCAGTTGGCATGTGAATTTGCTTCCCATTTTCTTTGTTTGCCTGAGAAGCTGTATCATCTTTTTCTGGTTTTTGACTTTTTAGCCATATGTCATACAACTGCTCCAAGTCTTGAACTAATGAGAGCAGAAGCTAAAATAAGTAATTAGCAATTAAAGCAAGAGTTTGAGAATACTAGATAAATGACTGAGTTTGAAGCATAATCCAGTCCCCACCTACTGTAAGAAAAAAGGACACAATGTAGACAGTTTTTTATCTCTAAGATACCTCTATTATTGCCAAGAACAATATGAATCTCTAGCTACTTATCAAGATGCTTTTCTGACTGTCTAGGGGAAAAGGAGATACTACACATTTCTGTACAGGAAACCAAAGTACAGATAATGACTTTCTGGTACATCTAATCCGCTTTTTTGCAGATCATGAGATTATAGTTTATATAACTTATTACTTTCAATTTTTAATTATTTCTCCCTAGAAACACTCCAGTGGAATAATATGTCAACACTGAAGAGAGCATTATTTCTCAGTAAATATAATGGGTGCTGAATTCTACAAATGCCTTGCCCTATATTATTAACAGAAACCTGGTGTGTGCACACAACAATATGGAGTATACAAACCAAGCAATATTGCTGCATCAATCAGTATACTATATCTAAGACATCTAAAAAACCTGATAAAACCTACTTATTTATACAAAACACATAAACGAGTAAATATATAATATAGTTATTTTATTTAATAAAGTTTTTTAATAGCCAGTCTGGTTACTGCTTACTTAATACAGCTTACTCAAGCTGTTAAAAAAAAAAAAAAGGAGGGGGGTGGGGGGGGCACCTGCAAAATTTACTGCAAAAGACAGTGATTAAAAAGTAATTGAGGAACAATAATGAGAAGACAACCAGTTAGATTTACAACATATTCAATTTACTCTTCTACTTACTGCTGTTCTCCTTCATATAGGTCCACATCTCTCTCTCCTCGGGACTGTGAGCAAATGAGCAGTTTCCATCATACTGACATTTCTTGCCTGAAGCAATATGATTGCACAACTGGAATGTGAATTTTAAAAAGACACCCTTATGAATATAAAATAAAATGGATGACAGCAGAAAATTCGTTTTTTCCAGTCTTAGCTAGTGTTTTCCCCTCCAATCATTTATATCACATGAAAACGAAAATGTTTATTTAAAAGAACATGTATTGCAGTTAGAAAACACAAAGTGCTAGAAGCAAGTACTGTGATAGAAAACACAAAGTGCTAGAAGCAAGTACTGTGACTGCTTTTTGCCTCCTACGAGGTTACCAGACCATAGATATGTTTTAAACTCTGTTGGAAATACCAAGAACTTAGTTAAATCACTTTAAAAGTTACTAACTCCCACTGATGAGAAAAGGCTTCAGTAATTAGATGTGACATCAATCCTTTTCTAAGGCTGAATTCTGTAGAAACATGATTAACACATTCCCATCAACTCCCACAGGAATTTCTGCAGAACTGATAAAGCAAACCCAATTACTAGTATTTTCCTGTTAGTCTATTTTTCTTAACTAAAAAATTAAGCTTTAGGTTAACATACATCAAATTGCAGAGGCACTTGTTTCTTTGCAGGAAGAGGACGAATGGTCATCCACTTCTTACGCTCATTAGACATCACCAGCACCACCCGGCGGTCTTTGGTCCACCTGAAACACAGATGTATCCAATGAAACAAAGTACTTTTTTTAAAAATAGACACACCCAGAAGCAGAAACAGGAAAGCCCAAAAAGGATTTTTGTACAAAGCTTCCACCACACATTTGACATAAGAGGTAACAGTTTTAAACTGGAAGAGGGTAGATTAAGGTTAGACATTGGAAGAAACTCTTCACTGTGAGGGTGGTGAGACACTGGAACAGGTTGCCCAGGGAAGCTGGGGATGTCTCATCCCTGGAAGTGTTCAGGGTCAAGCTGGATGGGGCACTGAGGACCCTGGTCTAGTGGGAGGCATTCCTGCCCCTGGTGGGGGGTTGGGACTAGATGCTCTTTAACCTCCCTTCCAACCCAAACCATACTATGATTGTATAATTTAAGTAAATCCTACCAGAAACTTTACTGTCACTGATAATTTAAAAAAAACCAACCAAAACTGACACATAATATTTCTCATTACCAATTATGAACATATTACAAAAAGATGACTATGTTCTGCCTCACTGTTTTTTTAAAATCCCTGTATGACTCTTTCCTAAACAGTAAGAAAGTTTCCCAAAAGATGTTTTAAATGGCTGATGAAACAGTAAAATTTTCACTGTTCAGCCTTACTTACGGGTGTCTTGCCTTTGCACTACAGTATTTTTTGTTTCTGTCTGGCTCATTAACTTGACCATTTCTCCAGCACTGACCACAAACAAACTTCATCTTCAAATTAAGTGATCCATATTTCATTTGGTTCCCAAGGATCTTAAACCAAAAAAATAACAACAACAATAAGTATTTTGAATCTGCAAAGAAATCCATACATAATTAAGAATTATCCCCTACAGTAAAAGCTTAAAACACATGTCTGGAAGCAGAGGTTATACTGCATGCCTTGTAATAGTTTAACTTGTCTGGACATTTCTTAACAAATGCATTTTTATTTCACATACTTCTGGTTTAGGTATATGTAATCAGAAGCTGTGATAGTATAAACCAACTAAACTCATAAAAATCCTACATATTGAGAAGATTGCCCTGTGGCTGCTGACTTTGAAATTATATTTAGGTGTTATGTTCCACCTGTGACAGAAAAAGCAAAGCAAGTAAGGAATTGCATAGAAGCAAACCAGACATTTTAGCATAAGCAAAGAAAACTGAAGAAAGCCTGCGGTGAAAGAGATTATTTGAAGAAAACATTAAAAAAGTAATTTCTGGAAAAAAAAGATATATTATACACACAGCAAAAGAATTATCACCAACGTCACTGTGGATCTGTTTAATGGAAAAATAAAAATACCTGTGATCCATGTGCACTAGCTTCCATGTTCTGCCAGTATTTCTTTGATTCTTGAACAATAGCATCATGTGAAATACCTGTAAAGGAAGGGAGAGAAGTTCTTGAGCACTTATGATTGTAGAATTTCAGCCATGCTCAAAGTAGAATGCTGCTGAAGCCCCAAAGCTTTTATCTATATTTATGTATTGTATAAATATAAACACATTCAAGTGTATGGGTGTGGATATATATGTACATCCAACAACACACCTCTAACGGACTAAAACTGTACACAGAAAACCTATCCAAAATTCAAACTGACTGACACTAAATTGCCCCTGCTTTCTTTAGAAAGAATTGAAACAAGACCTGTTAATTAAGTTTTTCTTTCAGAAAAAAATCAGCCCTATAAATACTTCAGCTCCATTTCCTATCAGAGCTATTCAGGGTTCACACACACTGTAGCATTTACTGCTCTAATTCCACACTAACACAGACTGTCATCTGTCTTTGGATTTGAGTAGATGTTTCTTTCCTGAGGCAGTATTCCATTTCTTCCCACACCTTGCATTCAGAAGGGGAATTTCATTCAAAGAGTAGAGACTGCGCTTTAATTGACTTTGGCTCAGCATGAGAGCTGCACATATTTAAAAAAAAAAAAAAAAAAAAAAAAAAAGCATGCCTTCTGTGGTGAACTTAGTTCTTTGGAGAGCCCAACCCTTACTTCAAAGTAGAAATTACAGAACAAGTATTTATCTTTGACTTTGCAGAGGTAGCTGTTAAGAAAATGCCCATTTTACTTAAAGACAAAAACTTCTGAAGGCTCATCCCAGGAAAGAGAACAGGAAATAAGCAAACAGTCATCTTTTGTTTTTATCTATTTGACTTTCTTCCTCCAAAATTTTCAGGTCAGCATGACATCTTGTGTCAGTATGCCTGTACAAGAATCTAGACAGAAAGCTAAAGAAACAAGAAGCCATTTCTTCAATGATGGGACAAGTGAAGATAAATCTCAGACATAAAAGGGCAAAAATGATAGAAACAGTGTAACACATTGGGACCTCCACATTTCATTTAGTCCCGTGTGCATCACAATGATACAGATTGATTACTTCAGATGGAAACTATGGCATAAAATTTGCTCTGTGAAAAAGAAATTCAACCAAGATCTCCCAATCTTTTAAACTTTAAAAATCGAAACCTAGTTTGACTTGGATTTAAGATCTGAAGATTTCTAGTTTTATTTAACGAAAAAAAATATCTGCATAATAGCAGTTTTGACAGTTTTTCTTATAAAAAATTTTATTTTTAATAGCTAGTAGCCTACTCAACATATTTTATCACATTTACATTACTGTTTATTGACTATGCTACATGAAAGATTCAGGCTAATGTAAGAGAATGTACAGATCCTAAGTTGCTAATTTCAGAAGGGAACTGAGACAAGCAAAAAGTAGCATCACAACTAAGATGACAACAAACATTTTACCAAACTTACACGTTTCCTTTTGCATTATCCAGACTTTAAGTTCTACCAGACTGTGGGCATAAAAGCATTTATCCTCTCGTAAGCAGCCATAATGCACCTCATGTCTGCACAGGTCAAGCTGACAACGAACTTGAAAAGGTCGAATTTTGGAATATTTCACCATAGTTTCTCGCAAAATGTGGACAAGGCACCTGTTTTGAAAACAGTGAATTTTAGATATTCCTTAAAAGAACATTGTTAATGTGTGGAAAAATATGTAAAACAACAACATCACAGCTTATTCAAATGTCTTTAACACTTTCTGCCTGAACTCAGAAAAACAGAAAAGTTTCCAGAAGCAGCAGCCTCTAATTATCATTTCTAGACTGAGTAAAGCAACAGTACAGGACAGTACTCTTGTGAAATACAGAGGCCCCTCTTCTGCAAAGCATTACTGAACTCAATCCAGCTGGGTCACTAGCTTCCAAGAGATAATGCAGATCATGCCCACTTTCAAGTATATGTCTTGTTCTAATTACAAACACCAGTACTAATTCTTTCGTAGACCAGAAGATTTGATGTGTCAAAATAAGAGCCTCACTCTTACAGCTACAAGAGTACAAACAAAGCAATTAAAATGCTCCTACTTACATTTCCATCATATAAAAAATGTCTATTAATTCTCCAAAAGTTATTTAACACAATGTGAAGTCAGTTAATTTTCAAAGAATTATACCCATCTGTGTGAGACACATCTCAAAGTATTTTATGAACTAAATAAATACTGTGGTCTATTTCAGACACTATAACTAAGGTAAACCTGTTCTTAACTGACTGAATTAAAACTACAGAAAAATAAGCACAACAAACCAAAGAAAGTGCAAATTTATTAATTCCTATTTTCATTTAGCATCACGCATCTGTTTGCACCAATGTAGCTCACCAAGTAGAATAAGCTCTTGACAGCAAAACCAGTAAGATTCAAACATGAGGGTTAATGCACAACTTTTGAATACATTGATAAATAAATACTTCACTTTCAATTTAGTTACATGCTCAGTTACAACTGAACAATCCTTGTTCAGTTAAGTCTTATGAATACTGCCAAAGCCTAATGGTCAGTTAGTATGGAAGAGAAGTTTAATCAACAGGTATGAAAATCAACAGGATGAAAGCCAATCTTCAAAAACACCGTGAAACCTTTACTTTTAATTTGAAACTCAAAGAGCTGATATTTCAGACATACTTGTTATCTTCAAAGTCATGCATAGCAGGGTGAGAACAAGACGATGAGTTATCCTTGTTCCTTTTGCTTATTATTCTGGGTTTGTGATCAAAACATTTCTGAAATATAAAAATAGGTAATTTTAGATTACGTATTTAATGCATTTAAAAATACACCTTACCTTAACAATTTTAACAGAGGCTTCAAGGAGCCTTTTAGCTAAAGCAGGCAGAATATTCCTGACCATCCATTTTGAAATTCAACTAAATAGTAATGCATGAACCAAAGCTTTTCTTACCAGATAATTATACTACCATTTATAATTTTTATTGTGTCATTAGAAATAAATCAGCACCTCACAAAGAAACATAAATAGCCCATGATGATCTTGAAGAAGTCGGGACACAGTCAGGCTGATCTTTCCATTTCCTCCAAAAAGAGCTTCTCGACTAAAGGCTCCTTTGCGCTCCAGCGTCCACACATCTATTTCCTCTTGGCAATATGCAAACGTGCAGTGACCTGGATATCTGCATTCCTCTTCAGCAGCAACATCTACAATTGTAATATTGAATATGACATGGCCTTTAGACAACTTTTTTTTGCAATTCATCTTCAAGATTTCACTACTTCAATTTCAAATATTTTTAATGAAACTTCATCTGTTGCAAATGGGTTACTGAAGTCTAGCAGACAGAAGGAAAACCTTATGAATGACTTGACCAAAACTTTAAACTTTTCAGAAAGGCTGACACACACCTCCTTTCCAGTCTAGAGGCACCCAGAATACCCTTTGCTTAAATACAGTCAGATAGAGCTGGCTATCAGTCATCTTGCTTACATCATAAATTGAGGCTCGTACTGTAAAAGTCTAACAGCAAGGCTTTTCTGTTGTTGTTTTGTTGTTTTGAACAGTTACAGCCCAGAAACATACTGTTTTCAGGGCAACAGTATGCTCCAAGCATACATAACAGTCAGACCAATTCTACCACTGACCTATAAGCAGCTGAAAAAGCTGTGTCTCTCCTGGCCCAGACCATCTCCTTGCCAGGACACACCAACTTGTGAGGAGGTGTGTGCATGATGTAGGTGCAGGAGCAGGCTCCACTCCTCAGGAGTGTACCCCATCCTCCTCCTTCTGGCTGGCCAAATAGCAACACAAATGCACAGCAAAACTTCTGGGAGAGTATCAAAAAAGCAGGAAGGGAACTACTCCCATGCCTTTCACTTGTACCCAGTATCACATGCATAGTTCATAGGAAGAGAAATGGGGGTGGCATGGAGTGATACAAAACAATGAAGCAATAGTAGGGATACAAAAAATACTGCACTTAGAAGCAGAGCTATTAAGAAGAGTGCAGAAGTACAGTGCATGTTCTCTAAATAGTCACATTAATGGTCAAAATATCTTTCTCCTTAGAGCCTTTGAAAATAGGCTGCATGAAAATCAACAAATACTGCTCCATCTCCCATGGGCAAGAATAAAACTCACTCTGAACTTCACTGTGGAAGAGCTAAGCTATATTTGAGCATAGGCATTAACATTTTGCTATCTGTAACACATACCTTTACATATATAATATGGACCCACATACTGTGTCTTTGTTGGTCTTGGACGTATTTTTTTCCATGATTTATCTTCAGAGTTTTTTATTCTTCCAATTAGAATATCCTTCTTACATTTATGTTCTAGGCTGGGATGGTAAGCATAATCTAGTAATTTAGGACCTGAAACAAGCACAGAGAATGGCATCTTTTTGAATACTTTTAACATTTCCATACACAGTCTGGCACATAAGCTCAAAGCATAACGGTTGAACACACTGCATAGAACTCCTACTTGCACCAGCAACTCCGAAGAACCAAAAGTCATTAACAGCCACGTTGAGCAGAATAGAAAAAACCTGAATACTTACAAAAACAGCAGTCTTGCTGAGAAAAAAAAACAAGTTATTTGGGGAGGGATGCATCAAATAGCTGTGTTTTTTTCAAATTCCAAAGCATGCCTTTCCAAAACACTAATTTAAAATTTAAATTGCTTATTCACAATAACTCAATGCAGGTGAATTCCAAGGAACAACAAAAGGCTCTCAAACTTCAACTTTCATTGTATTGGAACAGTTACTATTTTCAGAGATGAAACACCCTGGGTAAGAAGTACACATGTGCCAAAAATATACATGCCAATCCCAGAAATTGGGGATTTTGGAAACAAAAATATGTCTAGCTTTAAACTCTGTCTTTAGGATGATACTAGAGTGAAGATGACATTACTACCAAAATTAAATAATCAGGGAGAGTCTGAAGGTGAGCAATGCTCAGTGATTTTTTTCTATTTAAGGGACTACAGAAACATAAGTGTGACCCAGTTTCCCTGTACAAGATGCTGATGGAACTGAATTTAAAAAGTAGGTAACAAAAGCAGAAGACATTTGAAGACTTCAACAGAGATGTAAAGAAACAAAAAATAGATGCTTTGATACAAAACATGAAGCTAGTATCATGCTAAGGACTTCCACCAATATTTTATAGCTCCTGCTTTTAACAGAACATGTTCTACGTTTTTTCAAACAACAATTCAAGAATTTTTCTTGTAAAGATTATTTTAAGGTCCTAAAACTACAATAGTAATTACCTGTCTCAATACAATTCTTTCTTAGTATATATCAATGTCACCTATAACATGAAACACAATGCTTATTTTCAAGATTAGTGAATAAAAGCTATTGCCTCTAAAATATGGCTCTGTTTAACAGCAACAGCTCAGGCCTAAAAGATTAGTTACATTAAAGCCCAGTACTGGTTAAGGTCCTTTGAGTCAATAAAGTGGAGTTAATTATTACTAAGGTTTGGAAGCCTCAGGATTATGGTTTAGAATTAGTCTGAAAGAGCAATAAAACAGATGGGATGTGAAGGTTACCAGGTACTTTGAACTGCAGTTCAATTCCCCATGGCCAATCAGAGAGAGTATTGCAAGTTTATTTTTAGTCTTGAGCAAAGGTGTCATTCTTCACAGTACCCTGGGGGTTGGGAGGAAAGTGAACACAGAACATGAACGACCTCACATAGTAAACCTACAAGATGGGGAAAGCGTGTGGTCATTTGTGGTGGTTTTAGGTATCAAGAATCCAGTAGGACAAGAAATAGAGACAAGAACATGAAACAGCTTACAAACACTGAAATTTTCAACGTATGCTTGATTTTTTTAAAACCAACCCAAGCGAGTCCAAAAGCCCCTTACCTTTTTTGACAAAACATAGCTGGCAGGCCTGTCTCAGCTCATGTGTGCCTTCTAATGGATTTCTTCCCACAAGTGCTGAAGATACAGTTACATTAGCAGTTGCACTGCTAAAAACATTTGAGAAGTCATTTCTAGCTTGTCCTGCAATTCCCATGTAGTTTTCGGATCCAAATAAACTAGGGCCATTTACCTGTTGGAAGAAAGTATTTTTTACTTGAAAGCTATAATGTAATTTATCTACAATTATAATTTAACCTACTGAAATTATTCTTCAAAGCATAAGAAAGACTAAATGCACACACAAAAAAATCATATTACAAACTTAAGCACATGTCTAAGATGGGGACGCAGATTTTACAAAAGCCATACACCCAGAACAAGCTAAGCATCTAACAAAACCCAACCAGGCACAGGGAGACCAGCATTTGCTGGGCTAATTATCACTCCACTTGACCTTGAGGATGCAAAAGCTTCATGCCACCCTTCTCCACCCCACCAGTGGCCATCAGCATTACTGAAAATATACAGTATGACCAGAACACTGAGACCAGAGGGACTCTCAGACACAAGGTGATTTCTGCTCTGTTCCTGTACTAGGACAGTTCTCCAGGATTTCACACAGCTGGCACTTGGATGGCAAGAGATTTTCTCTTTCTTAGGTTGGTTATTTTACACTTCCACATCATCTTAAAACAAGTTCCTCAGAATAGACAAGTAGTTATGGGAGCTGTCAAAGTTTGCGTATATAGAACAACTTCTGTGAATCCTTCGTTCAATTATTTTAATGGTAAAGCCCCCATTTTTTAAAAAAATAAAATTTCTACTTTAAAATCTGTTAAACTGCTTTTAGATCTATGTTAAATCTTTAACGTGTTCATATTTGAACACATGGAAGAAAACACTTACAAATAATGGAGAATTATTGCTGCTAAGTGTTGGTGTTCCATCTCTAGAAGCTGAACTTGAGAGGTCTAGAGAAATAAAAATAAGTTTTAATTATTTCTTTTTCTTTAAAACATCCAATAAAAAAATATTTATCATTCCTGAGAAGGAGAAGGTTTGTTTTCTGACAAACATGAGGTTTTTGTTTTCTATGATTATTTTTATCAAGCCCTGTTTTAAACATTTGAGCTGAAAAATTACTAGGTAATTATCTTCAGTATAACCTGATCAACAGCAGCAGTAGCTTCAGAGGCATACGCTGCCACAATATGAAGGCAGTTGTGCAATATGGAAACTGTAGCTATATAAGCAATAGCTGACTATCAAAAATGAGGAAATGAAAGAGTTAAGCAGATTCTTCTATTTTTAATTTTATTTTGTAAATTTGGCTTAATTCTAAAGAGGTCCTGTAACATCAGTAATTAGAGACAAAAAATTATTTTTTCTAGTTCACTGGTGATTTTTATCTTATTATTTCATATACCCAATTTCACTACATTACTACAGTCTCTAGATTTTGAAAACCTAATTCGAGAGAGCTTGGAGCATGCTTATGCAGACCCCAAGTAAACAAAAAGTTTATTAATAAATTTCTGTTTACAGTCAACACTTGATTATTAACACTCTCAAAAACTGTGAGCACAGATCAAATGTTATACAAGTGTTTAATACTACTGAATAGTTGTGCAAATTCATTTGCTGAAAAAAAGATAAGCCAGTTGGCTCATGCACAACTCATTCATAACAAAAGGTTAGCTATTAGGACTCATTTCTTACCTCTTTTTGAGTCACTGATTGAATAGGTGCTTAACGGTGAACAAAAATTTTCCAGTGAAGAAGCCAAAGGCTGAGAAAAGATTTCTGAAAGAGAAGGTGAAGGAACAAATCCTGTACTAACTGGCAGTGTCCCCAACAAAGAGGCAGAGAAAGGTACACTAGGAGCCACACTTGCACCAGGAATGGGTCCTCTGGCTCCTGTAGTTTGCTGAAAAAAAAAGAAATTTAATAAAGAATGTTCACACAGAAAAAAAAAAAAAAATCAAGAACATAATCAAAGCTCTCATTTTGACTAACACTTCAGGATCTCTGTACACTTCACAGTCTGTTCTAGCTCTAGAATGACATTGTAATTAAGAGTAGCTCTTCACGTGCTTAATTTTCTCTAACAATCTCTTCTAAGAGACATAAAAAAATCAGACTCATGATGCTCTAACTACTTCCAGCTATCCAGGAGGTGGACCTGAACAAAGTTCTGGTTGCAGAGATACTAGTGAGTGCACTAGAAGACCACAGAGGAAGTACTACTGTCCTGCAACAACTACTAACAGTTTAACTACAGTTACTACAGCTACAGGGTGAGCACTCCAATAGACTCTCAGGTTGTGACAGGGTTGATTTGCACAGCCACCAAGAAGCCCACTAAAACAAATACACACCAGCCCAGACCTCAAATGTCCACTTTTTATACACACTTCCAGGAAATAGTACCCCACACACTGTGGTAGTACTGGTAGCAGTAGAGCAGTACTTCTCAAGTACTATCCCTTCTGCCAGGCAACTTTGCTCAGGTTTTCCAATATACCCAGCCAAGGTACTTGTCCTTGGAGCTCTGAAGGGTCTTTACAGCCACATTTACAAGCACTTGCATATGAGAAAATCAACTGAGCTATGCTCAAAAACAGCTCAATGAAGCTAGGAAAGTTAACTCACATTTCACTACTAGCCCACTTGGTAAAAATACAAGATCCCATTCATAAGGACAGTCTTCTGAGAAAGAAAACAAAGTCTTACCATTACACTTTCATCTGGATCAGGCACAGAATCAAGTAATTCATCGAGTTCTTCCCCAATAATTATATCTCCATCTCCACAATCTAAACATGCTTCTGGCACAGAGAAAGAAACATTCCCTCCATTTGCCAACACTGCAGAAGGCAAGGAAACCTTTTCCACTTGAAGAGGCATAACAGAAGATAAAGATGGTACAGGTACTGGTGGAACTTTAGATGCTTCAGAAACAAAGTTTGTTGAAGATGCCACAGAAGCCATCTCTTGCTTCTGGTCTGATAAATCTGAAACAGAGAAGATGGGAATGACAGGAACTTTTGTTCAAAAATATAAAAATATCTTGTATAACTTTTACCCTAACCACAGGGGGGAAGGGAGGTGAAGAAGTGGAGAAAGATGAAGAATATTTAAGCAAAACCACATTAAATGTTTTCAGCTTCCATTAACTTCCAATTCATATGTGTATCTGTTTATACACTGCTCAAACCGAAAAAAAGAAAAGTTACAGACTTGATACTTTACTCAGGCATACCCTCCCTATCCTATTTTTCCAATTTAAGAGTGTACTATGAGAGACAGGACAAGGAGTAATGGTTTTAAACTGAAAGAGGTCAGATTCATGTTAGACATCTGGAAAAAATTCTACACTGTGAGCGTTGTGAGACACAGGCACAGGTAAGGTGTGGATGCCCCCTTCCCAGAAGTGTTCAAGGTCAGGTATATGGGGCTTGGAGAAACCTGGACTAGTGGGAAATGTCCCTACCCATGTAGGGGGTTGGAATCAGATGCTCTTTAAAGTCCTTTCCAACTCAAACCATTCTATGACTCCATGACAGTTACATTTGTATCAGGTTGAGGAGATCAAAAAGAAATTTGCTCATCTAATTATTTAATTATTTGCTCATCTAATTATCTAATTATTCAAATAGATCAGACTTTCTACTCCCCATCTTTCACATGACTTTTCAGAGGAAAATTCAAATGAATTCTCTTAAGAAATTTCATAACAAATATGAGATATACATGGCATATCTAGCTTCCTAGCATTAGTATTGTAACACAACAAGACTCACCTAACTCAATATCTTCTACAGAAGAAGAGTTCTGTAAGTGAGAAAAAATATCTCAGGACTTTGCAGAAGAGCCATTAAAATGTTTCAAATACATTCTTAGTTTGTAAATACATTAAGTCCTCAGATTTAGGTTTAATAAAATCTGGAATTCATGAAGAGTAACAGAATTTAAAGGTCAAATAATTTTTTAAATAAAGCATCCACTTGCAGACTGAAATCTCACTCATGGTGTCACTGAAAATCTGCATCTAACCAACAAAAGTGAGAGTGATACTTTAAGGAATAAGGGTCAAAACAGTATCTTAAATGATCTGTTCCTACATTTCCTTATCATTTACACCTAAGCTGTCTATATTCCCATTAAATAAATCTGTAAAATAACTCCTTTTCAGTACTACACTATGCAAACACATTACAAATAGTATAATGAATGCAAGTTCAGCTGATAGTGAAGGTCAAATCTGGACAAATTAATTAATTAAAAGGGATTTTATCCCAGTATCCTTCACTTTGGTAAACTGTGCTTAACTTGCCTCAAGACATTAGAAGTAAATACATTAATTGCACTGGATTTAGTGCTTTAACTAATATTTATTCTGCAAAGATAACTTGAATGATAATCTTATGTCCCAGTCTGTCATAAATATACTTGCACAATTTTCACTTCATCATTGTGAAATTATGAAACAATTATTCCCTATAGTTTAAAGTCAGCTTGCAGTTGGAACATGTAAAACCTTACCTGAGTTGACACATCACTAGAAACTGAATTTGTAGAGGGTGGCTGCAATGAGAAGATATCTTCACTAAATACCAAATTGGTATCAAGAGAGGGAAACCTCAAAATAAAATCTTAAAATAATATCTTACCTTTGCTCTTACATATGCTTTTCTTATTTTTAACCCCAGTTTTTGAGCTAATTCTTGGGTAAGCTTAATGACACTTTCATCCTAAAAGACATGAATAATATTTCATAATTTAACATGTATTTTCACCTAGTCAAGACACTTGTTAACATCTCAGTATAGATTCTAAAAAATCTCTATAGGCAGGATGTTTCATCATGCATCTTTATTCTTGCACTAATATATGGGACTGCAAGCTAACACTGACAAATACAGACACCCTAAAGCAGAATTACTCCAGTACTTGGAATTTTTAAAAAAGCACATAACTGACAAAACAAACAAACAAAAAAAACCCCACCACAAACAACCATGGAAATCACATTGTCAGGACCAGCATTTCAGTCCTCTCCTGTCACCCTGCTTGTGTGATCCACACACTGCTTGCCAGTATACATACATTAGCAGTGCAGAGTAAGTGATTCAGATGGAGAACAATGTACAGATAAGAATGTTACTAAATGCCTGGAAAGCTAAAATACAATTTTAAAAACTATCATTACTGCACATTACAATTACAGGTGTTTTTTCTCTTATGTCATTGAACATACTTCTGCTGTAGGGAATTTTAAACAATTCAGTGACCTAGTGTTTACTGCAAACATGTATGGAACTTGACCCACACTACTGTTCTTTATGCTGAAAGTTAACACAACAAACTGAGCTTGGGGACTGCATTCTCTGCTATCAGTCTCCACTTCCACAAAAAAAAATAAATATCATTCTTAGGGAATAAAAAATATTTTACTCTATTTAACGAAAACCAGACAACCCAAAAAACCCTTCAGTAGTCTTGATATAAGTTCATGTTTTCTGTATTAAATTTTATAAAACAACCATCAATACACCATTTACCTACCTGGGGCACAGCAAGAGAACATTTTGCTACAGCATCATAAGCTTTCTTATACCTTCCCAATTCACTCAAAGCTTTTGCTTTCCGATAGAGAGCTCTGAAATTGTTTTCATTTAACCTTAAAGCTATCTCACAGTCTTCTAGAACCTTTTCATGCAACCCCTACAAGGAGAACAAAACAAACAAACAAACAAAAAGCAATAATCAGAACTAGTATTATTGAAATACCAAATTTAAACTGTATTAGAGGAAGGTACTGAAACACTATAAAGCATTCACCAAGGCCACTGCACAATGCATGTGTAAGCTTTGATAGGTCACCAACTTATACAATTAAAAAGAAGAAGACCTTCTTTTCATGTAAAATCCAAGAATAGTGATAAAGAGAGCATAGCTCTTCCACAAAAGCCACCCTGTATCACAGAAAAAGCAGCAGGCACAGGTGCAATCAGCAGTATAAAGTAATAAAAATACTGTCCCATCAACATCCAACCCTCATATGACTCTATTAGGTTATTATTCTAGCTTTAGTAAAATATCCCTTTGATTACACTTATAAAAATAAGATACTACAGAATACAGCAAAATGATGATTTGCAACATGCCAGTTCTCAAACCAAGAGCTTTTCACTCACTAGGAAACGTTCCATGTCTCCATACACTGTCAGGGCATTGCTCTTGTGAACTCACACTGTTCAAACAGCAGCTTACCATATTTGAGAAACATGCTATCCTGTTCACATGCAGCTTCTCTAAAATATCATCAGAAAGATGGATTTCTTCAGAATTAGCATAATCAGCTATGTTTATTGCTTCTGTATAGTGACTCAGTGATCCTTTCCAATCACCTTCTCGATATACATCATTTCCTTCATTAAAAAGATTTCTAACAAGCTCCTGTATAAATAACTGGAACAAAGAACAGAAACACTCTTCAACCACAGTTCTGTTGTTTATCTTCTATTCAAATACATTTAAAACAGAAAATCAATATTTGTAACTTCACAGAATCAAAATGAAAGGCAGAACTTTTGTCTATATTAGTGGTTTTTCTTCTGACATTTTTCCAAGACAATCTCTAATATTCAGCACCATAATACATGTAAATAAGTGAAGCTTAGCTACTGATATAAGAATAACTTAGTGCATATAGCTTAAAGAAGACATATATATATGTTATCTACATTTGTTTAGCAAGTAACAGCCATAGCAACTGGCAAACCAATAACAGTACACAAAGGCTTCTTCTGCAGAGCACGAATTTTTATCTAAAATGTGAATGACTGCATTTTCATCTAGTATGTTCTCAAATCCAATAAAACCACCTAGCATTGCATAAGAAAGCTAAAAATGAGTCTGAAAATAAGTCAAAAATTATACAAAATAATAACATGTAAAGAACCACATTGTTACAAAGATTTACGTGACTGAGGTCCTTTTATCTCTCTTTTTTCTGTGCTACTCTATAAGCTTTACTCAAAATAGCATTGTTTTATTCAAGAAATGCCCAATTAATTCCTAACATAAGCAAAGAGTTTATCTAAATTGGTGTATGAGTGAATTCCAGGCATCCAAATATCTGAATACCTTTAATCACAATGTAAGTAGCCCTCTAGTTCCAATAATGAGACATTGTAAGTTACCATTCATACTATATCTTTACCTAAATTATAATTAAACCCAAGAATAAATATAAGATAGATCCCTGTTAAAAGACCTTCTGGAAATGCAAAAGTAGTTTCATTACCTCATACTGTTCTTGTGTCCCTGGATAGGGCAAAGTAGATCTAGAAAATGAAATTACAAAATGTTCTTATTATCCATATCACTTAAAGTAAGATCACACTGTAGAATTCTGTTTCTTACTAAAGCAGTCTCACCTGCTGCAACAGGCAAATCACTAAATATTGTCTATTGCCTGCACTGGACAAAGGGAGAGTGCTGTAGATCAGTTTTGATTAAATAACTGTGTGTTCCTATTACTAATGAATAATTTTCATATAAAGTTACATAGCCAGTCCTTACTCTGCTGTTCAAACCACTAAGGTTTTGAATGCTCTGAGTTTAAAATCTTAATGTTTTTTGTTTAAAAACAATTTCCTTCCTCTCCTCCACTGTGCAGAAAGATTATACATGAGGAGAATTGCAATCTTCTAGCATTACAAAACGACATTTTTCTAAAGAACACATTCATTTTAACTGAATCATAGCAAGGACACTTCAGGAAATTTAAGTGTTGTTCTGCATGACATGCAAAAGAAATCTTCTCTAGCACAAAACAGAGGTATTTATTTCTAAATTTTCTGAAAGAAAAACAGGAACCCTTTTCCTTTCCATTCAGGTTATCTGAATATCTAAAAGATACTTTTTAAAGCATAGCTATCTGTGGGGTTTTTCAGTTTTGTTTTGTTGTTTTCTCTTTTTAAGAATGTCTTATGCAAGGAGTGAACTTATGTGAAATTTCACCAGGATTTGAAGCTAGTCAGGATCTATAAGAGAAAAAAATTGGCATTGATCCAAATGAAAATTAACTACTAAGATGACTTTTCATAAGATTAAATTTTAGCTCGAAAGAGTTGAAACATTTACATAGTGGTGAGAGAACTTGTCCCTTTCAGTAGCAATCTAGGTGTAGCTGCCCATGAGATGGATTTTCAGGCTATCATTTTCCACCTACCAAAAAAAAACACAAACCAGTCCTGATTTTTCTCAAAGGCAGAAAATGAATACTCTCCCACATTTGATTTGCTCTACTTGGGAATAAAGAGAGGGTCTATCTTTTCTTTAAGACCACATTCCATTTCCATGTTAATGTTAACAAATATTCTGAGGAGAAACACAGATCCTCCCCCATCCTACAGTGCTGTATTAAAAGGAGTTTCCCAGATCTATCCATCTCATATATATACGTGTGTGTGTGTGTGTGTATATATATATATATGCATGTATGTATCTGTATAAGCATACAAGAATAAAACAACAAAGTCATACTCTATAAACTGGAGTCCTTTCTTAATGTCCTGTTGTCGAATGCTTCTCTCTTCCGACACATTTGACATGTTATCCTCAACATTCACTTTTCGGATATGTGACTCCTCAAAAAGGATGAAAAATAAATGGATGTTAATAAACAGCAGTTTGCATTTGGACCAGAAGGATCCAACCTCACATCAACACCAAGTCCACCAGACGAAGATGATACTGCCCCACAGAGAACACATTGAAAAAACTTCAAAACTGAAGTGCCACACAGAGAGAGAGAATCCCCAGTTCAGAACCAACACTCCCTCTGTCAGTGCACATTTATAAACATTTCTACAGAAAATCTTTCTTCCAATTCTGCTTTTGGTTTTCCACTCACTTACTCTAGATCACACAGCCTTGTTAATGAAACTAAACCAAACTATAAGTGCAGTTTCCATGCATAACTGTTAAACCTAAGGTTCCACATTGTCCTCTTTAACTAGCTTTTTACTTCTCTTATCTGTCTGTTGAAGTAGAAACAAACTCAAGACTCTGGTATATTTACTAACAAAAACCCAAACTGTTTAGAAAACTACTATTAAATCTAACTCTACAATCTCTAACCATCACCCAATGCCAAGGTGCAATTAGAATCAAAATGCTACTGCTTAATTAATACCTTCCAGATGACAAAGGTTAAAATAATACCTGGAAACTTTGCCAGTAAAAAAAAAAAGAAAAAAAGAGAGTACCTACTTCATTTAAAAGACTGAATTACTTTAATGTAATTCCACATCATCAACTTGACATTTAAATCAAATTTAAGTAGTCTGGACCAATGAAAAAAAATTTATGTATTTTTTTCACTGGGTTTACAAATATTCAAGTTCAACAGGTTACAACTATCTGTACAACTTTCAAGATAAGGGTTTTTGAAGTATGGTTTCACAGATGCATACAGTTGTGGACAGCATTACAAGAACACAACTTATTTTAACAAAAAATACCAGTAAGACA
Source organism: Heliangelus exortis (assembly GCF_036169615.1). Lineage (NCBI taxonomy): Eukaryota > Metazoa > Chordata > Aves > Apodiformes > Trochilidae > Heliangelus > Heliangelus exortis. The sequence continues at coordinate 4,796,286 of NC_092438.1, read as the reverse complement.
AAGCTCTATTCTGAAATTCAGAAAAAGGCCTGTAGCTTTTTAAGAAAATTACTTTTCATAGGTAGTTGTTTTATCATTTTTTTTTTTTTTAAAAATCTAACTCCATACAGTCTTGAAACTACACTAAAGAAGCCAGTATTTTGTGCCAGGTTACAATTCAACACTGAAGATAGAAGAATGAAAACAAAGCAAAATGAAAGCCAAAATAACCTTCAGCAAACAAAACAAAATCCCAAGAAAGAACAGGCACTGGCTAGAGAAGGCATCCTACTTTCTCCAAATAATCTGAAGATACATGAGCCTAACAATGCTTAGAAACCTTTCCAAAGCCTATTAAGCATATGAAGTTTACACTATTAGAAGTCATTTAGTCCCACTGTAACACATTCCTAAACTGAGCATAAGAGAAACTGAGTAATTTTCTTAAGGTCACTAAGCAAAAGCATGACATGACTTCAAGGTCCCATGTCACCTACTGTGATGTCTAATATTAGTAAACTTCAAAAACTAAATATAAGTCAATCTGTAGATAAATATGATGCAGCTACAACAGACAAATCGTTCAGATACTGCTTGTTTAGAAATACAAATATCACTCACTAATCTACTCTCCAGAGAGGAAATAACCCCAAACACCTTCTGTAACTGTTTGCCATGTTATTTTATGCATTCTCTCTTCTATGAGATACTCTATACATACTGTGCTTTTGGCATATATATGAAAGACCTACTATATAAGATACATGTTTTCATTAACAGCAGTAGCATATCTATGAAGAAACCTAAATGCCAAAAGTAAACTTCTTGGGAATCTGAATGTTTTTCTTAGATCATTCATGGTTCATCTTTTAGAATTCAACCGAGGGCTACCAAGAGTAAAAAAATACACTAACCAAAGACAGCAGCAATATTCCCATATGCTTTCCTACAAAAATAGAGAAGCTACATAAAACATATTTTAGTCCCCTGATTTAACAAGTGACAAAGTAATACTTCACCAGCACAAGAGTTTTGCCTATGTCAAGATCTGGGCCAGTGCAAAGATCAGCTTTACTGATTTTAATCAACTCCACACCAACAACTTGCAAAGATGAAAGAACACAGTAGCAACTGCTTTTATTTAACACCTCTAATATTAAAGAATAATTGATATATTTAAACTTGAGGATGTACAGATCCAATTCCTCCATAACAATAAAGTTGATGGAAATATTACAAAGTGGCATCACAGCTAAAAGACGAGTTAGCAACTGATGAACATAGATGAGTGGTGTATAATTCAGGGAAGTTTTCTATTTTTTCCTACTTACTCATGTACATTCATAAGATGTTCAGGCAAAAATTATCTTTCCTTAGTATACTTTTACAGTCACATTGCCCCAATATTTGATGATTTTGCATATGTTTTTAAATGGTTTCAGGTAGCACTGCTAAAAGCATCTCTCCCATACAAGTTATTCTTAGATCCTCTTGAGCAACAAGAAAAACATTAGATTTCTACAGGGCAAACAACAATCTCCTCTTGAATTTTAATGTTATCCCTCTGCTTTCAAAGCAGATATAGCAACAGCTTTTCTCCTCCATCTTCAGGGACAGAATTTTAAAACAAATATATGTATATGTACATACACTAAAAAAATTTCAATGTATTTCATTGTTTGTAATTATTACTGGAAAAGCAAAGCCTATACTCTGTTGCTTTATTCTTTGTACCATTCAGAGACAAACTAAAGGAAAGAAAAATAATAGTATGGGATTGGGGAAAAAAAAAGTAGATTAACGTATCAATTAAGGTTATAAGCAGAACTGATTGTTGCACTAAATGTTGTATTTCTACAACTGCTGCTTCATGACCAATACAAGCCCAGTTTACTAAATCTAGCAAATAAAAAGAAAGCCTAAACCAAAAGAAGTCTAAGAACAATTTAAACTCTTAATCTTTATCACAGGCTTCCATTGATCTTGTTTCACAAAAGCTGAAGCCAAGTGCCAGGCAGTACACTGCCAGCAGCCAGTGTCCCCTTCTCTGATAGATCCTGGTTCAGTTAAACAAACAGGAGGTATGGAGGAACACAAGTTTGTGCCAGCTCTGGCAGACAGGAATACTTATGCTTTCATCTTGCGTGATGTCACGTTGCTTCTTACTATTTACTTCTTTGCATCCAGCACAGGGCATTTCTGGGGCATTCCAGGTAAGTTTCAAAGGATACTGACAATATTTAGGATAGCCTGGGATAATTCTCCAGGCACAAGGGCTTTGAACACAGCAACTACTAGACTATCTTGCTAAACAAAACTGATTTTGGGAATGCAAATGAAAAAGCTCGAACAGAATGCAGAGAATTGAATTTTCCTAAAGAAAAAAAATACAATCCTTGGTTATTCTGAAAAAGAATGTCAGGTTCCTGAAAACTTTGGACATTCTAACCTTTCTGTTTCTTAACTGCAAATCCAGGGAGCAAGTATTTACAGCTTGCCAAGCACACAAGTTCACCCAGTTGAAAATTTGGTCCCTAAGGGTAGGGAACTGGGCAGGAATAATCCTCTTTCCTATGGCATACAGTTGTGCAGACAGCTTATTTACAGATGACTGGAGAATAGAGGAAAAATGTGTAACACTATTTAGGGACAAGAAATACTACCACTGAAAATTAATGACCTTCCTCTCACCAAATAACTTTGTTATTGTACATTACTGACAGCTATTATAAATACTTTGAATAAGCATTCTCTGCACCTTCAGGCCTAACTAAATGCTGAAAACAACTCTAAGTCAGTGGTCCTCGCTGCACTTCTTTATCCACAAACCTGAAACTAAAAAAATAAGTGAGGTCTATAGATGTTTTCTCTTAAGATACAGACACATATCCTCTTGCCATACATCACTGAGTTCACTAGTAATGCAATTACTGGGCTACAGGAATCTGATGGTCTTTGTACAGCACAAAGCACACTGAAAACTTTAGCATGATTGCTGCTGACAGATCTCTACCAGCCTCAGTGGTTCAGCTGAATTATGAAACTTGACTGGGGTTAAAATCCAGTGAAAACCACATTGAGCAGAGAGCCCTTTTGCATTCTAGCATCAGCCTTCTCCCCCTCTTTATGACAGCAGTGGGATAAAAAGGTACCAAACACACAATACTAAAGCAAAAAAAAAAAAAAAAAAAAAAAACCACACCAAAGACACTCATGCATAACTTGTAAGACATTTCAATTATGTAACATGCTAGGGGTAGACAACAAGGAAACAAGAAAAACAGTACATGGCACACATTCCAATAGTTTTGAGTTAATTCCTCCACTTAATCTAATACTCCTGGTTACAGTCATACAATTCTGCATTGTTAGTTGAAAAAGCCACTTAGTAACAAACACAATTCAGTTTCAGATTTTATTTCTGCAAAGATAAACAAGCGTAACTGTTCTCAAAATGAAGTTTCTAAATAAGACAAACGAAACAGGATATACAGAAACCATTTAAGATCTAGACATTCCACACTGTTTATTTACCTAAAGCATTCAGTTGCATCTCCTCCCACTTGTTCCCTACCCCCGAAATAGTAAGATACTGTTCAAGGTTTGTTTTCCATTTCACAGCTTCCCTACATTTTTTTTAATGCATGAAAGAAACAGAAGAGAACAAAGACGCTTTGTGAAGTCGCTCCATTTCGAAGCATATTAAGGAGTGGAGCTGGAAGATTTCGGTCTTTTTCCCTCAGAAATGTTAGCAAAGAACAGAGCCAAAAATTACTCTCAAGAAGCATCATCTTATCAATAAACTCAGATTTAAAAACAGAACGTACTCTTAAATAAGCTTTGGTAATCTATTTTGATAACTGCAACTGACAGTCTTTGTAGGGGGATTCTTGTTTTTCAACGCTTTTAATAAGTTGTGACTTTCTGTAACAAAACAGTAACAGCACTGGCGAACCGAGAACACGGCCTCAACAAGCCAGAGAGACGGAAAACGGGCACTGCTTTTTCTTTTTGTGGGACGAACGAGAGCACAAGGCACAACGCGCCCGTCCTAGGGCAGAATGCCCCAAACACTCGCTCCGCGCAACCCGGGGCACCGGCACCGTTCCGGCCGCGTCCCGCTCCTCCTGTCAAACGCCGCGGTTTTCTTCCAGTCATGTGAAAAACAACAGAGCTCTCCTCTCCCCAGTTTTCCTTGACCGCGGCCGCGACAAACTCGCCGGGCCGGGTGAGGCCGGGGCTGAGCGGGCCCCGGGCCGCCGCCGCGCCCTCAGCCTCTGGGCGCCGCCGCCCGCACGGCGCCGGACAGGGCCCGCCCGCCGCCGCCTTTGTTCGCTCCACTCAGCTCCCGACCGCCGACAGAGAGGCCCCTCCCGAGGCGCCCGCCACCCGGCCCGGCCCGGCCCGAACCGACCCGGCCCCCTCCTCCAGCGGAACCGGCTACGGAGCTGGCCGGCCGCGCCCGCGCCCCCCGCGCCGGGGAGGCACACGCTGCCCCGTTCCCCGCCGGAGGAGCGAAACGCCGTCCCCCGCGGCGGCGGCGGCGGGGCGGCCCCACCCTCGGCCGGGGAGCGGCTGGCACCCGCGGCGCTGGAAGGGGCGGACGGGGGGGAGCCGCGCCCACCCCACCGGACAGGACGGTGAGGGAGCGGGGGCGCCCGGGGCCCCGTCCTCAGGCGGATGGGTTTCGGCGCGCATGAGGTCAGCGGAGCGCGGCCCCTCTCCTCTCCCCCGCCGCGCAGCCCCTACCTTCTCGTTGGACCCGCGGGAGCGTAGACGCCGCGGAAGGCGGAGCCACCGAGCCGGGAGCGCGACAGCAGCGGCAACGACGGCACCAGGGACGGCACCAGGGACGGCACCTCCCCCGCTCCGCCCTCGGCAGCGCCGGCACCTCCCACTCCCAGCGCGCCCTCTGCAGCCGGGAGGCCGCCGGCACCGCCTCCGGGACGCCTGACGCGATTGGCCGGAGCGATAGCGCCGTGGGCTCTCCCATTGGCTCCTCACACTTGTTTTGGTAACCGACACTTCTGATTGGCGGCGGCTAGGAAATTCTTTGGTGCTGATTGGCTGGCTGCCTGGCGCCCTTCCCCGCTCCTTCTCTTTTCGGCTGACTCCGGTGCAGAGACCCCTACCCCAGGTCTCTCCTTCGCCCGGTGTGAGCTCTGGCTGGTGGCGGGGTGAGCAGACACCGCCAGGGCCGCCTCTCTCAGCCGCCACCGCCCCGTGACGCGGCCCCGGGGCCGCCCGGCGCTGCCGACCTTTGCGCCCCACGTTGGCTCACCCGGAAGCAGTCTGAGGCGGGCAGCCCGCTCGCGACGCCTCATGGGAGTCCTCGCGCCCAATGACATCACCCTCACTCCGCTGGGGCGGGGTCGGGGGCTGCTGCGGGGCCGTGCGCAACGCGTGGCGTCAGCCGCGCTGAGGCGAATGCGGAGCGAAGCGGCAGGTGTGCGGGCCCGGCGGGAACGGCTCCTGGTTCCGAAGGGTAGGATCCTGCCTTGAGGTGTATAGCTCCCTCCAGTCCCGTGCACCGGCATGATCCGAGGTTTTCTCCGTCGCTTGCACGGGATGAGTATTTAGGAACCCGGCAACTTGTGATTCCTTTTGACTCTACGTTAGAATCCACAAAATTCGTTTATTAAAACTCGTGTGGCGAATAATAAAAGATGAGTTACCAGGAGGTTTGGGGAACGTCGCTTTGGGCGTTCTGAGCAGCAGCCGTGCCTGATCTCCCCCGTGTCAGGTGAGGCCGCAGGACCCTGCCCTGCCCGCCCAGCTGCTGAGGTACCGGTACCACATGCCAGGGGTTGGGATTTTCCCCTGTTTACCGTGGGCATAATTAATGCTCTGATATTGCTGTTTCCCTTTTCCCAGTAGCTTTACTGATGTCCATGGCTGTAGTGCAGCTGCCTTGCACAGATATCACCACAAATAATGTGATAAAAAAACAATTGATGCTGATGTGGTGTGTGTTCCCAGGTTTTTTAGTGAATGCAGTGTACAAAGTGTTCTACTGTTAATTGAGACTGAAAGGAATCAGTGGTTTTTCAGGTGAAGTTATGCTGATGGAAGGATTCCTGACCTGGTGAAGCATACCTGTACTAAACATTGATTGTTCCATTATTCAAGGAAGTGTTTGAACTGAAGCCCCAAGTCCTGCATTCCAAAACCACCCAAAGTGTGCTCCAAGACTCAGTCACTGAAATGCACCCTTGTAGCTCTATCTTCCAAGCTCACTACATTTGTATGTGGCTTTGGATTCCACCAAGCTTCAGCTTGAAAAACATACAGTCACAAATATTTTTAATAGTGGTTGTTAAAACAGAAGAAAACATACATTCTATCATTTCTGCTGCTTTACAAGTAGATGTGTTTCTTGTTGCTATTCTTATGATAAGATTTATGATTGAGTAGTTAATTTTTTTTAAATCCCTCATGAATCCCATTGATTAAGTTAAGTGGTATTTTGAGCTAAGGAAGAGTTGGCTCTTATGGAAGATGGAAATTAAAGCCTTTATGTAGCTTCCTTGTTCAAAAACATGGCCAGCTTCTTGAACATTTTTCCCCACAATAAACTTATAAGACAAAAAGTGACTTCTTTTGAGCTCAAAATATTTTAGAGAAGAAACAAAACCAGTCTTATTTTTAGAAGTTAAATGTTACAAAGTAAATTGCTTTGGAACCCATATTTATTATATGCTCACTGTTTAGGAGGGTTACACAACTGTGAATGAGTGGAACACAAGTATGTTTTTTCAGTGCATTCCTTTATCTGCAGCATCTGAAGTCTTTATCATACAACACTTCCTGACATTAGGATTACAGCTGACTGGAATTTCTGGCATAAACAAGTTATTTGTGTGTGTGGAGATAATCCCAAGAATGTATTCCCTTCAAACTGGTTTTGTTTTGGTTTGAAAGAGTGCATGTTTCTTTCACAAAACCCAAAATTTTATCATATATATATAATTATATATGATATGCCTTTCTTTCCTTAAACAGTGTGTATGAAATATAACTGCAACTCAAATACATGATTATTCCAACTCCACATGTATTTTGGGAAGGAAAAAAAGAAGTATCTCCCTAAATAATTAAAACAGGAAATTTAGAAAACATATTTTTTTAACATCTGTAAAAACCAGTCAGGTTTTGTCAGACATGAATATATATTTTAGCCACTATGAAAGGAAATTTTCAACATCAAAGAAATGCATATTTAAGTTCTATGAATACTGCAGCAAGATGGAGCATTATGCAAAACAACAGTATGAAATACTGAACTCCTTCAGTGAAGGCAAGCTCAGGAATAATGGCCTGAATTAACCACATTGAAACAGTTAAACCATATTCTATCTTTATGAGAAGAGAAACCCACAGAATTAAACTGAACTAAATTGAATTATGAACAATTCCTTTCTAAAGACAAGTGACTTAACCAAAATAATGCCCTTAATTTTAAATAATCAGATGTAGGTTAAATATAGTTTATTGTAATCCATTCTGAAAGTCAGTCTGCATTGTTGGGGTTTCTGCTTGGTTTTTCTGTGGTGAAAGAAAATTTTTCTATTCTTTGCCACTACTTGGCACCTGTCTCTTTGTTTAGGATATGCAGTCACAATGCCCCAGCAGAGAGGTGATTTCTGCCATCACTAAGAAATTGGCAGTGGTGGAAGGGCATCAGAGTATTTGCAGAAGAGCCACAAGGCAAGTAAAACTTTAGCTTTTATGATAAGAAACTTGGTGTTATCTATGAACATTCCTTAGGAAACCAATTAGCAGTTTAAAGAATAACTTAAGGCTTCATGCTTTTTAGAACATTGTTAGAAATTATTAAAGCCATTGCAAGACCCATCTTTTTTTGCATTAGTGTAAAAATCTGTCAGAACATTTACATAAAAATTACATAAAAATTAAGTATTAGTATACAATAGAGAGTATTCAATGCCTCAGTTGTAATCCGCAGCAAAATTAAAAGCTAGTAGACAGTCATTGCTTATGCTGTAACCTCCAGATGATTTTACCAAGCAGGAGCTGAATGTTTTTCCTTCCACAAGTGCCGAGCTGAGATGGAATGGACCAGCAGAGGGCACGAGTCCCACTCCTGCTGTCCCTGGGGTGGCAGCCAGGCCCAGGCTCTGTGGATGCCGGATCCTAGGGGATAGATCCCGGTTAGTATCTGCCCTGAACCCAGCAAAAAGTAGAAAGGCAACAATTCTTTTAGGTTGACGTGTTCAAAATTTCAAAGGACTTCCTGATTTAAAAAGAAGCCAAGCAATTTCAGTGCAATTATTTTAGCACACAGAAAAAAAATATATTAAGCTGTGCTAGCTGGAATTTTTGATGTGAACCACCATCCATGAGCTTCTGACCTCTGTGTAAACTCTGAGGATAATTAGGAGTTAAATGTGTTGCAGTGTGACAGATTTATGGATGTCTGATCTAAAGAGGATGTGAATAGAAAAGAGAGCCATTTTTCAAAATGAGTGACCTGTTAGAGATCTTCTGTTGCCAGGAAAAAAAAAAAGGAGGAAGTACCAACTTCTTTTAAGAGTAGTGAGGGCTTTAGCATTCTCATAAGATTAAAATGGTTATAACAACCATGTGGGAGGTGGATCTGGCCTTTCACACACACCCCATTTATTGGATGTTATAGATGGGCATTTGGAGATGAAGCTGAGGTAAAATACACCTATTTTCTGACCTGTCTGATGATATAATATTTACATTACTGCTGTAACTAGCTAACCCATTATCATGAGCTTCAGCTGTTTACATCATGTCTTAATTTTATCATTTTCTTTTCTGTTGCTGCGCTGATTAATGTAACAATGTAAGGTGTGTCTGATTGCTTCCTTTGGAAGACAGAGGAAACAATGTCACTGCATCCACTGTTAGCATGAATCTCAGGAAGTGTTTTATTCACCAGACAGCGTTTGTTGTAGCTGTACTTCTGAGCTGTGCATTTTTGTTAAGATTCAATATTATGATATGTCACCTCAGTAGTTCAGTCCTTATTTGCTTGGCTTTATCTGTCTGGTTGTTCTTGTCTTCCTTTACCCCAAAGGAATCCAGGTCCCTTGCAACTCTGAGACAACCGAGACAACTCTATAAAATGAGCCAAAGCACAGTACATGGTGACAATCAATTTGGTTCACTTCTGAGCCAAACTGAAATGCTAACATAGACATACACTTTGCCAGTTAGGTTGCTCTTAGCAGGAGTGATCTCTCTGAAGGATGTTTTACAGGGGACTTTTGCATAAACAAGCAAAGGTCAAGCCAGATTTTCTCTTTTCTGCAGTCAAGTATCTTAATTACAAACTGGAGTGTTTCTGGTGTATGTTTATTTCTTTTTCATGAAATAAGAGACACTCAAATTCTTTTCACAATTTCAACAAAACCAGTAGAAGCAGTAGTTTCTTACAAACCTCCTTAAGCTGGCAATCAGATTATCCTTTCTGTGGGTGAGCTAAGTAGGTTAAATATCTTCAGAGCCTCTAAACTGTATCTCTTACATTCTGAAAGCTTTTGGCATTTCAGCACAATGTTTGCCTCCCTGCAGTCTTAGACTGGCTAAATGTTACTCCTGTTTGCCTTGCTTATATCTATGTGGATAAAAGAGAAAGCCCCAAGTCATCATATTGACTCAGGATTTCTTAACTCTCAGCATTCTCCATGGACCCTTCACACAGAGAACCAGCCACCACAACACTCAGTTGTAGACTAATATCTACATTCCTGCAATTCCTGTATAAGCAGTTATTCATCAGCTGATTTTGTCACCCTTATTCCAAAGGTCAAGCAGTCATCCAAAACTCAGGTTTATAAGCACTAGTAAAAATAGCAAACTATTTCCAAGTTGACTGAGTATGTGGAATTCTTCAGGCTTACCTCTGGCAAACTGGAAGGAACTGGAGTTTTAAGTCTTTTAACAGTAGTGTTAACACTGAAGTTGCTATATAAACAACACAATCATTAGGAGTTAGTGATTCCACAGGGAATTATTCTGAAGAAATTAAGATCAGGAAAAAATAAGATCAGTGCATTTTTTTGGTATCTGAAAGAGTAGCACTTGCTGGTATGCATGCTGCTCATAACCTCAAAGAGCACAAGTAAACTACTGTGCTACCACTGCCTAATTTAGCAGTGATAAAAGAAGTTCTGCTGTGAGCTGTATTGTAAGCATCTAGGTATATATGAGTTACTCCTATAAATATACAGAATTTCAGAAGCTAATAGAGTTCTGTGGCAGTGGACTAACACAATATACTTAGTTACCCTGAGTTCTGATTCTGAACAATAGAAGAGAATGCAGCTGAATAGGCAGTTTACAGTGGCCATTACAAATAATGGCACTGATGGAGCAGTAAGACCTTTCACAATAATTATGGTCCCCATGAATATTACAAGGCAAGATATAGGAAACCTGAAGCAATGGAGGAGCTTTTTTAGGAAACAGAATTGCATTGCCATTAGCATATAAGATACTACAACATGTGAGTCCTGCTGTTTCTCAGACCTTTGCACAAATCATATTTAGATTTATTTGATGGTCTTTTAATCTGTTTTATAAATCCATTTTTGTGTTTCCAACCACTTGTGCTTCCACAGAATGACTGTTTAGATGGTTGGGTTTTTAACTTGATTGCTGTCATCTAATATGTGGCACCCCACCCATTGGCTCCATACAAAAGGTTTTAAATTGACAGGAGAGTTAACATTCTTCCCAACCTCAGACTGGAGCATGTATAATTATGCTCAGTCATAGTTAGAAGCTATTTTAAAAGGAAATATTGCCTGCTCATTGGAGGTTTTCTGTGTACATATAGCTTAGGCATGTCAACCTGTCTTTAAAACTACAGCATTACTCTTCATAAATTAAGCAGCACTAACACTCTATAAAGCACAGATAATAAGACAAGGAGCTAGGCTCTTACAAGTTTATATCCCCATTTTGCCACTGACTTTGTATAAAGCTTCAGTTATCCTGGGTCTCATTAGTTAAGGCTGTGAAACTGTACTTTCAGTTTTTAAGCCTATGCAGCTGTTACAGTGATTATTGGTTTACATTAAAATGTACTTTCATCTGTAAACTGCTGAATGCCAGGTATTAGACACTGTATACATTTATGTTATGCTTTAGTGGTAGTAGAAACGTACTGGTTTCACTGAGGACAGAACCTAACCTCTAGTAAATATTCTTTACACTTTATTTCTGTTTTCTCAAGACTGAAGTTTCTCTGGCTGGCAGTTCAAGCATTTTAGTATTGAACATACTGCAATTCCTTCCTTTTCTCAAGGGCTCTCCCAAATTACTACCTCTAACAAATATTTTAGTAAACCACTATTTTCTTGCTGAGAGAAAAATAAGGTGGTTTTGTTTTTTCTTTTACCATAAAAATATGTCACACTCCATATGTGCATAGTCCCCTGTGACTGTAGGTCAAAACAGTTTTAAATAAGCTCTCTCCTAATTAAGCTGTTCTATCTCTACTTCTGGTGCTTACTCTTAATTCAAATTTTTCCAGCCACAGGCTCTTTACAGGACATTCTTCTGCTAACAGCACAGGAAGTTCCTTATCTTCTAAAACCGTGTGACTCCAAACTTAATTATATGCTTTAATCAGATACAAAACATGCCATGTTCAAAGATAAATTGCTTGGGCTGGTACAAGAAATTTCAGGGTCTATAGCATACAAATCAGATGAGGTGATCTGACCTTCAGCTCTGAATAAATGACAAGTGACTTGGGAAGCTAAAGAAGAAAAGATGATGGGCAGAAGCCAAAACAAAGTAATGAAAATCAAAATTCAAAAACAAAACCAAAAAAACCCCAAACCAAGAAACAAAAAAATTAAAGAAGCAGTTTAGAAGGTGACCCTTCTCTAAGGGATTGTGTTTCTAAGTGTTCTCACTTTACTTCTTAAACCCAGTATTTCTAGCAAAATTAGGACTGCTGCAGCTCCTCCTCTTCCTTCAACTTGCAATCATAATGATCATAAAAGGACCCACCTAGTTCCAGTCCTTCCAGTTGAGGAGTAATCACCTAATTATGCAGATTACAGTAAACTAAAGAGGAGGTGCAATATATGTGCTATAGCACAAAATATTTCTTTATATGGAAGAAAGTTGCTGTTTAGCTCTTCTATTTTGTATTGTTTCCTTTCTGTCTAAAGGAAGACACCTTCCCTAGGATCAGGGATTAAGTCATTACAGAGAATTAACTACTTTGTTTTACATTTTAATTCTACTTCATTGCATGCATATACAAAGCACATTTGTGCACATCCCTAGGTCGACTATTTTTTTGCTTCAAAAAAATTAATAAATGAAAAATGCTACTTGATTGGAATTGAAGAAAATGAACCTTCAGCAGCATCAGAACTTATAATTGCACCCTTGCACATCCATGCATTTGAAAGAGTGATGTACAGTATTGTCTTTTACTTCTTAAAATAAATACTATACAGATATATTCTTTGGTGGCTATAAAAAAAGAACAAATCTAAACAAAACCAGGATCATATTTTATGGAATAAATACTAATTAGAATTGCTTATGTAATTAAGTTTGGGTATGCCTCCCCTACCCTCTGTTCTAAAGACCTGAACAAGCAATGATTATCTGTTCAGGCAAATCCTTTGTAGGGATTAGATAGTGCATAAACTAATAAGGGTTTATCTTTTCTTCTTTCTGAGAGAGGAAATAACTAGAACAATGTTAAAATATTAATATAGCATTAAAGAATTCCAAACAGAATTAGGAAATTAAAAGATAAGGAATATCACAGCAATATCAAATCACCATTAAATTTAAATATGCAGATCTTACGTGCAGACCACAAATAGAATTCAGAATATATTGCATATGCAGTACTGCTCTGCTCTTTGAAGGAAAAATGTCAAGTATGTGTAAGCTGTTTATTTTAAAAGATAATCTGAATATGATTGGCATGAAATTTTGAATGCAGCACCGTATTCTTGTTTTTTGGGGTGCCGTAGTCACAAAATCTAGACAAAATTTTTACTATGGAACATAATTTAAATGAAAATACTTAAATACCTGAAACATAATGAGAATGCTAGCAGAATGCTAATTTTTACACTATAAAAAGCTAAAAATGTATTTAGTACTCGCCATCCAAGTCTGATGATCACTGTAAAATGGCTGTTTGTGACTATGCATGTTTATTTCTGCAAGATTTGAAAGGCTAATCAGTGAAAGCTACAATATAAATTTGAAACTAGGACGTTACCCAAGAAGGCCTCAGAGGAATGAACTGTTTTGCTACTAGTCACCTTTTGACTTCTGGTTCTTGAAATCACCTTTAATTTGATGCTTTATATATTTTAGGTTAAGTGCTTCAAACAATTTAAATCCATTTAGCAAGATTCACACCTCTAACAGGTGCAAAGAAAATTATTCTTTTTAAATCTTCACTGAGACTAATTACTTGCTCCCATTTTTTCTTGATGTCTTGCACATCCTGATGCCAGTTAGCAAGGCCTATTACAACCAGTATAGCAAATTCCCTTATTCTGAATAAGAGATGAACAAATAAATAGTAAAGAAAAATCTGCACTTTTTTTCAAAACAACTTAAAACATTTAGAGACAACGAATGGCCTGTAGACAAACTGAAAGGAAAAGTTACAGAAAATCATAGTATGTACATTTCTGTTTCTTCCCTTCTAGTCTGCACAGTCTCTGTAAGTCCATGTTTTATCTTCACCTTGCATACTGCATACAGTTCCGCAACTTCCCTCCCAGCTCAGTAAAAATAGAAGTAGAAAAAGATTCAGAAATAGTCAACAAGGACAAAGGCAGAGGAATGAAATTTCAGAACAGTGAGTTAATATGGTAGGAAAGTACTTCTTTTTGAAAAAGAGAGCTTTTGAAAAGTTCTTTTTGCTCCTGTTTATGACAAAGCTGTGTAGATTATAAAACTAGGCAAACAATGTCTCAACTGTCTTTGAATTTGGTACAGATGATTTCCCTGTGCATTTTGCATAGCTTAGTTTGTGACATGTGGCAAAAATAATTGTCAATGAATCTGTTATTGCAGTAGGACAGCCTACTGCCTTCCCTTCCTCAAGGGCATAGTTTCATGAAAACCTTTCAGCAAAAGGAAATGTCTCTTTCCCTGCCAGGGTGGGACTGCTCATTTTAAGCTGTCTGCTATCACATCACAAATTGTATAATCACAGAGTTGGTGAGAGACTTCTGCAAGTCCACAGTCCAACTTTCTGCCCAAGGCAGGTCCCGTTAAGGCAGGATGCTTTGGGCCATGTCCAGTAGAATTATGAATATGTCTAAGGATGGGGTTCCCCTAGCCTCTCTGGGCAAGCCATTTCTGCATTAGACTATCCTTTGTACAAAATAAATACATAAAAATTAAAAAACAAAACCAAAACCACAACACCACAACAGTTGTTTCCTGTATGGAATTTCCAATGTTGTCACTTGGTCTCCTTCCTTCTAATGCACCTCTGGGAAGTCTGGCTCCATATGTTCTAAACTTTTCTATTAGGAAGTGGTAGATGGCAGTATGATCTCTCAACATCATCTTTAAATCTGAGTGTATCTTGCTTTCTCCACTTCCCCACATATGTCATGAGCTGTAGCCCCTGAACAGTTCAGTGGCCTTGACTACCCTTGCTCTAATGTCTGTGCCTTTCTTTAAACAAGACACAGAACATGAGATGCAGTCTCACAAATGCTAAATATAGGGGAAGAATCACTTCCCTCCAAACCTACCAGTTATACTCAGCCCAGTATACAGCACTTGCCTTTATTTAACTTCCTGAGGTCCCTAACAGCTCATTTTTCCAGTCTGACTGGGTCCATCTGATTAGCAGCCCTGCCCTCCAGTGTATCAACCACTCCCCCCAATTTGGTATCACCCACAAACTTGCTGAGAAGTCACTCCATCCCATCACCCTGGTCATTACATCAGCCATTCCAAGAACTGAAGTTGATGTAAGCTGTACAAAAGAAAGCAAAACAAACATCCAAACATCCTTCCAGAGATGTGCTGGTAGCCATTGCATTAAGGAGCAGAGAGTAGTATATGGAACTGAACAAAACCAAAAAAAGGCAGATGAAAAAAGAAAACTGTAGGAGTAATTTAGCTCCTCTGTATACAACTGTTAACCAGTTTCAAGAACATTTATGTAATAACAATCCAGGACACAACTGTCTGTTAGGGGCAGCTATGCACTTGCACAGTATTTTTCTGTAATGGACAGAATAACATTGCTGCCAAAGGCCACTTAAGGACACTGCTGCAAGCACAGTCCCCAAAATTCTCCCAGACATACTATGCTACTCATAGTCCCACTATTACCCAAGACTTTACAGGTTATATTATAGGCTGGTCTAGGCTTATGTTTTGACCTTCACCTGCTCATGGGAAGTGGATAACTTGCACTTATATTAATGGTATCTTAGACTATTCTAGCACTTTCCATTAACATTTTAACATTTTGGATTAATATACTCTATCAAGTATACACATCAAGTGTGTCTCAATTATATTAATCTATTCCTCAGATTAAAAAACAACTTAATTAAAGCAACCATTGAGAACATGCAGCCTTGTTTAAGAAAGTGTATTCGGAAGGCAAATACTTCTCTCTACCCCTGCACAGCTCCAACTGACAAAAAGTATTCATCAGGAAGAAGGAAAATGCCATTTGTCGTGTATGACTTACAGCAGTTACCAAATGCTTCAGATAAAAGGAAACACTACAAAAACAAAATCTGGGAGGTCTGCACTGCCACTTAAGTTTGTTGTGGGGTTTTTTTGTTTGGTTGGTTTTGTTTGGTTGGGGTTTTTTGTTTAAATGGAATTTTAAATTTAATTTAAAAAAAATCACTGTACCATCGTAATCCATATTTACCTATGACCTGTTACTGGTATTTTTCCTGAGCTATATGCCATGGCAATTAACTGGACAACCCAACTCCCACACAATAAAAGTATTTACTTGTATCAGATTTCTCCCCCTCTGCTGCCCCAAATTCACTACACGTTCTCCTTTGAACTTCTACTACAACTAGTAGAAAACTCCTGACTTGCATTCCTCACTTCATATAACTTTTGTCACTTCTTTGTTTACTTTCTGGTAGGACTAGCAGTAGTCTGAACATTTTTGTCTCACTTGATTTTTCAATGGCTTTAAGATTATTTTTCTTCCTTCAGAGAAAAACATATCAACCCCACTAATACAACATCAAGCGCACTAAGGCATTGCATCAGTCTCCTGAAGAACAAACATCAAGTCTAATTTATGTTGCTCCCTTGGATATTGTTTTCATTGTCATATCCAATGGTATGCTGGATGGGATACAGTTCAACTGGAAGTTTCACTAAACTGCTGCTGAACTCTATTAAAACATTCTAATAGGTGTGACTTATTGACCGGAAGAGTCAGTAAACAAATGCAGTATAAGTGACAGTATGAAAATAGAGTAACAGTAATTAGCAACGTGACTCCATGAGTAATAGTAAAATTGCTTTGACCCACTTGATGGCAGTAGCAAAAAAAATCTTTAAAAAATTACTTAAAAATCTTTTCCAAATAGATGGGTTTTCTAGTTTCTTGTACATTACCAAGACTTCTCAGCATCATTGATGGCAGGGTTGCCACAGGTCCCATTTCACTAGCATTCTAGTCTATCTCTGTTGGGAAACAGTGGTAGCTGTGGTCCAGTATGTTGGTAACACCCAACAGGCATGGGTAGGAGGACTGGCTGGCAGCGTATCATGGCACGTTGTATCAGCAGCTGCTTGGTATTGATCAGCAGGGAGGTCACTGTCACACAGCCAGCCTGGAACAACTTCTGTCCTTTTATGGAATACAAAGCTCTTGAGATGGAAACTTTGCTTTCTTCTGCTCACACCATGACCCCTTCTGTTTACCCCAAGCACAGTTCTGATTGGGCTAGAATACCATTTCTGGTGTTCTGCTGGTAGCTGCGCAAAGACATACCAGGTGTACAAAGACGTATCAATATCCTACCTTAAACTGTTGTGCTTCCTCCTTTACCCCACACTACCCTAACTTCAGTGCCAACACAAACATTCTGTAGAACGTGGATTAATGACAGCATAACAAAAACAAATCTGATCTGTCTGTGCATGCTTTTTGTCTTTTGGAATGGGACCATGTATGATTTTCTGCTCGTCTGTAAATACAGAAAGATACAATGCAGAAATCAGAGCATTTTAATGTAAAAGTAGAATTACCCTTCAATACGCTCATGAAAAAAAACTTACTTCTCTGATGAGAACACCATATGCTACAAAAAAACTACCAGCTGCACTTCAATAGTAAGATAACATGACCAAGAACAAGTTCTTGTTAAGTTCCATTAAAAAAAACATAGTTTTTATCTCTTATTCCTTATCCTAGGCAGTGTAGGCCTCAATGGCATCTAATGGGAGTCATATTCTGGAGTATAATAATGCCAAAATGAAAAAAACCAAAACACACAAAAAATGAATACCCAAAATTTCAAGGATCCTGATTGCTTTAACAACTGATGGGAAATGCACTGGTTTCAATGCAGTAATAAAAGGCCTGATGAAATACTTGGAATATATGAGAAAGAAAAACAATCACATAGAAGTAAGTAGTACTGTCTGTGAGTTGAGAGGGGCGATGGAACTGACTGCAGTATGGCATCTAGATCTAGGTTCCACAAAATAATAGAAGAGTTGGAAATACCCAAAGACTACACAGTTTAAAGAAAAATACTGAGTATTTTGGTCGAGGGAAAGTTAAAAAGTTATTTGATTAAGCTACAAATATCCATAACCACTTTAGGAGTGGGTTGTTCTATAGTCCTCCAAGAAAAGCAGCACCTGGAAGGTAGATGATGGCAAATTCAGGCTATAGGTACAGAGTGTGTATTCAGTACTGGTTTGAATTAACCACTGGAATAACTTACAACACAGTTCACTGCCATCATAACTCTTCAGATCTAGATTAAATTATCTAAGAAGTGCTGCAATTCAAAGAGAAATTATAGCTACCAGAACAGGAAGGTCCTGGAGGAAGTGGAGGCTCCTCCACTCCAGACCCGCTGACACCCTGTGCCCTCTGTGCCCGCACGGCGCTTCGCTGCCCGAGTGACAGGTGCCAGCTCCCCCCGGGTCTTGCAGCGTCAGCTCCTCCCTTCTGGCCAGATGGACAGCATGGTCTTCAGCTCCAGCTCCAGGAGACACGGCTCGGGGCAGAAAGCAGCCTTTTATAGCCGGCACGCAGCTGCTCTGGCTCACACCTACACTCCGCTCCCGGAGCCAGGCACCGCTGCCCGGAGCCCGCATCCTCGCCTGCCCCGGGACCGCCGAGCCTCCCGCAGCACTGCCCATGGAACCCCACCGCCCACCGCTGCCCCTGCGACCGCCCCTGCTGCTGTTGCTGCTGCTGCTGTTGCTGGCCGGTGAGTTGAGCCGCTGCGGGCACCGAGCGGGCTGGGATCGGGGCAGCCGGGGGCGCCGGAGGAGCGGAACGCGGGGACCGGTCCGTGCTCGCCCCTCTCGGGCGCTCCGGACCCCGAGAGATGGGGATTGCTCGCGTCTGGTAAGGGGAGAAGCGGGGAGGGAAGAGGAGAGAGCGTTGGGATAGATTATCCTGGCAAGGCAATACCTTCGCACTTTGAAAAGTACTTGGAAAGACTCGAACGAGCTTGGGGGTGACTTGGCTGTAACACCCCCAAACGGAACATAGCGAGGTGCTGGCTGCACCGACAGCCCATCCCATCCCTGCCTCAGCTCTCACACTTAAAGTTCATTGTAATGTGAAAGTGTGGTAAAAAAAACCCACCAGTCTGTAGAGTCACTGCAGCCGGCACGTGTAACAGCGTTCCTGTAAAGCCAGTACAGCTCCCCAGGCTCTTGGGGGCATCACAGAGCGCTATCTCCGAGCACTTCCAGTTACAAAGCAGTGCAAAACTGGTAACTGCTACAACTAAGATTGCCTACAACCCCCAACTGGGTTATTCTGAAATAATGAGTCAGTCTTTATGAATAAGTTATGATGTGAGAATGTAATTAAAGGACCCCTGCCTCATACTTGAGCATAGCTATCTAGTCACTTTGCAAGTATTTATTTTTTTTTCCTCTGTGTGCTGCTTATTAAATATATGTCCTATGTACTAAGCAGTATTAAAGACCAGTTGTAATGATTTACAGCCTATTTCCTCATTGGTCTTTTGATGTATTCATCAGTATGTGAATATACTTATTTCTTTCACACTTCTGTGAAACTGTATTACCACCCCTCTTTTTCATACTGGTAGGTGGGCTGACACAGAATAGTATCCACTAATTTTAGGTTCCCATGGATACATTAGAATGTGATTTTACCTATGACTACTTAAAATTATGTGGGACTTCAGCTACTCAAACCCTGGCTCTCACTGAGAATTTCAGTAGTTTGGTACTCCACCCCCAGGATATTCAGCAGGCTGGGAGCACACCATCAGCAAACATTGGAAGGCATTGTTTTAAAGTAATTAAATTAACCTCATGCTAAACCTTTGTGACAGCTGTAAGGACAAAATCCAGTTTTCCAGAATAGCATTCAGCTGCCTTCGTTAAGAGATTCTCTTTTTAGTTCTTGCACATTTTGGGTACATTCTTACAGTTTGCCAAATCAAATCACAAGACCAAATATTGCAATTAGAAGGATCCTAAGGATAAATACGTGCCTTAATTCATTCCTGTAACATATTCTGTGCACAGTTTAAATGAAGCAGGGTCTGGGGTGGGAAAAAAAGGCAGCCACATGATTAAAGACCATAAGGTGAAGTGCTTGCATAATGGGGCTAACTTAAGGTCCCACCAAGCTCACTGCCCCAATTCTACTTCCTGACCTCAGCATGCCCCTATTATTCCTTGTGCATTTTGATCATCCTCCAGACTTCAGCTTTTGCATGGCACAAACCTCAGCAAGAACGTTAAGGAAAGCAATGAAAGATTGTTTCACTGCTTCTGCCAGCCTAGAGTGACCATTGCAGAGTCTGGCTTCAATCTGATAGCTCTGAGTAAGGCACCACAACCACCCATCCCACAGGCAGTGAGGAGGAAGGGGAATGCAATTTACCCTGTTTCTCAATGCTTGGTCCACAGTATCAAACCAGGCTAATTTGTCCTTGCAAAAAATTTTCATGTGACCACAGTTTGTGGAGATGGCACATCAGTAGACTCGACAAGCTGAGGCAGAGAAAAGGCCATTCCTGATGGTTTATGAAGCAAGAGGAAAAAAAAAAAATCTAAGCAAAACGCAGAAAGTTTCAATAATGCATACAGTTCAAAGGTTCCACCTCTGGAAAGATCTTGGAGATGCATTAAAAAAAAAAATATATATATATATATGCATATTCCCAAGTTTCAAGTTTTGAACTATGGGAGCACTGAGTCTGTACACAGGGAGTAATATTGCTATAGGAAATGTTACACATATTTAACATTAAAAAAAAGATTAGCCTTAATCTAAGTGGTTTCCCTAGTTCTATGTGATGTAGGATGCAATGCTTTTATTAAACTTGGGTTACAAAGCTGTCAGGACATAGACTTTTCCTTCAGTTACATTCAGAGTACAGGACAATAGTCTTGGTTTGTACCAGGGCATCCAGATGCCTTAGCACTAAAAATTGCAATTGTATAATCATATGGGTAATCTGTAAGATTTTTTTCTGCTGTCTCTCTGTTTTTCCCAATCTGCATCCAGTAATGTCAGTTAATGTTAATAATTTGCTTCCCTCATACCAAAATAAATAATTAATTTAACTAGTACAGCCAACTCTAATCAGCAGCTTCCCACTGATTTGTTTTGTACTCATCCAGCTCCTTAAAAACTAATGCAAATAGCTTGGAGCCTGCACTGCAAGGAAATGCTGCCCATTACCATTAGGGTGTCTTCCATGCATTACCTCAACCTCACAGTTGATATGAAGCCCCTAAAGAGTCTCAACATTTACCTGCTGACCTGGGCCTACTTCTCTAATATTGATATGGAGTATTGAAAATGAAATTTCTAAATACTGTCTTGTTCTGGAGAAATAATGGTGAGAATACTTTAAACATCAACAGCAAAACAAAACAAAACAAAAAAAAAAGAGCACAACACTTCTTCTAATTTCCCTGGAAATTACTCCAAGCAACTGACCATTTCTTTGCTGTATCCCTACTCCACCAGCAATTGTCCTTCTTTTTCCAAAAAGGAGGAAAACCAGAACCCTACCACGGAAGAAAATTTGTACAAATGTAAAGTATTACATCCTGCAAAGGGACACAGACAAAATTGCATGTTATGGTAAGGAGAAAATACAGCAATGCTTAGGGCATCTAAACTTAGCAGCTTAGTGTAGACCACAGACCATACACCAGCCCTTTCCATTTTAAGACTGGAAATGACTGAAGTCCACCATTCCATGCCTTGAGGGAAGGAAACCACTGTAGCTATTCAGAATGTTGTTCAATATTCTGTTCACTATAGACTGGGTAAAAGGGGACAGGTGTCAAGCAAGGAGTGTGGCCCCAGAGAGTCAAAAAGAAAATATTTACTATTTTCAAGTACTGAAATTCATTATCAAATTAAAAAATAAAAACAACCAACCAAAACCTATTTTATATCTGCATGTTTGAATAGAGTTTTCCTTCCACAGTTTATAAAGGCACTTTCGGGGAAGCCCATCTTAGAAATCGAAGAGGAATTCTAGAATTAGCTGGAGCCATCAGATGTACTACAGGGAGATCTCCTTTTGCCTACCTACGATATGGATGCTACTGTGGTCTGGGAGGAAGAGGATGGCCTAAGGACAGAGTAGACTGGTAAGAGTAACTCTTTGACTGAGTAATTAAGTGCTGAACGCATGCCGATGACAGAGTAAAAATCTGAATTAGGCCTATTGAACATTAGTGAAGTAACTGAGTTTAAATGAGAACTAAATTAATTATTTTTTTTTTTAAACACATGAAGATACTCTACAACAAAAGACAACACATTTCCTGGTTTAATGGCCTAGGTACTGCTACAAAAACTTACTAGAATTTGGGGTTTTTTGTTGGGTTTTTTTATTACTCAAATGCATTAAATGGATGTATTGAGCTACTTCACTGGCATGTGCTTTTCAGACATTACATACCACAGGATCTTTAACTGCAGACTCGTGGAATTACCAAGTAATTATTCAGTAAGCATAGAAAACAAACAGTAATTGCAAGTGAGAGCTCACAGCATTAACTTTTTCAATTGCAGACATAAATTCCTTAGGCAATCTAAGCACCATCATGTGCATACTTTAATATGCTAGTTTTAGGCTACCAGGAGAAAACTGAATGAATGCAAAGAGCCTGTGGATACATTCTGTTCTTCCAATGAGTCCAAAAAACCCCAAACAAACAAACAAACAAAAACCAATAGGTTGTTTGCAGCAAAAACTCACAAGACACCTAATTTCAGGTCTTTGTTACCTCCCCTGTTTGCTATTCTGGGCTTGCAACGAGTCTACACCAGACAAGTAGTTATTTTTTTAAGGATTAAAATATGACATTAATATTTACCTGCACAGTTCAGTTCCATAATGTGGTAGAAAGCACTTTACTATTAATTGTACCAATTATGACAAATTTTAAATAATGATTTGTGACAGTTTTCCAAATTCTCATGATTCTGAGAAGTTTTAATTAAACAGCACCAGAGTCTGCTCATTAATGAACATCTCACCTTCTCTCAGCTTTTCTGACACCATCTAAAGGCTTTGCCATAAGACAACATTTATTATAGCACACTATAGCTAGTGGATCTTCTCTCTTCCCTGTTATGCTACATTGGCAGAAAAATACATCATTCATTATCTGACAGACTATTCTGGCATTTAAACTTGGAAGTGGCTAGAAGAGAGGTATATTCTCATAAAAGTTTATTGTGTTTAAAACTGAGAATGCTTTAAAGATTCCTTGTACTTTTCTCTGAGGAAGTTCAACTAGATCAATGTGTATCAGACATTTTCCTCATCACTGATTACCTGAAAAAATAATGACTTTTTCCAGACGATCCATTAAACAATTACCCTGTTTTGATTCCTGAGCAGGTAACTTTGTACATTAGGGTATATTGACTGTTTCATTATTTCACAGCCTGTAGAAATAAACAACCACAATATGAATTAAGGCAATCTCATTGCTGTTACTCTCAGGTGCTGCTTTAACCATGACTGCTGCTATGGTAAGGCAGAACAAGCAGGTTGTAATCCAAAGACAGAAAATTACCACTGGGAATGTGAAGACAATGCTGTTGTGTGTGGTGAGTGAAGAGTTCTAATTGGATTCTTTCTTTTTTGCTTTACTTCTACTTATTGTCTTACTGACTTCAGAGAAACACATCTTAATTAACTACAGAAGATAATTTACTGTCCTTCCTTTTGAGACTTTTTTTTTTTTGTTGTTTTTTCTGCCAGGGTAAGCTGTGCCTCCAGAAAGCACAGCTAAGTTTCTTCTTAGTCCCAGCTGCTGTCACCACCACAAATAAAATTTTGATCTACAAGCTTCTATTACCCTTTCAGAAAACACTACCTAAAAGCCTTTTACTTGGCATTTACGTATGCTGAGGAACACATTATGCTACTCCCTGCAAGTCTCCCAGCTGGAGAGCAACCACAAACAGAAGGGAAGAAAATTACAACTTTGCAAAAAAGCATTCTTTTTATAGTTAGCAGAAAATACTTCACATTATCTATAGGTTTATGATGGACAAGTTTTGGCATACTTTCCATTGACTGGCTGCACAGCTTGTGGTTAGTGGCTACAGTTTATGAATTCATTCACAATTTAAATTTACCATTTCAAATATCGAGTGAAAACAGTATTTGATGAGTATGCTTGTTTATGGAAGCAACTCTTCCACAAACCATAAAACATTGATTTGAAAATATTAAAAAAATTAATGTACAATTTGCAGCAGATGGCTGACCACATCCTGATAAATTTTGCTCAACTGCTCCAAAATAGGCTTGTAATAAACTTGCCATGCTGTGGTTTAAGAGGACAAAGAGATCTCAACAAAACAATCAAAAATGTTTAACAGGAAAAGCAGAATTTCATATAGATTATATGTTCACAACTCCCAAGGCTTTAGCAAGTATCTTCTAATACACTTCAATTCACTTTTTGAAAATACAAGCCCCCCAAATTTGCACGTTTTTTTTTAGATGTTAGCTTTTGGAGTTTTTTTGGACTGTGGGGGTTTCTAGGTTTGTGTGTTGTTTGTTTTTTTGGTTTTGTTTTTTTAAATCAGGTTCTAGGTCAGGTACTTTGCATGTAACTTGATGCTACTTCACGGAATGCAAATCAGCTTGAGAATTGGTTAGTATTTGCATCACAAAAAATGCAGACCTTTGTTTACAAGCCTGACGTTGTTCCCACTACCGTAGTTTAAAGGCAGAGTAGGCTGTCCAGAGAAAACAAGACCCTCTCATTTAGTAACTCAATTTAGAATTTGCCCGACCTGAAAGAAAATGAAAGTTCTGGAGACTATTTCCTTTCCTCTCTTTCATTCAACCTGTACTTTGCCCAAGTGTGTAACTCATCAGAATCTCTACTTGCTGATTTCCTCCTCTACTCCAGAATTACTGAGTATCTTCTCTCTCAAACTATAAGCTCTTGTTCCAGTCTAAAACCTGACAGTATTTTAAAATACTGGCCAAGATAATAGGCATGTCATCAAAAAACCAAAACTGAAACATAATCCATCATATACCCATAGAGAAGAAGAGAAGGCACATGTGGCACAGTAAAAAGAGAAGGAATAGTTCTTCTCAGTTAGCGTTTGTTTGGTTTGTGTTATCATGTTGTTTATCCTACCTTAAGCTATTGAGTATATATACACAAGAACATTTCCATTTTACAGCAGAATTTCAGTTCCTTCACAAAACTGAACAGTTGTTCTGCTCCTAGACAAATCCAAGCAGAAATTCAGCTAAGATTTCAAAATGTTAAATATGGAGACAAAACAATCAAGGATTCATCAGTCTACAGATAGTTGAAGAGAGAAAAAATCCACACATTTCTGGGTTGGCACAATAAATCCAAAACCTAGTCCTGTAGAAGGACACATTCATACCAAGAAATCAGTTAAGTTACAAAACTACAATTATAAAGCGAATATGGCCAGACATGGATTCTACTGTACTTACACATTCTTAACCTTTTTACTGAATACCAAAATAAAAAAAAAAACAGGTGGACAATTTAAGCTGAACTTGGAACATCTTTGCATCCCTTATTTCACATATATTATTTTAATGCAACATCCTCTATTAGATTAAAGCATAGGTGAAATAGAACTCATATGCCTAAACTCAAGTTTCACTAGTGCAGGAGAGTGGGCAGGGAGGGTCACATATCACCTTTATTCAAATCACCTTCTTCCTTTTTTAAACATTATATTTTAGTCTTTACCCCATTATTTTATTTTCACCTGCCAGGAGCATTCCACCAATTATCAATTGTCACTAAACCAAACCATACCTGTATATTTTTTGTTGTTGAGATGTCCTAGCATGGAGCTGTCTAAAGAACCCAAAAAATGAAAGTAGCATGTCTTACTAAGTCTCAATACAGTTCCTATTGCACCTGAAATATAAGAATGGAATGTGGGATAGCAATTGATATTCTATTTGGTATTCTTAATAACTTCAGACTAACATCAAACTTGATGTGTTTTCTTTCAGAATCACTAGAAGACAAATGCCAAAAAATGGCATGTGAATGCGATCGTGAAGCTGCCAAATGTTTTTCTAAAGCTCCTTATAATCCAAAATACCTTTTGTGGCCAGACTTTATGTGTGGTGAGATTCAGCCTTTGTGTAGGTATTAGACCACACTCGCCTTTATGAAAATTCTACGTATTTAAATCTGACTTTTTTTTTTACAGTAGTGACAAATTATTTTCCTGTCTTAATCCTCTGTCCTGCCACCTCAGCCTCTCTACCCCAGTATGGCTAAAGAAAACATTTATCCTCCTGTTTATCTTCTACAGTGCATGGACCAAAAGTAACCTCATTAGTTCTATGTAAGCTTTTAGTGACTAAATAGGAATTTATTAGCTTAATGAGTAACTGACTTATATTTTGTTTATATACAGATTCAGATTTTTCAGATTTGTGATATCATTCACTGCAAATTTGTATTTATTTTTATCTCACCTTCACTGGCTACAAGATATAAATGTTAGTGGAAGTTTGATTTGTATTAATATTTATTAACTTTGAACCTTCTCATCTATATTAAACACTTATGATGAAGCCTGACTTAAATTTTGCATCTCATTCACCTGAAGTAGTCCTACTTGTTTTTAAAAACGCCTCATTATTTTTTTCCTAGCATTTGCTTTTTAAATACAGTTTAAGAAGTTATTAATTTGATATGGCTCAAGCTCCTTCCTCCATCAGCAAGACAGATAGGTGAAAACAGCAGTAGTCACCAGGACCAACTGTCTTTCCCATACGTGTTTGACCTTAGGCAGCACGAATCTGCTAAATTCATAAGGATGTAAAGGTGGTTTTAGTTTGGCTCATTTCATCATTTTTTGAAACCTTTTCAAAGTCAGTAACTCAAATTGCTGAATAATACACTTGCTTTTTGTAACTGCTAATTTTAATAGTTTAAGAACCAGGAGATTCTTATGTCTACTTTCATCCACCTCAACATACTTAAAAATGTAGGCTACAGAACCAGTGTACACAAGTCAAAGCTAAGGACAAGTACTTCAAGATAAAACAAAATAAATAACACTTCTTTAGAAGGATGAAGATTTCAAGAGAGATCTTTAATCTTTAAAAATAGTAATAGGCAAAGTTAAAGTTCATATTAATGAAACAAATGGGAAAAAAAAACCCAAACAAACCAACCAATATAGAATGCAAGGGGTCAAAGCTCTTTGAAAATCTAACTTTTGCTTCAGTCAAAAAACACATCAACAAATGGCAATCCTGTTTACAGAAAAATAACTTTCCAGTCAATATTTGCTCACAGATAGATATACACTTTATATTGCAGTAAGATGTAATCAGGTTACTTTTCCAAAACAGTTATTTTGAAGAGATAACCCTAAATTTAAGAAATAGCAACAAACTTGAAGAGGAGAGCATTAAAGAAGCTACTGATAAAGTGATCTGAATGCCAATCACATTTTCCAAAAAACAAGATAATTCAAGCAGACTTTGCCTTCAACAGCGGGAATTTTAGAAGAAACTCTACTGCAAATGTGCATTTGGTAGTCACAACTTTAAATGTAAAGCAGACTGAAAACACTGAAGTATTTTCAATATCAAGCCTATCCAGGAAGAGCTGTCCTTTGGTAAACATAACATATTGCTGACATGAAATGCTAAGTTAAAAAAATAAAAAATAAAAAAGCAGTGTAGCTGTTCAGAAGACACTGACTTTAAGGCAGGTTTGAAATTCACCAGAACCCTCAAAACCAGACAACTTTAATTTGATTTGATCAAAAGTAGGGTGATGGGATTGTATAAATTTCACATGGTTATATAAGGAATGTTTGGGATTGTTTTTTGTTTTTTTATTTTTCATTAGAAAATTCCTTTCAGGTAATAAATCCCATTCTCAGATTTCAAATTAGCTGGTTTAAGAATAACTTACCTTAAGGCTTTGTTGTATGTTTAAATTAATATAATCCATGATTTCCACTGCCACATATATAAGGAAAAGAAGCAAACTTTATTTCAAATGTCCATTTTTGGAAGCTCAACTGCTCCAAAGTTCCAATGACAGTCACTGCACTTGTGTCTCCAGACGCCTTGCCTCTTTAACCACTAAATCAATGTTTATAATTGGGTTAAAGTACAAGGCCCAGTAAAACAAACAATTGCAGACAAACTGAGGAATGAAAGGCCAAAAAATAGCAACAAAGAGACCCTGGGTCGACACCTTCCAGAAATATCTCCACATTCTGTGAGGAATGGTCCTGCGAAAAAGAAAGGGAGAGGCTTAGAGAAACTTTGTTTTCTGTTTACTGTTCTAAGAAAAGCTAAGATGTATTGCAGCCTCAAATTATTTAGCCCTCGAGCACATGTAAAACATAATTTTGCAGTCCAGAAACACCTGCTTAAAACCCAGTATGACTAGGTTTTAAGTTGTATGAGGATGCATTAAATCAATTTGTTGAGACCACACAGCACAGCAAGGGAAGGTGGTCAGTTTCTGGGTCTAGCTCAGGTTATATCCCTGTCTCCAGGTTCTGCAGAGAATATGAAAACCCAGCACACACCAAAATCATAAATAAAAGAGCACAGCAATTATGAAGTAATATTTACCCAGTGGTTAAGAACACACTTATTACCATTACTGCATTTACTACATCTGATCAGTAAAACCAGCTACCAGAAACCCTTTCAAGTAGCCACAGAAATAAAGATATTAAAGAATGAGTGCTAGTACACATGCAAATTCACATCACAGGTTCTTATTAGCCTCTAAGTTGTGGTTAGACACTCACTTTAGTGAACAACTATAAAATCATAAGACTATTTATAAGTCTACATCCATCCTACCCTCTTCAACAAACTAAGACTTACTTCAATTCTCTTCTTGACCAAAGTCTCCAAAAGGAGAATAACTCCAGAACAGAGAGTAACATGGCATTTACAATTATAAATCTTGAGGTCCAGTAGTGCACATCCAGCCAGTCCCAAGCAAATTCAGCTATCAACTGGTATGGCAAAAATAAATACTTTACAATGAATTCTCTCCACTGTTTCCAAGAAGGATCTTTAAGGTCCTGTAAATTCAGACAGAAAGACTGCTAATCAATTTCCTATTAAACAGACACAATACTGGCTTATTTCTATTAGTCTTTTGTTGAAACATTGTTTTTTGCATATACTGAAAGCAGTCAATTTATCTCTACTATACTTTCTGGTAGATAATACTACAACCTGGTAATTTCCATTAGATTAGAATAAAACATGGCAAACAGCCAGACCTTGTAATACCATTGGTCATAATATAGGCATTTTGAGTGAACAACCTTTCTACAGTCATGTGAAGTTCAAAACAAAGCAGTTTCACCACTTACTTCACAGGACTCTTTTTTCTTAAGGTGTGTTGTAAAGAGATCAAATGCTGAATAGTTAACTACATCAAGTTTCTTTTCCTGCTAGTCTTAAAATTCTTGTAAATAAAGAAATTGAATATTTAATGTTTTGAACACTTACTAATAGTTTTGTGACAATATCTTCATAGGTGTCTTCTTGCATAGGGCAAATTGTGTGGATAAAAGGTAGGAAAGCTTCTGCATAATCAAACAAATATAAGTATAACATGCTGAGCCTTGGAGAATTCTTCAGTGCATAAAGAAGAAAGAGTGATTTTCCTGGATTTACTGCCTGAAAGATATCAAATCACATTTCAGATGATAAAAAAATAGTATGAAAGGGACATGCCAATTCTTAGATTTTTCTGACAATCATTTTACAAATACAACAGTTCACTAAACTGAGCAGTTTTTACAAGGGTAATTCTACTACCTTAACATCCCTCCTAGCTTTAAGAGAACTTTCTCTTAAATATACTATTTTAAAAATACTTAATATACATGACAGACTTTATATATAATTTACCTTATATTCCCAAAGGTTTTGTGGTGGTTTAACACCTAAAGTTTTCACACATTCCAGTTCTGCCATAATAGCTTTTCTGTGGTTACTGTTCTCTATACTGTATGGATCTTTCATGAAATCCTCCTCTGTCAGCGTTAGGAGAAGCCTACAACAGCAGAAGAATTCAGAAGGTAAACAGTGTCTCTTCACCAAAAAGATATGAATAACAAATCAGGAATTGCATACTGAGACAATAAGCTACTGATAGAAGGTATCACCTTTTGGATTAAATTCCATATCAAGCGTTCTGAATCAACTGTATCTGGGTTTTAAATTTCCTTCATGTTTTCTCTTGCCTGATTTCAGCTTGCGTATTTATCAGCTTGTTGGCTATTATTGAATACAGTTCTTCAGCACATCACAGATCTAGCCTGGTCACCTGAAATCAAACCTAGAGCTCTTGGGTTGAGTGCAGTAATGCATATAGCATATGCATATTTTCATAAGAAAGAAAAGCAAGAGGCATAGATAATACATTAGTAGAATTTAATCTCACTATCATTTTAGTCTGCATTTCCAGCATTTAAAAAAGTTCTTAGAAAGCTTTCAGTTAGCTTGCTTAGTATCTACTATTAAAATTTTCAGCTACAAGTGATAGAACTTTCCCTGAATTTTATTTGAATACATCAACAGAATATTCCTACAATATATTCCACAATATACCAGCTGTTCTTGACAACCAGGTCTCTCACCTTCCATTCACTTTCTCCAGTAAAAATCTTTCTTTATAATGTGAAGCCCATGGACCCAGCTGCTCTAGCCAAAGTATCACTTCCTCAGCAGTCCATTTAGCAACAGGTTTATGAACAAGAAGATCTTCTTCAAATTCTCTGCTGCTCCAGTGATATCCAAGTAGAACTACCTATAGGGAGATTAAAAAGAAAAAACAGACAAAAAAAGGGGAAAAAAACCCCAAACCTTTATCTGCAAAGCAAATATATTAATGATGCAAATAAAACACATTAAGGGGCCTGACATGCAGAATCTTCAATTTTATAGATCCTAGAATATTCAGGTTATAAGAACCATCTTGAAGTTTTACCCAATTTGTCTAACTTCTGCATCCTGTGTATTGAAACTGTAGTTCCTGACAGACAATACTGAATGCTGCCTTATTTAGTCTGCTCAGCTGAAGTCTTTTCTGTGCTGATGTTCTTTTTTTGTGCACATTAAATATATTTGATTGCATGCTTAATGAAGTAAACATGGAAAACCAACCAGATGAAACTTACAGCTACACAAGTTAAAGCTGTCAGAACGCCTGAGAAAAACCCTCCTCCTCGAGGATTAATTCTTCCCGTGTTCGGAACTGTAGGAATCTGGTCATTCCCATATTTTTGGAAGGTTGCTAAGCTGCGGGCTACTTCACTGTTTTGTTGAATATCTTCTTTTCTTTGTTCAAGGGCATCAGCAAATAGCTTTTCAATAACATCCCTAATGGCAAAAAGATTTGTCATTTTACCATAACCATTGAGGCATAACATTCAGAAAAAGGACTAGTTTTTTGATTTTTGTTTTCCAGCCTCTACTAAAGATTGTCATCTTTGAAAGCAAAAAGAATTAGTTATTTATACTTTATTAGGTATAAATAACTAATGAACTTTATTAAGTTAAACTTAAAATCAGTTACTTCCAAAGAACATTTTCCTTAGCTTCTAAGGATGGAGGGGGTTAAATATCACATTAAAAAAAAAATAACCCTCATTTCATTTACAAAATTAAAATTGTTGGGCTATTGGCAAGCCTTGATTATTCAAAAATGCTAAGCAAAAGACAACAAAGAACTATCACCAATCATACCATCTATTTGTTAAACTCTTAACCTAAGATAAAGTATTATTAACACAAGACCTTGTGGGTAATTCAAATGGCATAACAGACTCACCTGAGAAGGATGTTGACTTTGGGGAACCCTTCCCATTTTTCTCTGCATTCAGGGCATTCATTCTTCTTGGATGACACCCACCACAAGGCCAGACAATGTCTACAGAAGCTGTGCCCACAGTTCAGGGTGGTGGGATTGACCAGAATGTCGTAACAGCAGTGGCACTGGAACTCACTAACCGATATCTGCCGAGCAGTCCCAGGGGCAGCGTGTGTTTCACCTTTTGCCCTCTCCATTTCACCTTGTGAAGTCTCATCTTCCATTTTCTGTTATGCTTTATGCAAACAGAAAGCTCTATTAGCTCCTCAAACCAGGTAAGGCATTATTTCTGCAAAGCAACAAGACAAAACTCGTTAAGAAAAATCAAACTATAGAGGTTTAGAGTTGCAAGCAGTATAATTTAGCATTGTAATTCTTCTGTTGATCTGATGTTTTTAAACTTTTAAACTAATTTAGCTCTTCCTGAAATGAAACATGACACACTTTTTCAGAAACATACTCATTACAAACTATAATCAAAACCAGATTCTAGAGGTACACAGCTGGGATTAATCTCCCTGTATTTTCTTCTCCTGTGTTATATAACACATAAAAGTAGAACAAAAATCCTCACTATGATTCAGATGACTTTTGGCAAAAATGTTAATCAAAGCTTTAGTAAAGGACACATATCTAAAGAAATGTAATTAGAAAACACCATCAGAGAGTACAGAAGTAAAATGGCAGTATAATGTAACGATGTGATTACTCCATGACTATTCTTTGCAGGCACATGGAATAAAACATTACTAAAAAAGTCAATGCTAGACATTTCTAGGCAGTGGTAAAAAAAATAATAAATTTGATCCACAATGTCATACACTCCACAATGTCATCTGCTTGCCATCTCAGTAAAGAACTGCACCCTGTCTTAACTCTACTGGTAATTACTCTTTGCTATTTGAAAAGCTTTGAAAGAACCGGGCTCTGCTTTTAAAATCACCGGACCGGAACACAGCTGCAGTCCCGCTGCTCCTGCTGCGCCGCGCCCGGCAGCCGGGTCCCGGTCCCTCAGACACTGCCTCCGAGGGTTGTTGGGCCAGAGATCATTGTGAGTGCTCATCTCACAAGTCAGTTTGACTTGGATAATGCTATTTTGACTGCAATGCTAATGCTTGGTTCACACGGCCACATGGGAGCATATATACACACAGTCACCTCTCTATTCCTTTACTGTATTTCTTTTTGACTCGAGTCCAAGGCAAACTGATGTACATTTTCATACAGTGACATTTTCTTAAAGATTTTGTTCTTCCAGTTTGATACAAGTCAAGTCAGTCAGATAAGTAACAATTACTTTGTATCCTGTATGCAGGTCACATTTCCAAGATGTTGGTGCCACAAAAACTAAAGCAAACAGTAACATATGTAAGGAAGCAATGTATTAATGGTCAGTGCATATTATAGCACCCCATAAATATTTTTTGGAGCTACTACCACCAGTCAAAGCTAACTATAATTGTGCAGCTTTAGTCCTGATAAAGTTCTTTACAGTTTTTCTCCTGAAAAATTACTCTAAAAAAAAAAAAAAATAACCAATTCAAAACTCATACAAGATTCTAATCTTTCAAATCATCCTCTTAAATTTGTAATACTACATACATTATCAAGTAGAAAATGTCTAATTTATTACACATACTTCAATTCCTATTAAGTAACTGCACTCTATTACAGCATCTTGTATTTCTACTTGCAGTTTATTTTGCAGGTGAATGAAGCAAAGATTTCCTGGATTTAGCAGCTAACTGGGGAAAGATGTCAGGTTTCTGAAATGACCATCAAACACCTTAAAGTACCATAAGCAGTTAACAAGAAACTACAGAAGTATTAAAAAAAAGAAAAAAAAAATTAGGCTTCATCCTACTTACAGCAAAATAGAAAAATCTCAAACATTTTTACTAACCTATTACTGAGCACTAGTTGATAATACAGATGGTCTGCTGGGCATGCTGTGTAGAATAAATTGCTCATACCGAAAAGGTAAAACTGAAGAAACTTTAAAAATCTCTCCACTTAGTTCTGCATAGTCCTGAAGCTTTTGTTCTATGCAGAAATTATCTCCCAATTTATGCAGAATCTTCTGTTAGTTTTTAATCTGCCGGTATCGTGGAAAAACTGCTTCATGTGCTGTGTGAACTCTAAACCCGCAGCACATGCCCTCACCTCCCTGTTCTGTCCTTTGCCCACGACTTCAGCTTTCTGCTCTTGTGCAACAGGTGTAGGGACATCTTGCTGGGCACTGGGCTTTATTTATAGTTATTTTGCAATAATATGTGAAAACGTTGTTTTTAGTAGTTTAACAGGAAGACAAACGCTTCTCCCATAATACTCGACACATACCAGTTGCTGCGGGCTTTCCATCATCACCACCAGTACTTCTCCGCTACCCTCCTGACATATCCTCAGCAAATTCCCATCCCTTATTTTTTGCCGGTGCTAGTTCCGCCTCTCCGGCCTGAAAGGCAAACACTATGTTTTCCAACATCTGTGACATTTCAACACACTCCACAGAAAAGCAGCTGGGGTAGGACTCACAGCTTTTCCGCTCCGGGGCACCTGGCCGGGCTCTCCTTCCCGCCGTTACCCCACACGGCCGCAGCTGAGGGGCACTTTCAGCCCTAACGGCCTCACTGCAGCAGGCCTGCTGCCGCACTCACGCAGGTGGACGAGCTTCCTGTCTGCAAGAGACGCCTCAGCCGCCACACCCAGGCAAGGCGGGGGCGGGGTGGGGTGTGGCGGGCCCGAGGCCACGCACAGGTTGAAACCCGCACACCGAGAGATCCGCGAAAACCGCTCCCGCCGCCGCCAAGCACCGCCCCGGCGGAAAATGGCGGAGGGCGCCCCGCCCTCCATCCCCTGCGGTCACGTGGGCACTCACGTGAGGCGTGGCGCGCGGGGCGGCTTCCGGCAGCGCGGCGGCGGCTGAGGGGCCGCAGGATGGAGGTGATCAGGAGCAGTGAGTGAACCGCAGCCCCGCGGCCGCGGCGGGAGGCCCCGAGCTGGTGGCCCAGGGGACGCCCCGGGGCCCTGGCTTCTGTCCTCCAGGCCGGCGGCGGGGCCCGGCCTCAGCCTCTCCTTCAGGGGCGAAGGGGGTCCCCGCTTCTCCCCGCGCCCGGGATGGGGGGGCTCTGAGGGGAAGGGTGTGGCGGGCGGCCCCCGGGCGGGCTGCAGTGAGAGGTCGTTAGTAGTCTCAGGTGTGTTTCACCCCTTTACTCGCAGATTTTAAGGATAACCTAACCAAAGTATATGAAGCTATTGAAGAATCGGACTTCCTGGCCATTGATGGGGAGTTTTCAGGTACAGTCATGCGTGTTTAGTCACTGTGAACTGTTGACAACATCTGTGGGGCCTCAGGAGTTTGCTCCTGTGACCTGTCTCGGTGTTAGCTTGAGAAAGCATAAGCTGAGGCTTCCACAAAATCATTAAACTATGTATTATATGTGCAATAGTAAGGCTTGGGTCAAATAAAAGTGCATGTCATGCTGCTTCTCCTCCCTCCCCACAATAATCTTTTAACATGTTGATTGATTTTCACTTGCAGCTCAGGAAAAAAAAAAGATTTTATACACATTATAAGGAGATTGGGATAAATAAGGAAGAAATGAAAGGCAGTAAGAACTTTTATGTTTGTAAAACCCAGAGGGTTTGTACATTGGGGAGATTCCATAATAAGGGCTTTAGCCTTGGGCTACAGAATTTAGTAAGCCATGAAACATAAATGTGACCGAGATTAGGTTTTGTTAGGTTTGTTATGGAAATGTGGTTGTTGCTATATATTACTTAAGATGACTAACTCATTCAATAAATCTGTGGACAGCACTCTTCCCATTTTTGGGACTTCTTGGAGCTCTTCCCAGTTCGACTTTGATCCTGCATTAAGTTGTAGAGGCCCATCAACATTATGTTGGTGGTGGATCTTGTCATGTTGTTATCATGTAGAATAGGAACAAGAGCAGCAGAGCTTTATTGCTGAAATTAAACTGGCTGGCCATGCCTACATTTACATAGTAGAAAATATTATATTCTTCAAATGAAATAACCTTACTGTGTACTTTAGGTGAAGTTAACCTTTCCTTAAGTTACCAATTACTGCATTTCTTTATTGTTGCTATTTTTTAAAAGCTTACCCAAAGTAAAATACATTTTACTCCTTCAGGGATCAGCGATGGGCCTTCTGTTAGCACATTGACCAATGGCTTTGACACTCCAGAAGAAAGGTATCAGAAACTTAAAAAGGTAAAGTTTTACCTTGACTGAAATGAAAATGCTGGAAAAAGGTTAGAACTCATTAATTCAGAGTGGGAAGAACATAGGAAAATATGATAGAGGTCTGTAAAATTGAGTTACATTGAGCAGGTGGGGAGTGCTTGTGTCATGTCTCTGCTAACAAAAGAACTGGAAAGTGTTGTATATTATCTGAACAGATAGCAAACACAATTCCTTAGGTGAGTTAGTAGGTGTGTAGAACTTGTTAAAGAATGTTGAGAGCATTGAAATTTGTCAGTTCAGCAGGGGGCTGGTAAGAGAAATTCAGTGACAGACAAACTGCATCAAGACTGGGGTGTTTCCCAAACTACTTCTTCTTCCCAGTATGTAGTGTCTGTAACAAAATGTAAAAGTCAGCTGCTACAAACACCTTTGGCTCTCTGCAGCACGCACGTGCTGGTGGTGGAGGGTGCTGAAAGAGTTTTGAAAAATAGCCAAATGGCCACAGAAGACTGTGTGAGGGTGAAAAAGTCACAGCTGTGCTTTGTGTTGTAGATTTAGTGTTTGGGTTTGGTGCTTTTTTTTTTTTTTTTTTTTTTTTTCAAGAGAAATTGGAAAAGATGAATCCAAAGCATCTCAATACATGCTATTTCCTGAAATACCCAAGGAGTCAATAAAGATAGTTTACTAATACTCTGTTAAGAGATATTGCAGGATGAGGAAATTGCTGGTTAGTGCTCTTACTGATGAGCTAGGACAATAAATAGCAAAAACTGGGATGGAGGCTGTAGCTAAGAAAAAATACTCAAAATAAACAACAACCCCCCAAACACTAAAGTAAGAGTGTAGATGAAGTAGTAGTATCTGAAGAACACACAGTAAGCCAGAGGGTGCCATATTCTGTTTATCTGTCTGAATATGAGCCTTTGAGAGCTTCAGGGTAGCTGATGATTCAGGCTCTTTAGGCACAGTCAGTCTCTGCTCTCATTATTAGAGGTTTGCTGTATCAGAAGCCAAACCCAAGTTCTTTGTTGTCACCTTCTTAAAACTTGAATTTTTCACAGCAAATAAATCAACTTTTTTGATATTTTTGATCTTTATACTCAAAGATAAGAGAATTGAATGATTCTTTGTGTTCTTTGTGTGTAAAATGGGTCTTTGGTCCTCACAAGGAACACATCTGTCAATGAAATCTCAATGCTTTTTTATTTTCTCATACACTTCCAGTGGTTTTAAAAACCTTTCCAATATTGATCCAACAATTGTGAAATGCTTAAGGACATGATGATGAAGTGATGAGTGAGATGGATGCTTCTACATCCATCATATTAATTACTGTTAGCCACATGGATTAGAAGAATATTAAATATATTACTCTGTGTATTTGAAAACTGTATACAGCCAGTGTCCCTCACAGTCTGCTCCCATACTATGGGGAATGTAAATAAATGTTGAGAAGCAGACTGACAACTGCTTTAGATGCAGCATCTCTTGTGTGTGAGCAGCAGGTGGAGAGTGATGGGATTTCCCTCAGTCCCTGTCTGTTTATGGAATGGAAGTTCATACTACGAATCACCCGTGGGCAACAGTGTGATGATTAAATGGGGATGGAAAAGTAGTTGAAATAATCTGCTGTATTTACTTCAGAATTACTAACAGAGAAAATCTGGTTTAAGAAGATGTAAATTCACTTCATTTCAAAGTGGAGAGAAACCACATTTATTGTGTGTGTGTGCACTCTGGTTATCTTTAAATATGTATGATTTTTATTCTCATGCATGGTTTTCTTTTATTTTCCAGCATTCCATGGACTTCTTGCTGTTTCAGTTTGGCCTTTGCACTTTTAAATATGATCACACAGAAGAAAAGTAGGTTATTCTATTGCTGTGTGCTTTTTTAACTAAAAAATTTATGAAATATTGGTAAACTGTATTGACATGTAACTTATCTTTTTCACAGATATTTAATGAAGTCATTTAATTTCTATATTTTTCCAAAACCCTTTAACAGAAGTTCACCGGATGTCAAATTTGTCTGTCAGGTGAGTAGGAAAAAAAGTTTGATTTTGTTTGGTTAAGGTATACTGCAGCAAATGTCTAAAAAATATTTCCAGGAAAACTACTGCAGTGTAGAGGGAGAAGTGATTGGTTCTTTTAGCAGCTTAAAAGGCAGAAAAACATAAGGTTCTGGGATTTGTTTTCTTGTAGAAGTAAGCATCAGTTAAGAGCAGTCACTAAAAAATGATCTTTAAGGGAATACTTAAATACTTCAGTTTTTAAATCTTGATAGACATTACATTGTGTGGTTTCTGGAACTGGTGATGTAGCAAATTTGGCAAGATTATTTTCTTTCTTTCCCCTATCCTTTCTTGTCTGACTTCCTGCTCCCTTGCTTTCCTCTTTGATCTTTTATTCCCATCTGCTTATGTCACTTTCCCTGCTTCCAAGACTATTGCCAGTGTGTTTCTGGCATTTGTTCTCCTGAACCACATCTTTCTTGGGTTTCCTCTTTCCATTAGTTCTTTCATCTTAATACCTTTAGTGTATTTATTGTTCTTGTACTTTATGTAAGTTGAAAGTAACTGGCAGAAATACCATCCACTAAACTCTCTGTGGCTTCTTTAGGGTCATGAATTTGGTTGCTCTTGACCATATAATGGTCTTGACTTCATATAATTTTTAATAAGTGTAAAAATAAATGAATTTATGCCACAGCTACTCTTGCCAATTGTAAAGCTATTTTCTTTTGTTGCAGAGTTCAAGTATAGATTTTTTAGCAAACCAAGGATTTGATTTTAATAAAGTTTTTTGCAACGGTGAGTTATTTTGGTTTATTTTTTTCATTCTTTCAATGTCTGCAAAATGTATGGTGACATATTTTCTGCAGAAAGTAAATGGTAGCAATTCTTGATGCTCTTTTAACACATAAGAGTTCTTAGGATAATTCTTACTTGATTTACAATTGTACTGTTATTGTCTTTCCAAAAAATCATTTTATAGATTAAACAGAATAGTTACTAGTTGGAGAACAGAGTTAAAAGTGCCTGTTTATTTGTTTTTGCTGTTAAAATGATGCAGATAGCAAGGGAGATAAGTTTTAAATGTTTCTATCATTGTGATCTCCAGCTCTGCAGTTAGAGGGCAGACAAGGCATACACAGCTTTTAAAGTCCTGGTAGCAGTTAATCTGGCATGTGCTAGAAGGAAACCTGTATGGACACAGATAAAGAATGGGGTCTAGCAGAAATGTCTGAAAGGAAATGATATGTTTTGAGCCATCAGGGGTTTAATTTTGATGAGATTTTAAATGTGGGTTGGTTTTTCTGTTTGTTTTTGTTTAAAGGAATTCCATATTTAAATCAGGAAGAAGAAAGACAGTTAAGGGAACAATATGATGAAAAACGTTCTCAGGCCAATGGTGCAGCATCTCTGTCATATGTTTCTCCTAATGCCACAAAGTGTCCTGTAACAATTCCTGAAGATCAGAAAAAATTCATTGAGAAAGTAGTGTAAGTAAAATTGTTTAATATCCCCTAATGTTAAAACTAAGACATAAACAATACATTCATGTGTTGAAGCTGTTTTTATTAGTTCACATGTTGTGAAATAGTTCTCTTTTTTGGGGGGGAGAGATGTAAACGTTGTAAAAAGAAAACAGTAGATAGAGAAGAAAATTAATCTGTTTCTTCCAGGGATCAGATAGAAGACTTACTAAAGAATGAAGAAAATGAAACTTTGGAACTGGAGCCATGTACAGGGTCAGTTTCCAAAACTGAGTATCTTTTAAAAGTTATTTATTAGAATTATGGGAATTATAAGAAATAAAAATACTGTTACTTGGGTTAGTGGTATCTGTATTAAGTAATCATGACTATAGAATATTTGCTCACACAAATATATGTGGATATTACTGTACAGACTGGTGTAAATGCCATCACAGCTTGGCTACCAAATATCAGAATTCAGCAAAACCCTTCCAAGCCAGTAGGTTTTGATTGCAGTGATTTACATTTAAAAAAATATTCTACAAATGAACATGCAACAGGCTTCAAGTGACCATTATTAATTTGAAACACTTTTGTAAAAGGAATATTAGTAATGCAATTTTCTTTTGATTTTAGATTTCAAAGGAAATTAATTTATCAGACCTTGAGCTGGAAGTAAGTTACTTCTTACTGCCTTACTGTGTATTTTTAGTATTTCTGATAAGAAATCTGGGTAAGATCTGATCTACTTAACCTCAATGTTTTGAAGATAAATTGCATTAAATTGGTTTGTGATTCTTCAATTTTATATTTTAAAGCATAGCATTTGTTTTCTCATTCTTATCTACAATCTGTGAATAGAACAGCATAGCCTAGAATTATGTAACAAGTGCAATTTGACAGGTTTTTAGTGAACAGCTACTGCTAGCAGGAAGTGCAGAGTTGTTTTTAAATCCTGGAATCAGTGATGTATTAAAGGCATGCAGACATCAAAGAGTCCAACTAGTGGCTGCAAGGAAAGGAGAGCTGTTTCACCAATGTTTTGATTTTGGATTTCTTGAAAGCAGAGATTTTATATTGTGATGAAATATGTAGATTATGTTTACTTAATGTTACTAAAATAAGAGGATAGAGGTTCCACAGCAATAGGATGGGGAATGGCATAAGAAAATACAGTTTAGTGCTAGTTGCTATTAGGTAATGTAAGAAGGACAATTTAGCTATCCTATTCCATCAAATTTTCCACTCTTTTAAATAAAAATGGAACATTTAGTAGTTCTTGCACTGAAAATTTATAGTAGTAATGAAAAATGCAACTACCAAATTACTGTTGTGCTAAATGCCAAATAAAGCAACTTAAATTTACTTCTCATTGGTTTTGATGTAGGTATCCAAAAGGTATCCATGTTGAAACTCTGGAGTCAGATAAGGTAACTGGACATCTTACTGCCTCTAACATTTGTTCTATATAAAGGAAATGTATTTCTTCATTTTACCAACTCTCCTAGATTTTAGAACTGAGCTTTGTTAAGCAAAATGTGAAACGGAATACAGTGGACTAGTGTCTCAACATTAAATCTGACCAACATATGATGTGTAAGCACATATTTATGTGGCTTGGTATTGTTTTTTAAAAAAGATAGTAAAGGGTAATTTAACATGTAATGGATCTGATACTCAGTACTTGTGAACAGCAAATATGAGAGGAAAAATAGTGCTATCACATGTTATATCCTCACTTCCCAGCATAAATCTCTGCTTCAAAAAATACTTGAAAACCACTGCTTACAAGGAAATGCTGATAAACTTTCTTCAGAAGTAAAAAGTGGATTTAATAAAAGTTAGGTTTGGTGAATGAATCTAATACAGGTTTCTAAAGTAGGCTTTTGGGAGTCGGTGCTTACAATAGAAAGTCTTGTTGCCAAGTAACTGCTGCTGAGGTATGACTTAATTTTCTTTACAATGTAAATTTACAGAAACATGAAGTGGTCTTAAATATGAAATTCTCAGAGAAATTCCTCAAACTATACATTTTTTTATTTTAGAAGGAGAGATACATTGTTATTAGTAAGGTAAATGAAGAAGAGAGAAAAAGAAGAGAACAGCAGAAGCAAGCAAAAGAAGAGGTAAATAAATTCCATTTCATTAGTTGTTGTGAAAGAGGGAAGGGGAAAACCTACGACTTCAGTCAGCTATGCAAAATGGTGTGATAGGTTTTGATAGTATTTCCCTTTTGTTTGGCTGTGACTGTTTCTGAAATTGAACCTCCAAATTCTAGTCTAGAATTAGACTTTGCAGTGAAGCAGAAATTGCTGCAAGACACTCTACTTCTACTTAGGGCCAGGGTCACCACAATAGAATGTGACTTGGCTGACTTTGTAGTGAACTAGAGACAGATGTAAAACTGGAATTCTGTCAGCAACATCCTGCTTTGACCTGGTGTATCTTCCATATTTTGATGTTTCCTCTGTGGTCTGTTCTTGGCTATATCTGAGAGACTGAGCCACATTGGTGTGTCTGCCAGCTTGCAGGTACAGTTTTGCCATTTTGTATTTATGTTTTGCTAATGTCAGAATTCTTGCTTACAGGAAGAACTGAATGATGCAGTAGGGTTTTCCAGAGTCATTCATGCCATTGCTAATTCTGTAAGTTAACATGATTTTTAATGTACCTTGGTTGTAAGAAAAAAATAATT
This sequence comes from Heliangelus exortis, assembly GCF_036169615.1. Lineage (NCBI taxonomy): Eukaryota > Metazoa > Chordata > Aves > Apodiformes > Trochilidae > Heliangelus > Heliangelus exortis. Next base: position 4,754,306 of record NC_092438.1, on the reverse strand, counting down.
CATTCAAAGAAAGCATTCGATAAGATGAAATACAAGTTAAAGTGGCTTCTCTTTTTATGTCAGTGTTGCTTCATGCTTTATTGTTATTGAGTGTGGTAGATAAAGTGAGCTCTGAATGAGATAAAAACTGTGTGAGTGTGAAAGTCAGTGATAGCAATTTCTTAGGGCTCTTAGCAAGATTTGCCTAAATAAATAAGATTTGAGGGATTTTTTTCTGTGTCAAAGGGTTGTCGTTTTGTTGGTTTTTTTCTTTTCTGGCATTTAAAGGCTTAATCAGAAGAGATACTTCTCTCTTCTACTTACATATTAAAATACAGTTTTACGTCTGTCCCCTTCAGCCCAGTTATTTTCATTTAGCTGTTAACAGCCTGCTGTTCCAATAGGAAAATAAAGCATGCATATTATTTTCCTTAGCAAATGGAGAGTGGAGGGAGGCAGAAAAGGTTGTCGTGTCAATCCTAAGTTAGCTTTTAAGAAAATTCTTGTACATTTTCAAGAAAGAACTTTGTACAACATCTGGGAAAAGCCAGCTCATGCCACTCATAACTAATGTATAATACATAACTATATAACTATTGTATAATACAACACTAAAGAATATATTGTGAATTCTTGTACAAGTTGTAAATTAAAAGGTAGTGGACTGAGAAATCAATTTTAAATGGATTACATTTGGAAACTGAGTTGCAAGTATCTGTTCTGCATCTCCTGCTCTACTGCATTTCAAGCTTCTGCTGGAGGCTGTTGAAAAGTGGTTTGGGAGCACTCCTTTTAGTAGCTGCTATTCTGAGAGAATGGAGAAGTCTGTGGGGCAGGTAGAGAGCAAATGGGGAGGTTTGACTTGTATTTGTACGCAGCTGCCCTCAATTAGCACCTGGGGTGGATGCTTTTCACATGTGTCCTTTGCCATGACTAGGATCAGAAATATAACAAACATTTAATATTCTTTTCCACAGGGCAAGCTTGTTATTGGCCACAATATGCTACTGGATGTTATGCATACCATACACCAGTTCTGTTGTCCCCTGCCTGATGTAAGTGATCCTCTGAGCATTCAGATGATTAAATAAATGCCTACGTGTATTTGTCTTTAGTCTTATTTCCAAACTTTCTGGTGAAGGATGAATGTGACAATCTATTAAGCACAACAGAGAAGTATTTGAAAAAGAAAGCTGTTACTTCTGGGTTACTGCATTGTTTTCTTAAATCTTCATGTAGAAAAGCTTAGTTGGATCAAATTGTTCTCCTTTCCATTTTTAATGTTCAAATTAAATGTTTAAGTAGCATTTTGTTTCTGCCCATATTTGTTAGCCCTTCAGAAACTGCTTGTAATGGCAGTAAATTTAACTGTTTGGAACACTGTTTTAGAGTTTCAGAATTATTATGTGGCATTTCCCCTCCTGTGTTTTTGTTACAAAAAGTATATTAAAAAAATGTATTTTCATAAAATATAGTCCGATTAATAGAGTGCTAAGAAATAGGCCAGTAACAGCTCATGACTGCAATAGTCTTAACAATTAAGGTAAACTAAGCAATGTTTTATCACTGAGGGCACTGAAGAAGCCAAAGGTCTCATGGGAAGTGTGGCCCACGTGATGGTTTTATTTCCTGCAGTCCTCCAAGCCTTGTGGATATTATGAGAAAAGTTTTGGACCTATTTGGATCATGTTAGAATATAAACAGTTATCAGTATGCAGTCAACTGACCATCTGGAGTGACTGCCTGTATTCCATTGGCATATTAAATGCTGGGAACATTAAATAAAACTGTTAACACAGCTGAATTAGAGGTAGTCTAGGGTAGGGTATTGGAGGTGAGAGAACATCTCATGAATAGCAGACAAATAAGAAATAATTAGTCTGTAGTTCTTATGTAATTGCAAATGGTATTCATGGTAATGAAATACCACTGACACATCTCTTGTGAGGTGAGAACTCAGTCAGTGTACCTTAATTTCAGAAGCTGATTGGATAAATGTAATAACTACTGCTATCTGCTATCCTGAGATGGATAAACAATTAACTTATTTGGATCTTATTTTTGTTTTAATGTTAAATTAGGACCTAAGTGAGTTCAAGGAAGTAACATCATGTGTATTTCCTCGGTAAGTTCTTAGATCAAAATCTTAACTGCTTTAGTAAGATGGTACTGTTTACCCTAGCCCTGCAACCTTTTACTGGAAGTAAAATTGGGAACAAGTTTAAAAACAATTCATCTACATATTCTGTAGCATTTCATTTTCAGAAGACCAGGACTATTGTTCTGCTTCTTGGCAGAAGATGCATCTTTGCTACCCTCTTGTTTTTGGCATGATGTTTGGTGTTTTGAATCAGTACTACATGTGGAACAAAATTTATTTGCTACTTTTTGTTTGCATCTCTTGGTATTGCTTAGTTGCTGTTCTTTTTCATGCTGAGCAAAGCTGAGAAATGTTTTGGCTGCTCTAAGATCAGAGAGTAATTTTTTAGTGTGACAGTGCTGTTTCCCAGCTAATACACCAAAACATTTTTGAGCATTTGGCAAAATGGACGTTCTCCCATTTCAACTTATTTAGCTTTTAACTTTGTTTCTAGGCTATTGGATACTAAACTGATGGCAAGTACACAACCTTTTAAGGTAAATTAATGGAATATTATAGATTGATTTGAAGTGGCAAGTTTGCATTAAGTATGTATTGAATGTAATGATTTTTCTAAAGAAAAGAATGTCTAATGGTGTTTTCTGTGATGGTCCTTCTTTGCAAAAGAATGATTTTTCTTAATCCCTTATCTAAACTTAGAAGATTTTTAGAATACAAATTTTTACTTTTTTACTAGTGACTTTTGTGTTTGTTGCATTTCTAAGGTGTCTTAGCAGCTTTGTATTCCAAAATACGTACAATTTTTGGTACTTAAAAATATGATGAGTAGATTTATGTCTTTTAAATTTAAACAAGATTGCATGTCTTCTCAGGAGGAAGAAAAAAAAAATGAGCACATAGTACTTGAGAGCTGCCTGAATACTCAAAGCTTTAGAATAGTGTGAATGCTGACATATTTGTCTAGAAAAAGATGACTGAACATCATCATTAGGGTCTGTTGTGGCCTGCTGGTCATACTCTCTTGCCTTCCAGTGGGCCTTTGGAATGATTGAATTAATTGCTGCTTCATCAGCATGGTTTTTTATCTTTCTACATATCTTTTCAACTTTAGAGCACTGCATAAAGGAAAATCTTAACATGTACCTGGTATATATTTTCAGGTTTGTCTTGCTACTGTAGTAAGAATGGAAGTGTTTTGTTTTCTGAAAACTAATCCTGTATAAGCTTTATGTTTGGTACAGTTATGTTGATACTTGTAATTTTAACAGTTAATGGTTGGGTTTTAAGCTATTGTTATTGATTAGGTGGTTGTTGTTGGTAGCTGTAAACAGCTATCTTCATTTAGACCCAAAGGAAATTTGGTCCTTAAAAAATTCAGGCAACCTTAAGAGAGCTTGTGATATTGTTTTGTTTTCTCTTGCTGCTGATTCAGCATGTTTTTTCCATTGTACTGATTGGCAAAGTATATTCAATTAAGGACTTCCAAGAAGTTTAAGGAAATTATTAATCTGTTTATGGTTTTGTGATGTTTTATATGGGCAACTATTGATTCAATATTGCAGTTCAGCTAAGCTGAAGTGTAGGAACAGCTTTCTAATTGTCAGTCTTCTTTCACTGTCCTTATATTACTTTAAATCAGCAGTATTTAACTTTTAGAAGTATTCAAGAATTCCCATCCAAAGCACACTTCAGTACTCACCTTTAACCATTATGATCAATATTTAGGATATTTTATCATGCTGTTTGTGCTGCCTTTTCCCCTGCCACATGTATCATGCACTGTACTAGCTTTAATAAGAAAAATTACTTTGGTGTAATTCATCATCAAGAATTCTGAGAAGTATTAGTAAATGCTTGTGAGTCATCTTGTAGGTGAGGCAAGGTAACTTTTAAAAACTTGTCTTGGCAGACTTCTCAGGTGTGTTTGAAATGAGGCTACAAATAAATATTTGGAGAACACAAGGTGGCAGCAGTAAATACTCATTTAATCCTCTTTGTTTTCAGTTTCCAGAGAAAATGTGCTTGTCATTGGAAGTTTATGGTGTCTTTTCTTGCAGGAGATAATTAATAATACATCCCTTGCAGAACTGGAAAAGCGTTTAAAAGAGGCTCCATTCAGCCCACCTAAAGTTGGTAAGGATGTATAAAAATTTCAGAAATGTTTTTCCTTTTTCACAGGGAAGGTGTTTTGATTATTTTTGTTATTGGTCTGAAACATAAATCCTGCTTTTTATACTTGGTTTTCTTTATGAAAGCAACTTTAAATGCAGGCAATGTACGTAGAGTGCAGTTGTATTTAGCAATATTAGTGGATGTCAGTAGGAATCCTTCCACTTGATTTAATTTAAAAGCTTAGTGGATGTTTTCAGCTTTACCTGATGTATCTTAATGTTGTCTGAATCTCGGACAACTTCACTTTAAAATAAGTATTTCAAGGCCTTATCTGAAAAAAAGGCCTGATGTTTTCCCACTATAATTTTTACAAAAACTTTTGATTCCATTCTCTTTTTTCAAAATGCAGCAAGTATATATAGTTATGTGTTTCCATTGTATAAATAATGCAAGTATTTTTGTATCACTGTGTGGGTATTTTTCATCATTGTTTTAACTTGTTCTGCTAGGTTGAATGCAGTAAATTAAATGGAATTACAGAGTTGCATTTTCAGTCTGTACGTTCGTGTAGAGGTCATTCTGGCTCATTAAACAGTTAATTTTCTTATAATTCTTATAATTCTTCTGGTCCTATCCTCAGTATAATTTCAGAGGAAGATGAGCCACCTTTTAGAGGTAGAAAAGCTAGCTGCAGAGGTGAAATAACTTTGATGTTGGGACGGGGGGAAATATTAAATTATAAAGAAAAAAGTGCCATATGCACATATTTCTCTGTTACTGACTTGGGATCTTTCAGACACTTCAGAGAAGTGCCTATAAAGGTTTCCACCTTCAGAGGTGATTCAAGGGGTACTTCTCAGGGCCTTCTCATAAAGACCAAGCATGATTGTCAATAAAGGTGTCAGTGAAGACATCCTTTAATCACTTAGTTCCATCTTCATCATTTAATACCTTTCTGAATCTTCAGTGATTCTGAAAATCTTATAAACTTACCTGAATGATGTTGCACTCTGACAAAATAAGTGCCTGGCCAGGCATACAGGGCTGCCTTTAACTTCTGTGGTAACCTTTACAAATTATTTCTTCTCAGAAAGCGCAGAAGGGTTTCCAAGTTACGATACAGCTTCCGAACAGCTACACGAAGCAGGATATGATGCCTACATCACTGGACTGTGCTTTATCTCCATGGCTAATTTCTTGGGTACCTATATGTATAGTATATTTTAAACTTTTTTTTTTTTTTAGTGCTGTCTGTATTTGCTTATACATACTGAATTTCTCCTTCATTCATCAGGTTCATTCCTCAGTCCTCCAAAAACACATGTGTCTGCTAGATCAAAACTCATTGAACCTTTTTTTAACAAGTAAGTATTTGTATTAAAAGGCCTGTTAAAACAGTGAAATGTAAAACTAGCCTTAGAATATATATCTGTAGCTTCAGAATGAGTGGGTAACTGTATTGTTGGTTTTGTTTGTTTGTTTGTTACACTTCAGTCAGTATTGTTTCAGTTCAGTTTGGCTTTCTGGTTCACACTAACAGTGCTGCAGAGAGGACAGAATTTGTCAAGAAAATACCTTTTCTTTTGAAGAGAATGGTTTACTTTCTGCTGACCTGTAAAAGGAGACTTGGAAGAATACCTGCACTACTTTAATAGCCATGTCCATCCAGTGTCGAGAATATGTTTAAAATTTAGAAAATTATTTCTGGAGTAAGCTTTGGGAGTGGCGGGACTGAAGAAAAATTGGGCACGTGTTCTTTGCTTTGATGCACTGCCAGAAACTGGTGATAGTTAAAACTGAGAATGCTAAGCAGTTTGGAAGAACTTAAATATCCCTGCTGTCCAAATAATACAAATTATTACTGTTATCAGGTAAGGCATTTTTAGGAAGGCACAGTAGACCATATATATGATTAGTTTATGGACTAATGCTATGATCAGTATTGTGCTTTTGAAATGGATTTTCATGCAAATTACTTGAACAAATGGAAGTAAGAATTGAGAAATCTAGAATTATTTATGTATTGTACTTGATTCTTTGCCTTTTTAATCTGTAGATTCTACCATGTGGATCTTCTGAAGAGAGTATAACCTGTCACATAAAGGGGAAGGGGTTGAAAAAGCTGCTAGTGCATTAGTCTGTCTGTTTATATAAATTCAAGAGAAACTCCATCCTTTCAAACCCTTGGAGTTGGAAAAATGTAATTATTTTAGCTTTAAATGGCCCAGACAAATGAGGAAATAATTGTGATCCATAGCTTTCAGCTTTCATTGATTTGTAAGAGCAGTTAGGTGATTTGCTTGACACTGAAAACTGAGGCAGTAACTCCATGTATTCTGGCAGACACTATAAGTTACATTATACTTCCATAGGTTGAATATGGACCCACAGTAACTGCTTAATTTGAATGGGAAGGTGATGATAGAAGCAATCAGTTAAATTTTCTATTAAGATAGGATTTATCACAGGGTTGTTTTCAGTAACATCAGGACACACACATGCCAACTAGTTAATAAATGGCAATTGAAAAGGTTATTTTTTCCATCAATAATCAAATTGCTTTTAGTTCATCCTAGAGATGCATATCTGCAACAAGTGCAAATTTTAACTTCTAAAACTCTCACAATAATATGTTAAATCTAAATTTTTATTTAAATTTAATTTTTTTTTCTTTATCCTGAGTATGTATAGTCAAGACAAGTTTTCAGCTGCATTCCAGTAGACTTTCCAGTTTTACAAGTAACTGTAAGGACATAATATTCAAACTCTTAAAAACTGAGTGCGTTATGATACAAAGAATCTCCAGGGAATTACAGTTAGTCTCCACACTCCTTTTATCAGCTGTTCATATCAGTTATTACTCAGCTGAACACTGTGACTGTAATGTGATAAGCATTACAGCTTTTTGAATTTATGATAGAGAAGTTACTTATTTTAGCTGTCAAGTGAACACAATATTTAGCAAATGTTTTGTAACAGAAGGTGGCATCTATACCTGTGACAGGGTATTATGCTACTTATTTTGGAAAGAAACAGTTTTCAGGGCTGATGATGAACTTTTATTGAAAACTTTTCTTGAATGTTTTGAGAAACTCTTCAGTTACATTTTAAAGGGCAAGAGACTCATCCTGGTTATCTCCACTGAAGTGTCGTGATGCCTCTGGAAGATCTAGGTTGTCTAAAGCATAGTTATTAATTCTGCTTCCTCAGAAGCATTGTCTAGAAAACTAAAAAATAAAGGTTTTTTAGGCAGAACTTTGCTAATGGTTCTTTTCCATTTTGCTTCAGGCTATTTCTTATGAGAGTAATGGACATACCATATCTCAATTTGGAAGGACCAGACTGTAAGTAGCTTAATCCATTACTACCATTCTGACAAATTTCCTGGAGGAGGAAGTGTAAAGATTAATTACTGTATATCTGAAGCATGGGACATCATGCAGTTAACACCTAAACTTGTGTTTTGGTTATCAAGCACTTAACAAACGATCAAAAAGTCTCCCCCCCCCCCTTTTTTTTTTTTTTTTTTTTTTAATGAAATAGTAAAACTGTAAGTCCTTCAACTTTGAGGAGAGAATTTGCATTGTGAAAGAGACTGACTAGAATGGAGTAAACTATAGTAACTAAATGTAGCAGAATTTTACCCTAACAGCTTTATGGTTATTTTGTGTCACTGTTCCTACCTACCATGCAACATAAAAAGTGGGGTTTTGACACTTTCCCCTTTTCCTCAGTAAGCACAGGATGAAAACTAGTGAATAGCAAACAGTTCTGAAAATCTTTTGCTAATTTTCTTCACAATTTGCATGCAGCATGTTTCTTAACCTTTACTTGACTTCAGTCACGATGTCAGAGTTATTTTGCCACATGAGATTATGACTGCATAAATGGAAAAATATTACTTTAAACATTTTTACATTTCAAATTACTCCAGGTTACAAACTTGAGACTGTAATAAGTTGCTAATACATTTACATGAAAACAATTTTACTAATATAACGGTCCTTACTGTTAGGACATGTTACAGTATGAGGGAGAAAACTGGATGAGTGTTACTACTAATGTCTTGGCTTAAAAAGATGTGAAGCCCAGGAAGTCAGTCTAGTCCTTGAGTAAATAAAAGTTTTAGTTTATACTATGAAGTCAGATAAAGAAATGTCTTAAACATCAATCTGTAAGGAATATTGATGTGAAAACATTTTCTACTCCACACACTGGAAAGCTCAGCCTCGAGGATGAGCCATTATTAGATGTTAGTTTAGTAGTAAAAGAATGCAGTTCTAAAAAGATGGAAGTAGCCACTGAAGAGGAAAATAGGTGCTGTAAGGGCATATATTCAATTTTGAAATGCAGCTAGGTGATCAGATCACTGAGCTCTGGCTCCGCAGGTCTATTGGAATGGTTATCTAATTATGTTGTATACTTCTTTCTCCAACTGTTTGATAATTGAATGAAAGAATGGGCAAATACTTGGGGTCATTGAGAGAATGCCAGAGCTGCTAAGCTGTAAAGATGCTACATACACTTGCTAGCCAACTTACAGGATTGCTATGGTACTGTGCCAGGAAGAGGTGCCAAAAAAGAGTCTGCTTCTGAAAGTCTGTCTTTTTTATCTGAAAGCCACTCCTGTAGAACAGACTGATGCAGATGCTGCAGAAGAATCTGAACCAGTGAGATTAAGCTTCAAAATGGAAAGAACATCTCAAGTGGCATGTTTGGCTGGCTGCTGTAGAAATTTCAATACTGAGATTTAAATGCCACTGTAAAATGAGAAAGCTCTCTGGTTGGTTTGCTGTAGGGGCATTTTTGCAGAGAAATAAAGCCAGTTTGTTTGTCCTGTCCTGCTGCAGCAGGTTTGTGCAATTTTTGCAAAACTAATGGAGCTTGGTAACATATGCCAGGATTACTAGTAATGAATATGTTCTCTTTAAGTTACTGTGTATTTAAAACTTTTTTTAAAAGAATGAAGTTGCTGCTCAAAGTAACTGCAAAGTAGAACGTAGAAATTCTTACATGAGAATTCACCTGAGTAGGTAGGAGGTATAGAGGTTTAACAGAGCATTTCAAAGTGAACTTAGGAATATACTGATACTATAGGATAGGAGTAGTTTCTTTAATCAAATGGAAAAAGCTGTTTTAACATCTGAAACAAGTTCAGTTTTTTAGTACTGGATCACAGTTACTTAAACCTTTGAATTGCTGGCTGTTCAATGGACTATACAGCAATGAACTGGTCTGCATTGGCTTGTTAACACAGCTTAGGGGGTTTTGGTGTTTGGCTTGTACAGTGCCAAAAAAGCCCCAGCGTTCTTTACTTATGTGGAACAGAACAGATTGTCAAAACAAAACTTAGAAAACTTATTTTCCCATTACGTCATTAACTATTCAGTATTTCAGTTATGGAATGCTCACTTGTGATTATTTTTACTTTTGGTATCTGCATAATGGTGCTTTTGTGAAGACTTTTTTTCACTATTTTAAGGCTGCTATTGAATTTATGCTGCAATTTCTTCCTCTAGAAGATGGAAGCATTTTGGAAATCTCTCTCCTATTTTAATGACATGTTTTGATTAGGAACTTGAGTTTTAAAGGCCTCTAAGTAACTGCTGTGTTCTGTTAAGCTTATGCAAGATGTTAAATTATTTGGGAACAACTCTTAGCAGAGGGGAAAAGGCTTAGAACCAAAGCACATAAAAATCTGTCCTATATACTCAGGGAACACTGTAGCTGTGTTGTTGTTCTAGTTACACCTAGAAAGGTACATGCTTTATAATATAAAGCACATGGCAAGCTGAGGACACTGCCATTTACTGTGAATAGGAGTTATAACTAAATTGTAGTAGTTGCTAATGCTTAGCTGTATTTGTGAAATCAAGAATGCACAAGGCTTTCATTAGAAAACAATGCAAAGCTGCATCTTCACCAAATGTGTCAAGGCTTGCCCGTGTATAATGGGGTCAAGTAGACATGAAAGTGAGATACAGCAATAACAAGTGCTTTTTGACTCTTGTCCTCCATGAATCCACCTGGAAAAAGCTCTCCTCTTAATGCTGAAAGCTAAGGAGATTAGAAACTAGAAAAGTTTGTATGAAAAAGAATTCAGAGGGGCACTTCACAAAGATGAAAGACAGTTCCTTTGTCTGCATACACAAAGAAGAGAGAAGCTCTTCCTGAGAGTGTTTCCATATGGTGAAGTTAAAATCTGACCAGATAAAGCTGTGTATAGTTTGCCCTTGTGGAACCTTTAAAAATCTGGAGCGGCAAATTAAGTAGTGAAATTCTCCATGTTATTGGTTCAGCCTCTGTCTCACATCAGAAGTAAAATGACCAGGGAAGCCTAAAAACATAAAGCTCAATAAATTATTTGAAAATAGTTTCATATTAAGATTGAAAATTTTTCAACCTAAACATACTGTATTCCACTTCTTTTTAAAATAGAAGAGGAATTCATGGGTTCTGAAAGCTCAAGTGTCAAGTGAAAGGAAATTAAATCATGTGTATGTTGTGGTCATTTCTTAGGTAGAAATGATCTTTGAGTAAGGTCAAACATCTGTCTTGTTTAGTAGACTGCTCCTGATGATTGCCAAAACCAGATGTGTAGGGGGAAGTGTGTGAAAGTAAGGCAGGTGTTTAGTGGTAATTCTTGCTGTACTCTTACCTCATCTGGTAGATCATCTTGGATTCCCAAACTCACAAATCTTGATGTAACTTTCAGTGTACACCTAATATGTCTTTTGCACTTCTTCTTTAGATGTTTGCCTCCATATGCTCTTTTTTTCCATGTAGTTTTATTTAAAAAAAAAAAAAAAAGAAAAGAATAAAAAATCTATCAGCGTGTGTATTCTAGCTTGTACCTGCTGTTATGTGAAAACTGAATTGAAATTGTTTTACAGTAAGTTTTTTTTATTGACAGAAGAATGGCAACATTGAATTATTGCTAAGAATTTTTTATAGCTAGAGCTGGACCATAAAGAGGCTGTTGATTTTTTTTCTTCTGTCCTTGAACTTGGTGCAAAGGATGTGAGGGGCTGGCTAGATTTGTAGGCATTTCCCACTGCATGTAATGCTTTTACAATTTCTTGCACACATAGTGCAAGCTAATAGGGTATCACATGTATTTCATGTATAATTGCAGGCACCTTTTTATTGCTGACTGATGTAGTTTAGTGGATCTTTGCCTTTTTTCCTTTTAAAAAAAAGGAAGAAAGTAAAATAGGAAATGTTACATGACCATATTGTTTGTTTGTTTTTTTTTAAGGATATTCTAACAAAAATAATAGTGGCTCTTATTGTAACAATTTTTTTTTTCTTTCACAGTGCAGCCAAAACGAGATCATGTTCTTCATGTTACTTTTCCCAAAGAGTGGAAGACTAGTGACCTTTACCAGCTTTTCAGTGCCTTTGGTGAGTGATGTAGTCTGTCGTTTTTTATACTTTTTTTTTTTTTTCTGTCATTCTCATTAGAAAGTAGCTCTGGCATTGTTTGTTGTTTTTAATCCGTGGGTCCAGATTTACTTCTATTATAGGTAAAGATGAATTGCTAAAGATGAATTTTTGAGTTGTCCTGTGGACTTTCTTTGTAATTACATGTTGAAACTGTCTACCCTGATGAACTGCTTTTTAATCTTCTCCTGTGGTGCTCTTTGAATATTGTGGACCTTTGATCCTTTTATGTATAGGCTCTCCTGAGAGGAGGTAAGAGTTTAAATAGGTGGGTAAAGGGAATGGGGATTGTTGTGAAAGGCAGATCAAAGTTTTAGAAGTAAGTTCCATCCTGCAGTCACCTTAAAGCCAGACACCAACTTTTGTGAGTCTAGGCAAGCATACAAGCTTCAGAAATAGCCAATTAGGTTTCAAGATTGTGAACAACATCCAAGTCAGAAGAAACAACAAAAAAGCTGTCTGATAACTGGAGAGTAGTAGCTCTGTTGATCCTCTCCTAGGTGTTAGTACATAATGAAAGGATATGAAGATCCTAATCAGTTGACAGTGATCTACTGCTGCTTAACTCTTGCAGCAGAAAACAGTGGTTATAATCTTTATATCCCTCAATCAGAAAAAGATATTCCATTCAGCCCTAGGCTGGCTGTTACTACAGATTGACTTCTCATTTCTTATTGCTGCATAAAGTAAGGATTCAAAAGAGAGCTTTCGGGCTTGTAAATAATTGTAAATTATTTTTCTGGGATTTTTTTTTTTCTTTTTCTGTTTTTCCTAAAGAAGAGTTAACTTGGACATTGTTTCCGTAGACTTTTAAAGACTCAGTCGTATAATGATTTCGTATTTTATCAACTCCTCCCCTTCAGCGTTGGTGTGAAACGCAAGTACAGATCAGTACCGCCAGGGGTCAGAGTCGCACATCGCAAAGTACTATGCAATTTTCACATTCTCATTTCTCTCACTTCTCCAGATTGCAGAGCTGAATGTTTTCGTACCAGGATTTAAAAACTTATGGTATTGGATAGTACTTAATCTATACTTTGTTTTAGGTCTCGTTGCCATAGTGCAGAAAATACCTTCCAAAATACTAGGAGAAACAATGCTTTTTCAGTTGTAGATGGACATACAGAAAGTGGCTCAATGTGAAGCTAAGTGATTTGCCAAAAGTAAAAAAAAATACAACAGTAACAGACATGAATTATCTCAATTTGTTACAACAGTTAAACAAAACTGTTTAAACAAAATTCAATTTTTAAACAATATTCAACCCTTACCTGGATTAAAAATCAGTTGTTAAAATGAATAGCAATACTAATCTGACTTTATAGAAAAAATACTTTATATATTTAAATATTATATGCAATATAATATTTATAATATAAATATTTATAGAAAAAATATTATATAAGCTTGAGCTGGTGCAAGCTAATACATAGGTGACTTTTAAGTGACTCTTAGGTACACGTTTGAGACTCCTGTACAAGTTCCATACACTGTGGCACTTGTAAAATGTCTCTTTTAAGAGAGAACAGTCTAGTTAAAGGGGAACTTCTAGTACACAGTACAGATACTGAGTATTCATCTGAATTCATGATTATATATACATGTGAGCTTTGAGTTGATTTTATGGTTTGTGAAGGTTTTTTTGGCTGTAGGGTTTGTTTTGGTTTGTTGTGGTTTTTTGTTTAGTTCTGTGGTTTTTGTTTGTTTGTTGCTTGTTTTGGTTTTGAGGGGTTTTAAAAAATTTTAATCCTATTTTTTTCAATGCATTTCTGGCCTCTCCTCCTCCTTATTATGCCAGCGTGTCTTTCAGCTGTTACTGCTTTTTTTGTACCACCTTCCTTTGAGGAAGGTGGAAGCTCTGTTAACCCTTCTCAATTTTTAACCAGGAAAATGTTGGTTTGGTTTAGTACATGCTTCAATCTTTGCTTTTAGAACAAAAGCTTCAGCTGTTTCTTTTGTCTGATGAAGCCAGTGTCCAGAAATTGTTAGGAATTCTGTCATGGTGTCAATATGGTCAATTTTTTTTTTTTTTTTAATTGTAAGTAAATGAAATATTAACTTTTTTTGTTAAATGAAGGTCTGTAATGGTGCCTAGTACCTACTGTAAGGGTTTAATTGCCACTAACAGCTGTGTAGGATAAGTACAGGAACTTTTACCCAAGTAAAAGAACTTTGCTGCCTTCTAGCAGTCTGTAACTTAGGGACTTAGGAGCTAGTGGTTACACTTGAAACTTTTAGTTTGAGCCTTCTGCAGCTTCCTGTAAGTCTAAAATCATTCATCATCCCATATATATTCTTGGCATACACAGCACTGGTGGTAGTTCCCTAACTGCAATTAAGCAGTATGTGAAAAATTCTTTTGATTTTAAGACTACTGTATATTTTATTATGTCCCTTAGTTGTTTTTAGAATTTGCTTTTGAAGTGCAAGTCCTAGTTTACTTAGTCTTTATATGGAAACCTTTCCCTACCTTTGGCCATTGTGGTATAAATACTGAAGGAATACTGTTAGAATGACATGGTCCATCAGTGTAATTTTATTTTGTGGATTTTAATGTTGTTTGTGTTTATACAGAGAGAACTTTGAAATTTATTTATAGGAAAAAAAACATTACTTTGTGCCTTAATCTCAGAAGCAACAGATGAGATATTAATCTACTTCTGTTTGCGTGAAGATTTGTTATTTCACTGGATAATTCTTTACTTGATGTTACCCCTTTTTTTTTAGCAAGGAACATTGACATTGCATGTAGTAGTAAATAGACAAGAGGTCATATACACTACCAATGGTGTTCTTCAAAGTATTGAAGATGTGATCTATTCTAGACGTGTAGAGAAACAAATATGTTTTATTTTTCTAGAGCTGGCATTCTGTTACATTGCTGTATGTGGTTTATTTGGATTAGCCTTGCAGTAAGCTGGCACTCAGCTGTTGATTGCTAAATAGTGTACTTCAAATGCAGATACGTTTGTTTTTCAGATATTTACTGCCCTTTCACCATACTTTTGAAATGCACAATGTTTACTTAATCCTTAGCAATGTTGCTGAATGATCTAATTTATTTGTGTGTCTCAGATTCTTAATAATAATGAAATGTGACATAGTCTGCAAAGAATATTTTAAGCATGGAGAATTGCATAAGAGCATTTGTTGCATTTCTTTTCAGATTACAGCTCACTGTAAACTAATGTTTTACTAGTTCTTAAAATCATGAATTTAAATTGTATCAATCTGAGTATACAGGCAGCATCTGTTATGAGGTATCAAAACCCTTAATTACCTAAAATACCAAGGTTTTAGAGCACAGCAGCCTTTCAGTAGCAGTGAATAAGTCCTCTGATACTGAAATGATGTGCTGTCAATAGGTTTGATTTTATTTTTAGTTGATACTTAGTGAAAATATGGACACTGAAGTGAACTATTTGAGCAGTAGCTGAACTTCGGGTAATTCCTCTTTGATATTTTATGCTAAGGGCACAAATGCAAGACATTTAGGATAATTTTTCTTTCTGATCTTTCTTTTGGTTTCAAGGTAGAAGTGGAATGACAATTGTATGCTTAGGAAAGGGACAGAATCTGGACAGCTCACCCATGTTAAAGAATTATAGGAGAGTACGGTCTTAGATTTCTCATATCATGAACAGTGCAAGTTTTGCAGTAATTTCTAATACTTAAAGGAAGCTCACTGTTGGAATCCTACCAAATGCACTACAAAGTGTTTAAGGAAATTATAACATTTGACTTCTAGGTGTAGGCTCCTCTTAATAGGAGCCCTAGTTCTCAAGTATACGGAAATGTAAGAAACCTTACTGAATTAATTATGGTTTTGGCAATAATCAAAATTATTTTAAGTCCTAAATAGCTGACTACTGAAATATATAGCATGCAAGCTAAATCTAAGTAAGCTTATATTTTTTATGATTAGAAAAACTTTTTATTATCTGGCTGGATTTCAGAAGAGACTTCTGTAACCTTGTAACCTGCAGGCTAAATTAGATTAAACAACTGAAAATAAAATGCTTTTTAAGACACTTTGCATCATTTTTTTTAACTTTGTGGTGTCTGAAGGCTAAATGGTGGTGTAACATCATATGTAACTTTATTTCCTAGCCTACCTAAAAGAAATGGCACCTATTTTCAATATCTAAATTGTACTTAACAATAGACCATTTGGATGAGGACAGCAGATGGAAATGGATTTCAGGCTATAAAAAGACTTTGTCTCTGGAATGGAAATCCTTTCTTCTGCTTCTGCTCAATTATGAAGTCTTTTAGTGCTAATGTGACATTTTAAGCTATTCACATAGAAAATGCACTAACTGCTTGATGAATGGAGAGACTTATTTCCACTTACTGTTCTGTTGTAACAATTTCCAAATGAGGTCTGTGATTTTGTGCATTTGTCCATATTTACTCAAGTTAAGTTTTCATTGCACATTGAGGAAATGGTGTATAGTGGGATCCAAGCAAACTGGTGTTTGAAGATCTGGTGTGTTGCAATGACTGGAGTTCTTCACTTTTGTGAGCCATGCCCCACTCTAATGCAGTTTCTTATCTTTGGTGTCTGTACTAAAAGAACAGTGGGTGGTAACTGGAGATGGTGGTAACTGGTCTATGCTGTGTCTGTGGGAAAGGCTGCAGTTCTGAAGGATGGATAGGGTTGGATTAGAGCTAGGGTTTATCCAGTACAGACCTGGAACTTTCCAGAAAAAAAATTGCTTCAATTTTTATTATAGAATGCTATAGAACAGATGAAGAGAGGATTGAAAAAAAATTAAGATTATTTGAATTGTTACAAGATTTATTTAAAAAACAAAGCAAAACCAACCATGAAGAAGCAGAATACTCCTTTGGGGACAAAAAAGGTATTAGACATGCCTCTTTCCTCCTGATCCTTACTCTAGTGGATCTGAAGGTAGACAGCATGCACATGCAGCTCTAAAGTCACTGCTTTCTGAACAGTTTCAGGATCATGTACAACTGTGTATGTATTAGACACCTTTACAGTGGACAAAAGCCTTCTCAGGTGAAGTTACCCATAGTTGGCCAACTTTTTTTTTATGTCATACCACATCAAAATCTGCAACTGAGCCTAAGATAGAAACAGTCATAATAATTTCTTTTACCTTTTCTAGGTAACATTCAGGTTTCGTGGATAGATGATACATCAGCATTTGTATCATTAAGCCAGCCAGAACAAGTACAAATAGGTAAGTGTTCCTGAATTTACTTTATTATTAAGACTTTACTTCAATTGGCTACTGTAAAATGCTGAGCCACCAGGGTCTGTAATTCTTAAGGGCAAACCTACAGACTTGATGCAGGTACTGGGAGAGGAACTAAACATTTTTAGTACCAGCACATGAGTTGCAGCAATAAGAACAAACCCTGACTGAACTTGATTGAGAATTTTGTTTTCCTGAACTTGTAGGTAGTCTAATGCTAGTTTCTTCACTTGATGTGGTATTTATTGAGTTTATCTGCTGCTGCTTTACACAAAGTGGAGTTATCAAAGACTTTTATTGGCTTTGCCCTTAAAAACATTTGGACTGGTACACAGTTCATTTGGAAATAATGGACAGGTTTTATGAGTGGTACTTCAAAAATGTATCTCATTTATTTTCCCTTGTCAGCTTCTGCTTGCTCTTTACCTAAGTTTAGGTGCAGTTTAATAACAACTGTGGTGATTATGAGCAACTTCTAGAAAATTTCAACATCACCGGTTCAATTTAAGCTAATTTTAACTTGAGAAGGTTCCTGAGAATATTTTTCTTCCTCTTTTTAAGTGCAATAAATAGACATTAGCCAACATTTTAAATACATGTGAAAAGCAACTGCTTGTCATAAATGGCAAGCATTGAAATAATGTTAAGTTGTTCCATGTGTTAGTGCCCTGATACATGAGCTCATACAGAATTTACTGTGTGCAAGAGACCTTCTTCCTCTAGGCACTGAGTAAGTCAGTGTATTTCCACAGCAGGGGAGCAATGGACGAAAGCAGGTGCAGCAGCTGAAATTGTAATGCTCTTTGAGTGATTCTTATTTAAATCGTTAATCTTTTTGAATTTCTGAGTTTCTGAGACAGGGCTGGACTTCATGATTTATTAGTGCTTTATAAGGTTTACCACAGAATGTTCTACTTAGCATAAATGCCCGTCACCACTATTTAAAAATATATGTGTGTATTTTAAGATTGTGTGCCTATCAGCGACTCCTTGCTGAATTTGAGGAAATGGCATTACCATTAATGCATTATGCAGATTCTTGAAAAGTTATATTTATGACTGTTTTCTCACCAATAATATAATGGGAAATTCATGTCAGATACATACTCCAGAAAGGAAACTTCCTTTATGTAGCCCAAGTCACGCTGCAGTATGTCAAATGTCAGCCATTACCGTTGTTTTGCTTTATATAAATCATGTGCAGTCTCAAAAAGTTTCTCTAGCTTTTTGTGATTCACTCATCAAGTTGTGGATTCTTAATATCCACAAGGTTTTGATACTTTAAGAACACTTGACTTTAAATTTTGCATCAGTGGCTTTGCCTATGATGATAAATTTGCAGTGTCGAATCTTTTGATACCATTTTCTTTCAGATCACCTGTTCCTATTCCTTTTCTCCAAAATGGAGAGTCAAAGACCTATTTTCATTTGCTGTCTTGCCATCTTCCTCTGCAAGGTGAACAGTTGCATTGTTGCCACACAGACATTGCTCCCTACTCTGGATTCAGATGTCAAAAGATATGGCAATCTTAGTAAAACAGTCTTTCTGAAAAGTCTGCTTTAGAATCTGTATAGTCACATTCTGCTATCTTAAGATAATGAAGGAGAGGAAAAAGAAGAGGGTGATCAGCACCATGTACAAATTGGAGTTTTCAATTTTGATACAGTCTGCAAATAGTTGCTGTTATCAAATATAATTCAGAGTCTGTGGATCCTTCAGATCGTTAAATTACTTTTCTACATCAGTTTTTAATACATGGTTCCCTTGGAGCTAGGAAGTACACCTTCACCAACCTTAATATGTGTTTCTATGCAGCCAGTATGCACTTTGTGAAAATAGGCATGGAGTTAACTAACAAAGTGGATATATTTTGTAACTTGGAAGAATATTTTCTTAGCATAGTGATTGGTCCTTGAACATTTTGTACTTAATTCTTTATCTGTGTCTGTGAACAAAAATGTTTTTTACAAAGGTAAGTTTTTCTTCATGTGCCCCAAATACTAATGTAGTATTTTACTTTAATTATTTTACCTTAGTTGTTTTGTTTTTCTGAACAAATATTTTTAGACGTCTAAATTGCTAAGCATGTGAAAATGATTAATCAAGTACTGTTTGTTCTATTTTAGTATATTTTTACAGTGTATTTACTATTTAGAAAATGCAATACATATTAAATATTTTCTTAGAGTAGTTTTAACAGGTGGTCGGAGTTGGTGAAATTCATAAGAACTTCAGTTCTCTAACGAAGTGTGGAGACTTAGCACTTTTAATTGTTTTCTTAGAGCAAGTCAAGACTTGCCCTTTGTGATGTTTCAGTGCCAGAGGATCTTTCGTAATATCTTGATACTTTGCTTTATTTAATTCTTGGATATATTTTTACTTTTAAGTAAACTTTCTGCAGCTTTTTCTTCTCTTTAACCTTCCCTGAGGACAAGAATTTTTAGAAAGCTCAATGATGAAGTGTCACTTCATTCAGCAAAGCTGGCCAAGTCTGAATTTTTAAAAAGAGGTAGAAGTACAGCCTTGCCAGAGGAAATAGGAAACAGTGAGCTTAATATTAATGTGTAGACTCACAATAGATTGCAAGACCAATACAAAGACAAACCAATATAACCAATATAAAGACAAACTTGAAAAGACTGAACTGGGAATAAGACAAATTGGAGAGGGTAGAGGAGAAATTGGCATAAATGTTGGCTAATTATTGACAGTGCTGTCAAGGTCATGCATCTCTTTCTGAGAGAAGCCAACAGACACTGTGACAAATGCTTTATATATTGAGTTAATACTAGGTATTATCAGTAACTTTTATAACTCTAGTGGGAGAGGCTGGAGAAGTACATTTAAAATTTATAGACCAGCTTATTAGTTGTGTGTGTAACAGTGTGATGCCTGCCTTGCTACAGAAATTGTCCAGGTATGCTTAAAAGCCAGAAAACAGTTTTTTCTTTATACTGTTTTTTTATATTTATACTGGTTTGTTGGTTGGTTCACAATACTTTCATTCAGTGAGTTAGGCTGAAAACAGCAGAGGACACCAGTTGATGACAGTCAGTTTAATTTGCTGATTCATCTGTTATAGCAATGGCTTCAGGCCAGAGCTTGGCTTGCAGACTGAAGGCTGAGAGCTGTGAAGATGCTGGGATATTAAAGAATCTTGGTAAACTGTTGCACAATGGAGGCAGATAAAGTTGGTTTTTCTTTATTTTTGAAGTGATTCTAATTTTTAATTGAAACAAATTCTTCCACCTTGAATTCAGAGTCTTTTTAGTTATATGGACTCCAAACATCAGAAAGATACCAGGATGGAACAGCTGGATGTTAGTTTGGTGCCACTTCCATGGCTATCTTGTGCAATCAGAAATGCAGCTCAAATAAGCTTATGTTTCACAGCAATCAGAGTTTTGGCAAAGGCTTTGCAAATGTCGTCTTTTCCTGGCCAACTTGCAAAACAAACCTGCTGGGTTAAGTAATGAGACTAAAAGGGAAAAAATCCAGGAAACCTTTTCTTGCCAACAAGCAATCTGGAAGAGGGCTGCAACTGAAGAATTGATGTCTTCTAATTTAAAGGAAAAGTCTTAAGTTTAAGTAAGTTTAACCCTTTTTGTATGAAGTCTGCCTCTGAGAACAGTTTTGGAATGCCTAATGCAAACATACTGCGTGAATCTAGGAGAGTACAGCGTTCACTTTCATCAGTAACAATGGAATCAAGTCACTTACCATCACCTTGGTTTCACAAGCAAAGATTTCAGAAGGGCTCTCCCCGTGCTTGCTGCAAGCACGCTGATGGCTGCTGAGGCCAATGCAGGACAGGCAGTACGGTTGCAAAAGGCAGAGCAGAAAGTCAGAAAAGTCTCCTGTGAGGGGACAGGCAGGGCACGGTTCTTCCTGTGCTGTCTTTTCTCTCAAAGGTAGAATCCTCACACAGAATCCTTAAGACAGATTCTACGTGTGTTATGAACAGAACAAATAGCTCGCTGCCTTCTGCTTTTCAAAAGAAGTTATTTCATAGGGGGTATGCTGTCATTTAACAGTGTTTTGTATGTAACACCACTCTTCCTCTCCACAGCTGTAAACACCAGCAGGTATGCTGAAAGTTATAGGATCCAGACATATGCAGAATATGTTGAGAAAAAACACGAAGAAAAACAGGCAAAGAGAAAATGTACAGAAGACAGTTGGAAGGAGATGGAGAGAAAGCGGTTAAAAACTCAGTGCACACCTTATGTTTCCCAGAGTCGATACTACTGTGTTAACAGGTGAGACTTTTCCTGCACTGCCAACTGTTGTATTTTTATTGCATTTTTATTAGAAGTCTAGCAATTTTCAGCCTGTTCTTAACCAACAGGTGGGTTTTTTCTTGTACATATTTCTTTGCATATAAATCAGTAGTGGTATATCAGCTGTCACAAGACTGTAGGTAAAGGAGCAGAGAGGATATCATCAGAAACATGGTTAGACAAATTTTTTAAATATTGGGATTTGAGAGCAGGTCAAATCACAGCTTTTGGGCTTGATTTAGCAGTACTATTTGTTATAACCAAAATAAAAGAATTATTTTCTTTATTCGTTTGACATCTGTGAGTGGCTTGAGTCACCTGGAAATTTAGTTTTACCTTTGTAAAGGCCATCTTGGGTTTTGGGTGAGTTTCTGTGGTAAGGATAGAGAGAGATAGAATTTGTAGAGAAGGATACAAATTATTATGAGGATATTATTATGAGGAGCACTCATCTTTATGCTTCAGAAACAGGAAGGCAAATGAGGACACTTGCATAGCTTTAAGCTTTTGGAGTCAAACTTGAAAAGTTCATTATTCAAGGACAAAATTAAGTCAGGAAATGCTGGGTTTTATTCTGGTACAGTATGTTGTCTGTATTTCTTATTCTATTTTAACCCTCTCTTGTTAATCACAGGTAATTTCAGGATTTTAACAGGAGGCTTCTTTCTCAGTCATCCCTGTAGCTACAGATAGGAAGACTGTTCAGTATTAACATAATTATATAAGTAATTTATCAATTTCTTGCCATTCTTTCTTCATTTTTTTCCTCTCCAGGGTCCAGTTTAATTTACATTAAAAAAGTTTCCGTGAAGTGTCTTAAATTACATTTCTGTAATGTGCTGTTTTGGGCTTTTTTTTCTTTTTTTTTTAAAAAAATTATTTTGTTTGCATTTTTTGTTATGAAGCTTTTTTTTTTATGTTTTTGGGTTTTCTTTTGTGTGTTTGTTGTGTTCTTTTTCCTGGTTAAACCAAATGAGAGTTGTAAAATCAGCACTGAGGTCTTTGCTTTATCTTTCTTGGGAATGCTGTGGTAAGTTCTACCTCTCACATCTTCCTGTAAATTTTATCTGTCATTTTACAAACATATTAAACTTGTACTGTTCTTCTCCCTTACACAAGTTTATGATTTGCCTACTTTAGAAAATTAAATGCAAGTGTGTATTTTGGCTTGATGTCAAATGTTTGTGGCTTTTGTCATGGTGAGAATTCTAAATTTGTGATCCTTGAAAACCATATGGAGGATCCTGGTGATAAAATCCATATGAAATTATGTTATTTTAAATCTGCTACTGTACTTAGGAAAACTTGGGAGTGCATGCTATGTAGAGAGGAGGAGCTGTAAAGATTATCTTGGTGCTGTTTTACATGTGGCTGAAGTTTAAGTCTATAATTAAGTCTGCATTAAATAGTCTGAAAATACTTAACACGTCTTGAGTCGACTGCAAAGAAATACTGTTATTTCTACCAATAGAATTATCTCTTCTCAGTGAGCACTTTTTTTGGTTATCAAAGAAATTATAGATATGTGGTAAGAGTGGCAGGGTATGATTTGTACCATAGCCAACTTATTCTTTTACATGTGGGTGCTGGAAACAGTGGATGCAGAAAGCTGATTCATTGTTACTTCAAAAAGAAGTTTGAGGACTACCACAGATGTATAATTTGGAAAACTGGTGAATAAAATTTGCAGTGAATTCTTTCCTTAAAATTTTGCTACTTTGCAATGAGTTGTATTCCTAAGCGTTTAATCTTGAAATTTTAAAATCTGTTTTGTTAATTCCACAAGAAACTGCCTTGGTTTAAGATGATCTACATTGACAGCCTTGCATAGCAGCCTTTATTTTGTTTGTTAAGTTTCTGTAATTGATGCTACATGAATTTTCATTCTGCTAGTCTTACTAATAAAGTGATTTGGTTCTATCCCAAATTTTTTTATGCAGGTCTTTTGACATGTTTTTCTCAATTTTATTTGTTACTGGTTAGGTTGTGTTTTCTTGTCAATTAATTTTTTGGATCAAGGGTTGGAATTGATGATCTCAGAGTTCCTTTTCAACTGGGGTGATTCTATGATTCTGTGGTTTGTAAACATTACCCCATCAGTGTAATCTGGTTATAACAGGGAACTGCAAATCAATCTCATGGTTTTTCAGTTGACTCAAGATGAACATTTTCCTTTTGGTTCCAGACAAAGATAGCTCAAAAATATTTAATTATATTTTTATATATTATATAACACCATTTTATGTAAAATGGCACTCTAAACACCATTTGTGCAAAATATATTTATATAAAGCAACCAGAACAAACATATATGTGTGCATGTATATGTGTGTATATCTGTCCAGATTAATTTGAATCATCTACAGTTGAACACTTGATACTGTGACATATCTAGCAGCTGATATCTTATAATAGCTTCATGTTACTGCATCCTTTATTTATTTATTATTTAATAAGCTTGCTGCATCAGCTTCTGCCAGGGAGCACAGCTGCAGAATAGCTGTTTCTCTCCATGATGACAGTATATCCTGGCTACTTTTTCATTTAGTAATGGAGTTGTTGGGTATTTCTTGTACTGAAATTTTGCCTTAAATAGACAGATCGGGAAGTATGGGACAAAGGTTCAGTTCCTGATTTACTGAAAAAAAACCAACCCAAACAAAACCCTGAGTCCCATATAAGGGAGTAGCTACTCTTCAGAATATACACTATAATACTGATTCATCCTTGTGGGGTTTTCAGTGGGCTAGCATTAGAATAGGCAAACAGAGGGAGAGTTTGGGGAAAAAAGCATAGGTGGAAACTGCTGTCATTGAAGAATCTTGGAAGTCCCTTGCCCTCATCACTGACTGATATGAAAGCTACAGCGTGTTCACTAAGTAGATTTGCCAGTTTGCAATGTATCATATGGATGGATGGATTTCAGGTGGTGGGGTGTTTTTATTTTTGTCAAAAAAAAACCCAAACAAAAAAAGAAACAAAAACAACAACAACAAAATGACAAACAACTCAGCTGGTAACTTTATTTAAAAAATTAGAACATTCCTCATTTCCATATACAAAAGAAATTTCAGAACCTCTTTAAATACATTTTAAAAAAAATAAATATAATAATTGCCTAGATAAATGTTATACATGTGTGTTTTGAAATGTAAGTGCCATGTTTGTTAATGGGATGATGAAAGTACCTGTTAAGGATCCTAGACAAGAATATCTGAAATGGACAGTTAGCTATTTGTTTAGTTCTTCTATTTTCTTTAGCTGTTTCTCAACAGAGTAAGGAAGTTGAGAAAGAAATATTGACATATTCCAAAATAGCAAGTATAATTAAAAAAGTGAACTTTGAGCAGAGCTCTAAATTGTATACACAACCATGCTGATTGCTACTATTATTAAATAAATAAATAGTGTTGCTCTAGTCCTTGAACCTTTCTTTGATCTAAAGAAGAATAAGACACACAAAAATCAACCCTTAGCCATCTAGAATCCATACAATGTAGAATAAAATTAACATTTTGGAAGAAATGGAAGTCAGCAGTTCTTGATTATAATTTTTTTTTTTGTGCTGGTGTTTTCTTTTCCCCTTAAGGTATCTGTAGGAAGAACATTAGGTTTAGAATTTATTTTTGTGATGTTCTTTGCTACACAGCTAAATGGGCACTGAAGATCAATAACTTTGTTTTTTAATTTGCAGTTTGTTTTTTATGTAACTCTATTTGCTGTTACTTCTCAGGAGCCTAATTTGAAAAAAAAAAATTAATTCAGCCCTAAGACCTATCAAAAAGGGAGCTTAAAGCAAGTGCAAGTTCCTTTCTAAGAGCCAAGTGTTCATAATACACCTGAGAAATCTGGGGACTGTAATTTATGGCTTCAGAATTTTTGTTCTCTGCATATTTTTCAGAGCAACTTTCTCAAAAGTAGAATTCTTACAAACTTCTCTAAATATTTTTTTAAACCTTTATAGTAGTTTTAAATTTTCTAAATACTCTCCCTTCACTAGACTTTTTTCTTTCCAAAATTAGTTCATCTGTTTTACAATATTGCGGTGTGTATGTAGGATAAACATTTCTACCCAGCTTTCTGGCTTGGATCTTTTTACTGATGGTGGTTGCAGAGTGACTCAAAACAACTATTTGTAGGAAATCATGCAAGAAGGCCTTCTGTGTGTGAATGTTTGGAGGAAAAGCCAGTTATTCATCAAAGTAAAAGGTTCTGTACTCCTAAAGTGGAAGTAAGAGCATAAGGCGTAATCATATGTTTCATGTTTGTTTATTGCCTTTGGACACCAGAAATAGTCTGGTTTAAATTGCAAAATGTTCAGCTGAAGAAATTCCATTTCATTGCCAGAACTGTACAGCCAAATTTAAGTCATTTAGCTGGAACCTTATTGAAACACCATAATTGCCTGCTATTATTGATTAGAAAGGAAAAATAATATAGCTGTAAAGCTTTGGTTTGTAACTTGGTATTAACTTTAATTTAAATAAAATAGTAGAACATGGCTTAGATTCATACAGTAATTTTGAGTGTTTCTTGATGAAAAACTAAATGTTTGTAAGTCTGGAACTACCTTTTTATTAAAATTGATTGTTTTAAGAGCATTAAAATAGACATTTAAATAGCTGATACATTTCTTGAAGTTTGTCATGGGAACAATTTTTTTTTCTTAATTAACTTCTTTGCTACTGCGTGCTTTCTTACACTCATGCTGCTTTGATTTTAATATTCTTAGTTGTCTTTCAAGGAAACTTAACAATAACATTCCAGTTGAACAAAAAACTACGTGGTATCATTTCAATGTATGCTGAATAAAACGGAGCTCCAAGTTCATACTGTGTTAGTCAGGCTTCATTCAAGTACTGCCTATGAAATGAGTGTGCAATTTTTGATGCTTTTTATTTTACCAGCCTGTTGGATGGTAGGACTCTTTCCTTTAAGGCCTGATTTACATTTCATTATATGGACCTTGATGGTTTGTTTATATATAAAAAAACTTTAAAAACTTCATAACGTTCTAGGAAAGAAGATGAAGTTAGCATATAGTGTCATTCAATGTCAAAGTGGTTTAGGCTTAACAGTGTGTATAACAGTGTTTATTGAGAATGCTTTACAAGAGTTTTTCTAACTAAGAGAATAAAAAATTAAAAATTGAAATTAAACAACAATAGAGAACAGCTTCAATTACAGTGTGAGTTGCATGATCTCATCAGAACAACAGCTAAGCCTGAGACATCCATAGTACACGTGGAACTTGATAGTTACAACAGATAATGTGATTTCATGGTATGTCACTTACTACAGTTTATTCTGCTACCTTTATAAGCACTTAATAGATGTGCAACAGCCAGTACCTATGCAATAGTTATTCTTGAGTTGTTCATAATTGTATTTCGTCAACATTTCAGTTTTACATGTGCCAGTACAGTGGGAAAGAGAAGTATGAGTCCTATTCAAGAAGAAACTGGTTCTGATGACATGGAAGAAGAAGGCAAAGATCCAGAGGATGACCAGACAGACTCCTGTGCAGAGTCCCTTCCAGATGTTAAGAAAAGAGCTAAGAAATTCAAAAAGATCAAGACAGAACAAGTTCCAGCAGGTAGGCACAATACTTGTGTGTATGGTTTAGTATCCTGTTTGGAATTACTCTAGGCCTGAAGGGAACTGAAGTTGTTTTCTCAACAAGTATCTTACAGCAGTGACTTAGACTGTTGCATTCATGGAAGTCCAGAAAAGTTATTTAAATTAGATTGCATTATACAAACATTGTAATAAAAAAAAAAATAACCAAAAAAAAACCAACCCCAAAATGCAAAAAAACTTGCAAGTAAGCCCCCACCTGAAACCAGCCAAAGGAGGCAAGATGTAGTTAATTTCTTACTTGCTTTTCTTCCTTAAAATAAAGATATTTGAATATTTTTACCTATTCTTAGTGTCTCTTTATGTTGCTTTCTAGTTAACATACTCTTTTTTGCATATTGTAAGCAGAATTTGAAGGAAGTCTGGAGTCTAGAGTAGATTTCCCTGTTAATCTGATACTGTCTCAAAATGCAGGGTTAACTTAATGTGGATGTTTTCCCTTAACCTTGCTTTGGTGGAGTCATAGCATACTTGAATGCATGTAACTTCACCAGCCAGATGCATGTCATTAGACATCTGTTGTTTGCAGATGAGTCTGGTTTTAATTAACCTACCTGCTGCCCTGAAAGCTAATATATGGGCTCCTATAATGAGCATTTTAAGACTACATATCCTACATGCTAATATCCTATATTTAGTTATTTGTGAGATATTTCTGCAAGTTGAGAAAACTGGAATTTCTAAACCTGGTCAGAGTATTATTTACCTCTACTATTAAGCCAAAACTTTGGCAATCTAGGTGGTCACCCTCACCTCTTCTCTGGCACACCACTTGCTACGATGCTTTTTTAGACTGAGTGTAGTCAAACTGTTGATTTGTATCCCCTGAAATAAATAAATAGACTGCAACTCTAAGGAAAACCCTTTTCTCTTTAGATCATTTCATGGAAATCTGGTGACTTCCTGAGAAAACTCAATGAAGTTGCCAAACTGGGCTCTTAAACTTATGCAGGCCTTTTAGCTTTTTGGGTGCTTTGCATTTATGAATCCCTTAGCTGTGGGGTTTTTTTCAGACAACAGTTGTCAAGACAGAGATGAAAAGTGAGTATATTTAAAAAACCTTCCAAAAATTTTGGACAAGTGGTGTTGTCACCCTTAACAATTCTTGCAGTCTACCACATGGTCTGAGTAAGTCTTTGCTTATCTGCCTAGTGTCGAGTCATCTTTCTTCTTCAGTTAATTTGGGCTGGAAAAATTCTTCACTGTTTTAACTTCCTTAAACAAGAATAACTGCAAATACACTTGGGATAGTAGTATTACTTAACTTCATAATCCCACTTACTGCAAAAAGAAAATTATTGATTAATTGCAAAATACAATATTTACCATTTGTGTAAGAAACTTGAATTTTTTGTTTTGTTTAAGTGCCTACTCAAAAATAGTCCCTTGGTTTCTCTGAAATATTATATTGGCTTGCCACTCATGTATCTAGAGTATTGCTCTAGAGAAAATGTCCTAGTATGCTATGAAAGAATAAAAATATTATGGATTTAACTTTTATTTCTTCTGGTTTTCTAATTGAAGTCTTTAATATTTTGTTTTGTGACTTTTAGGAAGCCTCACAAGTAGTTCCACTGGCATTTTTGAAGTCCCTGAAACATGGTAGGAAACAACTGCCTTAAGGAGTGGAATTGATTGAAATCAGTTGTGAGAATACACCTTGGAAGCCATACTTTATTTAAATAAAGTGGTGTTAACAAAGCAGTATGTGTACTCAAAATCAGTTTAATTATTTTAAACTGTTTATTGAATAATCACTGTCAATTTTACTTGTGTGTATATTAACTAGTATATGATTCATTGTTCATCATGTGAAATCCTTGCTGTCGTAAATGATGTTAGATTTAAGAAGCAAGACTAAATGTATTTTGGTCACCTACTTTGGCATGCTGGCTATGAAAAAAAGAACTGGCACCCTATGATTTTGTGCTAGGCTGTGCTGTCCTGTGCTTGAGGGGGGTTACCACAGATCTCCTAACCTTTAACTGTTTCTTCAGGCAGTACCAGTATGCTGTCAGCATTCTTGAAACAGAACTGCAATTTTGCATATTGCTTTCTACCAGTTACTTTACCTGGAAATCTTTTTTGTTTTCCATTTTCTACCCCTCCCCTCCCGTCCCTGTGCATCCAGTATTCCATCTAATTACCAACTTCACACATATCTTGCCCTTTCAAAAAACTGTTACTTAGTAGTTTCTCAAACTATAATTTCCTTCTGAGAAGTAGTTTTTCTGTGTTTTCATATCTATTGCTGTTTTCACCCTGAAGTCTTGATCTGTTTCCTCCCTCCCTCTTCTCCAGCTTGTGGGGGTTTGTAAAAATGTTTTTGGTACCTGTGACAAGCCTGCTAACTGTGCAAGCCCTTTATTTGTTTAAAAAAAAAGGATCTGCATTAATCAGTTTCAGAAAATGTTTGATATGTAACATTTTTGTATGGAAATTAAACAAATATGTATTTCCATAAAATGAATAATTAAATACATTTTCTTAGGAACTGGTTGGGTTTCCCTTAATAGCTTCTGAAATGTTATTAATGAAATCCTCTTTTATTTTCTTCCTAATATAACAATTTTTTGTCAGCCTGTGATTAGCAAACCCTTTTGGTTCACAGAGAACAATCACGGTATTTGTGAAATGTAACCAAGAAAAAACAGCCTTTTGCCATAAGATGTAAATTGCTATGTGTTTCATTTGAAGGGGGGGAGAGGAAAATAAGAGATTTTACAAATGAATGAGTTGAAACCCATTGCTGTGGAAAAAAGCTTCATCAGATTGTCTTCACTTTAGAGTGGGAACCTCTGTCATTTAAACATTGCAACAACCTATTGGAAGGTATATCAAAATTTATGGGGTTTTGAATGGTTGTGAGAGCTATATTGAACTTGTGTGGCAAAGGAAGAAATAATTTAAGTATATTAAATAGGAAATGTTTCATTTCTAACCTTGGAATTCTACCAGAAGTAGTATAATTCAGTTGTTGTTTTTTTAATAACAGCCATATAAACACATTCTCACAATAAAATATGGGAAACAGTACTTTGATCTTGAGTATCCAAACCTACAAAGAGAGATGGTGTCCTGAGAAGGAACAAGGCCCATTGATACCTCATCAAACCTTATTGTTTTGTGGGGTTTGGTACCCTTCCCTTTGTTTTAAATTAAATCATTAATTCTAGAAGGCAAAATCGTGTAGGTTCTTCGATTAGATCCTTATTTGTTTCCTAATGTATGTTTAAAATATGTACATTTAGGTTTTTTACAGCATTAGTTTCTGAAAAACAAAGCAATTATGAATGAGTGGTCTTCATGGTTATGGAGCTTCCTGGGTCTTGATCTCTGGGGGCTTTATGTGCTGCCATTTTCTGAAACATTTCTCTGGCTGCTTCACCATGGACCTGGGATAACTGGTAAGTTGCTGAGATTCTGTTTTGGCCTGATGAAAGGCAGATACATCTGTGTAATATTTTATTACTTTTTTGATTTTTTTTTTTTTTTTTTTTTTTAATTTTATTTTTCATTCCCCTTTCGCCCCACCCACCCCAGCCCCCCTTTTTGTTTTTTTTTCTCCCTGGGGCGGGGGGGGACATCGCCATCTGTTCAGTGTTGGAGCTATTGCTTTTCTTGGGAAATAACTGGAGGAGCAGCGATGGCTACATGGTTCAACGTGCTATGCAACCGCGGCTGTTGAGGGCCGGACAAGCGCTGGGCAGGATCTGTGATTTTTGTCTTGTCCTCGTTTTTGTCTGGCGGACGAGGCCGTTGGGGCGGTGAGGCGCGGCCTCTCCCCTCAGGCCTCGGCGGGAGCTGTCGCCGCGAGCGGCCGGGTCCGCCCTGAGGGGGAGGCCTCGCCGAGCCTGGGCGATGTGAGTCGTGTGGGGTCAGGGGCTGCTCCCGTCTTCAGAGCTTTTGTTTCTGCCTCAGAATAA
This sequence comes from Heliangelus exortis, assembly GCF_036169615.1. Lineage (NCBI taxonomy): Eukaryota > Metazoa > Chordata > Aves > Apodiformes > Trochilidae > Heliangelus > Heliangelus exortis. The sequence continues at coordinate 4,723,602 of NC_092438.1, read as the reverse complement.
AAGAGTTTGCTCTTTTTGAGCAAAAAGAGCTTTGCCTTGCTGTTACCAGTACTGGAGTGAAATATTTCCTTCAGCAAATGGCCAGATATATCCACTGTAACTGTGGATGTCCTGTGGAAGGTTTCCATGTTTGTGGTGAGGTGAGAAGTGGCCTGAGGAATTTCCTTGAGAAAACGAGGGAATTTTGTGAGCAGCCTTGAGAAAAGGCGAGAATGTAGGGGTCTGGAGCAGAAGGTACGACAATCTGAAGAAATGCTGTGGTGAAACACAGGGGAATTCTGTCTCAAGAGGCAAATCAGGTAGGGGGGCTGAAATCCTGCCTCTTCAGGGGCATAAGAATGTGTTTATTTGACGGAAACTTAAATTATTATTGCCAGCTTTATCGATAGCGATTGCTTATTTTTTTTTTCATCAGAAAGCAAATTAAAACTGCCTTTGTAGATGGATTTTCATATCCATCAGAAATCTATGGGTAGGTAGTAATAACGTGTGTCAGAAAGCCCAGGACAGACAGCACAGGGTATAGGAACTTGTTGGTAGACAAGAAATTTAAACAAAAAGGTAACTGCGTAGTGTATAGTAAAAGAGAAGAGTGTAAGTGTTCCTGTAGCATGGATTTAAACAAAAACAGGTAAGAGAATGAGCATGAAGGCAGAATGAACTATGGCATGAAAAATGAAGATTACTGGGAATGCTAAATTTAACCTTCCATCCAGGGGAGAAACCAAGAGAAGTGGAAAACTAAAACTTCTGATTAGGGGAAGGGGGGGCCGGGGAACTGGGGATGTGGGACGGGGAGTCTGTCATGGTGCCCAGAAAATGTCTGGTATCCTGGATGTGTTCTCTGTCTAGAAATTATGGTAAAAGTAATGCAGACAAAAATGTCCTCTGCAGTTGGGCTTTGGCACGTACACAAGAATATGCTTGATAATATTAAGTTCTTGGCTTCTGAAGTGTTCAGATTACTGCCAGCTGACCACAGCACATTTAGTAAATGGATAAACACTTACTTGACTGTATTGTACCCATGTAGCTTTAAACATACACTAAACTTAAAATCCTCATGTGCTTTACGGAAATAACTGCCACACTTCATTGGATGAGGAGCAGTAGATGGTGGGTTAGTCTGGGATTTATAGGGCAAATGTACTTATAATGAAGATGTTCTTTTTTCTTTAATAGTAAATGCATGAAGCATGAAGCTCCTTTAAAAATACTTTTTTTTCCCAGCAGAATTAATTATTGGCAGCCATGTGTTTTCATGAGCACGATAGCAAATCATGTGTGAATCCCTGCTCAAGACAAACTCATACGGAATGCATCTATTCATGAATGCAAGATAGAAAACATTCAGCCAAACTGTGAAAAGTTAGACTTCCCTGCCTGTATGTTAAATTCTTTAAAATTATTGATAATTGTGTTTGTACATAAGCAGTCCATTTTCTGCAAGTTCTTGCAAGCAATTTTCCAGTTTTGTTACCAGAGGTACCTTTGTCACATGACTGTTACTAATATGCAGTTGAACTTGAAAGTCTGGAGGTTGTGGATGTGCCAAATCAGTTGCATCCTAATCTGTGATATGTTTACATTTCAGCCTATGAAGCAAACAATTCCTTATATAAACCTCAAAAAACTTTTTCTGTTGTAAGAAAAATGCTGGTTTGTTCCATTATCAAGACTTTGGGAATAATTTTCTCTCAATCATGAGTAAGTGTTCAAACATGCTATGTGTATGTATATATATACACACACACACACACACACATATGTATATATATATGTATTATTTTTATCTTGACTGTCTTTGTCTTTTTCAAATGTGATTTTACACTTAGAGTGTTCCAGGAAGACTGAACATTTGTAGTTCCTTCATCATGGGCTGGTTCTTACTCTTCAAAAATAAGACTGCATTTTAAGTAAAATGAAGAGGTTCAGTGGCAGAATCACTTGTTTAGGACTCTTTATGCCTTGCTTTTGTTGGGGAAAGAGCTAGAAAATTAGACTTCACATAAACAAAATATGAAACAGTATTTTAATCTGACTGGTTTTTTTAAAAAATACTTTCCTTACAGCTACTCTGAAAGACATTGTTGAACTCTTGTAATGACAGTAGTAATATGCTGATTAATGATGAGTACTAGCTCATACTAAAATTTAATGGAACTCATCTTAAAAAACCTTATAGTAGTTAGCTATACAAATGTTAAGAAACTGTTTGAGTCTCTAACAAGACTAAAGAATACAATGATGCTCAATTTAATTAGTACGACTCTAAGGTTATCAAGGTGTAGCTAATATGTCATCTTGGAAGGGATTTGTAGAAGAGATGCTTTTAAAATTACTACTTTAACAAATAAGTCTAATAAGTAAGTGTAGAAAGTAGCACTTTTCTGAGGAAAGTGCAGTTTTTCATGACAAAAAAAAAAAAAAGATGCAGTGTTAACAAGAGGATTCCCAGTCACAGTCTGTCAACTTTCAAAGACTTGATGAATGCACAAACTCAGGTCAGTGTTTTAGAAGCTTGTCTGGTTTCTTTTTATGTATACAATGTGTAACCTTAGGGTATGTGTGTTTTGAACAAGAGCAAGAAGCTTTCATACATGTGTTCCAGTATGTCAAAAAGCAAGTTTTCTTACTCTGTCTTACCAAAACATGCACTCAGGCCAATGTATTTTAGTGAAACAGAAGATCTATCAGTATATGCCTTTCAATCTAGTGTAGATAGTTTCTTAGTTTAAATAAATAATTTGGAAAGTTCTGTGTTTTTCATCTAGAGGAGTACAGATGAGACAGTTGTGATATGCTCTAAATTTTAGTCTCTTAAAGATAGCTCACTGCTTTCTTTCCCATGATACTTCAACAGGCTAGGTTAGTGCATGCTGAAGTTAACTGGCTGTCACATCCTCATCTATTTCTAGTTACTAAAATACTCACTTGAATTAAATAACACACTCTGTTATTCCTTGAATACTGTCCTGAAAAACACACACATGAATGCAGGTGTACTGTTGTGTTTAGGACTCTTTGAAAAATGTTTAATGTTTACACTACATGCAATTTTATTAGTATGTATATTTCTTTTATATTTAGGCATAAATTATTGGGATAAAACTGTTCCTGTGAACATAACACAGATTACAATTTCAAGTAAACCCTACAGCCTAAGGTGTATTTGTGAACTGTTAGCAGTATTTAGATCTCTTACCCAATTTTGCAAATACCTTTCAGCTTGTTTCCCTCTTCTAGCACTAAAATTACAACTCTTAAATTTTTCAGTGTTCTGCTTAATTTTACAGTTTAAAGAGAACTGCTCAAGGTGTTACCAGATTTTGGATAGATACGTCACTACAAGAAGGCCTGTTTGTCTTAGCAGTCTTCATTGAACAGAGTATTAAATTTCAAATTGATTCTGGATTTGGGGATTTTTAGGGCTCTTGACTGTATTGCAAGGCATATTCTAGAAATCAGACTCCAATCTGTGTTTCTAGCTCTAAATGTAACTATTCTTATGACTGCGATCAAATGGGTATATGATATGAACAGGAAGAATAAGGCTAAGTGCTGGCATCTCAGTACTGTGGGAAACAGAGCAGAGTAAATGATCTTTTTGGGCTGTAAATCTGACTGAAATTATATTTGCTAGTAGTCCAAGTGTAGAAACTATTGGGAAAAAATATCGGGAAACTGACACTCCTCAGTATTCTGAGTAACTTAAGTGCTAGCTTACTCATTTTCAGGAAACTTACTTTTTGTCTTTTTTTTAATGCTAAAATATGTTTATACTTCAGATGGAGTTGTGTCTGGCAAAATGGTCAGATGTTTTTCAGGTTTCCTCTAAGGAGAAAATTGCTTTTGGTTTAATATAGTTTAACCCAGAAAAACAAAATGGGGAAATGTTTAGAGCAGTGTGATGGGCATACAGGGAGTTTTAGTAGATGGAGAAATATTTGCAGGGCTTGCATTAGCTTTTACATTTTTTCCGTTGCTGCACTTGATCTCTATATTCTAAACCTAACAGACATAGATGTTTATGCTGCAGATTAGAAGAGCTTCACTAAGATCTATTCCCATTCAGACTGAAAAAAATCATCACAGTGAATTTTCAAAGCATGTAGTGCAAGCAGGACAGAGTTACTATTGGAGATAACAAATTAATGGAGTGCTTCCACATTCCAGACTTTTTTTCTGTGAAATACAAATAAGAGTGGATGATCCTGAGAGAAAATCTGGACTATACCACTGATCCCGCTGGGTGGGTGGGTCCATTTTAGCATGCTCTGGCTAGCATTTAGGTAACTGAAATTAGTACTGGAAACCAGCATGGAAAAAATGGGTAATATAAATAAGTTAAAGCATCCACAATCATAGATACACAGTAGCTGCTTAATAATAATGCTAAAGTAGGAATATAACAACCCTTATAAAATCCCAGCTATTCAAACAGAGGAATAACTGGAGAATTTACATAGTTGAAAATCTTGAGTACTCTACTGACATTTCACTAAGTTAAGGTAATGGCTTACTGATTAGATAATATTATGCCATGTTCAGAAGCACAGTCTTCCGCTCCCCTTTAATTTTCTGAAGTTAGAGCCCTGTTTAAATCACTGTAAAATTGCTTGACACTTAATTATATTGAGACATGCCAATCCATACATTTCTCTGGGATCCAGCTCACTCTCGTGTGGATAGAACTCACACTTTTCATTCTCTGAAAGTGTGGTTTGCTACAGCTGAGCTACAAATGAAAGTCTCTTCTCAAAATGCATATAGTTTGTAGGTAATATTTTTCAGATCTAAATTGTATGATCAGTGGTGATAAAATGTGAGGATTGCTTTTGTATTTGAAAAAAAAGCAATCCAATCTCAAAGATTCAAGATCATATTTTCTGCGATGTCCATATTTAGCCATGAGTTCAATTAAACTATGTACAAATAATACAAATGCTATAAACTATCTACACACAATATTGGGGTATATCACATTGATTTATATGTGATTGGACAGTACATGGAGTCAAGTTCAGCAGCTCACATAGGTTTAAAGGGTTTTGTAAATATGAACTTACTATGATACTCAACTAAAGTCTCTAGCTGAGGGTAGTTGTAGTGAACCTGTGAAGATTTACAACGCTGAGTGGAAATAGTGCAGTCATTTCTGGTTTTTCCTAGCTCTGTAGATTTACTTGCACTGATAATTTTACTGTCACTCTTCTTTCAATTTACCATAATACCATAGACAACTCCACATTTTCCACATGAAATTAAAAAAAAAGGGGGATTTTCATAGGTCCCAGGGGTGGACTAACTCCAGCACTCAATCTGATTGATTTTGTAGGGCTGTTTTACTCCAGCAAAGCTGGAAAACAATGCTTTGCTTAACGTTTCTGTTTCATTAGTATAACATAAGTCTATTCTACTGTATTGTTTTATTCTCTTTTACTTCCCTTTAAGAGCCACCTAAAAGGAACAACCACTGAAATGCTAAAAATGAGGATGAATGACACACTGTAAGGAAAGAGGCTTTTTGCCAAATTCCACACATTTACTCTGCCAACATTTATCCATGATGTTGGCAAAGTGCAGAAACACGTCTGTGCTGCTCTGTTATTTATGAGACAGATAATTTTTTTTTCCCTGGCAGGACAGCACTGGGTAATCTGATTTTTGTCACCTGTATTATTCTGCATTCTAATTCTAATTACATGTATATGGATACGGTTACATAACAGAGTCCATTCCATAGCTTATGGAATTATTCTCCTGCAACAAAATTTTTTGTCCTGAGAAGACCTATAATGCAGTTTTTCCCTGTATTGTAAACTCCCAACACAGAGCATGAAGCTAGAAATGTGTGCTCATTCAGTGAGAATGCTGGTTTGAACAATGTGTACTAAGCCCTTGGGCATGAGGAAGTTCATTACTGTGTAAGAAATTTCATATAGAAGTTCATTCTGAGAAGTACCCCTAGGTAAAAAACACAAATTCTTGCTGTTGGGAACATCTTTACTGTAGTGATACATGTGTCTGTGTATCATTTGGACTTACTAGGGCTTCTGAGTAAAAAAAGAGATTTATTTATTTTTTAAAGGTCACATACATTCTGCTAACTAAGAATATTGCTAGTGAGCCATGTACCTCCAGAATTAGGCTTATAGGGTGGCTTAAAAGTGTTAGGGGTTTAGAAACCACACATTATAAAAACATGTAAAATACAATATTTATGCAGAGAGAATTCTTTCAGCCTTGAGACAAAGTCTCTGGAGATCAGAACATACTCTGAAAAATATTTTTAATTAGCTCAGGATATAATTCCTCGTGTATTCTTGCATTACCTGCAAAGTGCAGTGTTCAACTCCTCAAGCAAATTGTTGCTTAATTTGGTCCAAAAATGTTGCCAAATTGAACATAGACAGTCACACATTTTAATTTACAATGTTAACTTAAAAATACTTTTCTGTGATTTGAATGTTTAATTTAAACAGTCACAGAGGGATTTTTGTGCAGACTGACCCCAGAATGTGTAGTTTCCTGACTCAGATGACCTCAGAAGCCTTGTGTGACCAGGTGCAATTTACGTGTCCTGAATGGGTTTTTAGTATTGATATTTCTTCAGAGGCTGAAAGAGAGTGAGATAAAGCTTTTTGAAAGGTTATACACAGTGCATTTCTCCCGAGAATTTTAAGATGTGGGTTTTACCTCCTGGGGAAATGTTATCTTTGAAATGTTAAGACTTTGCTATTGTTACACTTGCCAATATTGTGTCACATTTGCAACATGAAATTTACTAACTTACTGTGCAATAGCTTGAACACAAATAAAATTATAAATTATTAAAAAGGTTTTCAGTTAAATAATCTTCCCTGAACATTTTTTTCAATAGAGCAAACATTAGGAAGCCACCTGTTTGAAAATCTAGGTCTTTAAATTTAATATTTGTGTCTCTGTCACCTATTACTGAATTGTTTGCCTAATCATGTGAAACTCATGAGCAGGCATTCAAGAATCTTAGGATTTATAGACTAACTGTAATAAATTTTTGTGATTGCTTGCTGCTATAAATTGTCAAACGAAGAACTGGTTGATCTCTCACGTTGCAATTCCCCGAAGAACTGTAACGTCCATAACCTCCATGATTTTCCTAACCTGTAATTTTTAATTTTTTTTTTTATGTTAAGTGGAGGAAATAATGTCATACACATGGCAAACTGTTAAAAAACACGTTTTGTTACCTTTCACTTACCAGTTTCCCATTTGGTACTTTACTTTGGATGGTATATAAAGCAAACAAGCAGGTGGAAATTGGGTCATAGGAATCTTTCTGGTGCCAAAACTGAACTTAATGGAAATTGTGGAGCATAGCTGTGTTTTCTAAGGAGCTTTTCTGTCCTCATCTGGTTTTGGCATGATACACTGGTATTATGAATGTTTGAAACAATTGTAAACTAATGCTGAATCCATTTAGCTCTCATCAGCTCCTGTCAACAGCAAACACATTTCTTTCAAATATATGTCAGCTGGAAATAGGAATTCTTTTATTTGAAATGTTACAGCTTTACTTTTATATTTTATGATCTTCAAATTTCAGTATTCTTAATTTAAACAAGAGCTGAAGCTGTAAAATTCCAGTTTACTGGAGTTGGTTTCTTAGGTTAATGCTTGCTTTGAATTTTATTAATTAAAAACAAATTTTTAATAGGAATAGCAGTTGAATGGGTCGATTATGTATATGGTCTGTTTCTTTTTAATTTTTCTTACTATCTGTCTTCAAAAAAATTACCATTTGGTAGTCAGTTGTGGTTCATCAGAGATGAACAGAGACATTGTCCTTATATTAGTCACTGCCTTGAAAGCTGTCATTAGCTGTAGCTAATTCAGAACAAAAGCTTAGAATTTCCCCAGTGAGACTCCTGGCAGCTGTCTTTTTGTGCCCTGGCCAGAGCTGGTCACTATGGTTGTTACCATCTCTGCATGACTCAGGTTCTACTTAAACATCCCATGTTTGCAAGGAGCAATGAATTCAGAATTCATCCATGTTGGTGACCTGGTTGGACACACCATTCTGTCCCTCCTGGGACAAGGATGCTAAATAAATCATGGAATTATTTTTATTTATGTATATATTTACTTGCCTTTGATCCATAGACGTTGAGGTTAAGCTCTCTAGAAAAATGTTTAGATGCATAGGAAACTTTGTCCTAGTGATATCTCTAGGTTACTGCAGATGTTGAGTTACTAAAAAGGTTAGCAGAGTTTAGGACTTCACTAGTAGCCCTAGTAGGACAAGACTATTTTTCTATAATTAAATGGATATATAATGATTCTCTTTAAGATAGGTACAGCGTTGGGGTTTGTTAGAGCATCTACTCTACACTGAAATAAGTACAATCCTTAATTGTTTTCTATCTGTAAACAAACAAACAAAAAAATGAAATGCTGCAGAGGAAATACTCTTGGAAAAATATTGCACAAAACAGGATTTTGCAAGCAGTCTCTTTTTCCATACAGTTAAATGAATGGTTTGCTTTTTAAACTTGGGACAGATAAGTAATTTTGTTTGAGGATGTGGGGATCTTCTCACTTGATGTGGATCAGATGACAGTCCTTGAAATGCCTTTTGAAAGAAAATACAAATGTTTGATAATCTGTGGGTTGGAGTTTTCAGCAATGCAAACTCATTAACTGTGTTAATACTTTCTTTGTTAACTTCAATGTCTAATTTTACAAACTGTTGAATTTTTTTATGAATAGGTGATGAGGATTTTGCCATACTTAAATTTCTAAATAATAAGCTGAAGAGAAGGTAGAATCCTCTGGAATAATTTGCACCAAACATCATCAGATATAAGGGGTTTCTCTTGTCTGTCAGGATTGGAATGAGTTAAATTTGTACCTGGAATTTTAGCATGTGAGTCAGAGTGAGGTTTCTAATAACAAATGTTTTGACTGGGTGTCCCTGTGGAAAGAACTAGCCACTTAGAGCACTGAAGAGCAGTTCCATAGTTCTCTCTTGACCTTATTTTTTACTAATATTTTATTGTTTCCTGTGTGGAGGAAAAATAGCCCAACATTCACACAGCTTCTTTTATGGTTATGATTCACCACTATGGAAGTCAAGCAAAGCTTGGAAGAATAGTGCAGGAGGGCTTGCCAGTGCTTTGAAGTGCATGGCAGTCAGAGCTATTTGGACATGGTTTAACTTGAACATTGTGCTAATGTGTGATTTCCAAAGTTTCTGCTTGTGGTTCTCCACCCAGAAAATAAGAAGACAATGACAGTGCACACTCATACTTTTGTTCTAAGAACATATTAGTAATGCCTAATAATGAAGAGAGATTGAAAATATTAAAAATGCAAATGCTTATCCTTAAAGGTTGCAGTCAAATTATTCTTATAAGTAAAGAAGTACAGAATTAGTTACTTACAATGTCAAGAAAACAGCTCTGAATGTTACCTTTAATTTTAATGTTTCTACAAATGAATTAAAATAGCTTGGGTGTAATGTTTCAGTGTATGGAGGAATATGCATGTTCATTGGGAACAAGTATTTATGTTTGGTAGAAAATCTTCCTCTGTTATTTGGCTAAGAACATGGGAAGAGTAGCAGAATGAACAAGCAGCAGCTCAAATTCTGGTTATTTAATGCAAAACTCTCAGGTAGCAAGAAGACATTTTTAAGTATGTCTGCATTTTTGTTTCCTAAGATCAGCATAACTGTTAACTTACTGAAAGTGAAAATGGAATGACTGGTCTGCAATTTTCAGCTCATGCAGTAGTAAGGAGAAACTCAGGCTTGGTAATTCCCATTACCTGAAAGTGGCCTGGATTGCTTTGAATCCGTTCCAGCTCTTTAAGCCCAGAGAGCTTGCTTTGCTCAGTTTGAAGCAGGTTTCTATCTGGTTCAGTTTCCAGTCAGAATGAGTTGCCTTCTATTTGTTGGTGTATGTAAGACTTTAATGGCTATTTGCACATACTTTCCCCTGTCCCACAGATGAGTACTCAGCTGTGTCCCTAGGTTTTCTGAAAGATTAAGCCCACCTTCTTTTCCTTTAGCCCCCATTTTACTTGCTCAGGGTTTACAGTTCACCTCTTAGAAACATGCGATAGTTGGAAGTGGCCAAGCACAGATGTAAAAATTCCATAAAATCAATGCTTCTTTTTATTAGCTGACCCAATATGTCATACAGATGAGAAAACACTAAATATAGTGTGTATTCTTCCCATCCTCAGTTCTGAATGTTGTTTTGGGCATAGTCTGTGTGTTCTGTGTCATCCATTTCTATACATAACTCCTAAATTACATTGCATGCCTGTCTGTGTCAGAGTTCTGAAGCCAGTTCCATTCTTACTTGGCTGGCCCACAGTTAGCAAAGCATGCCTCATATGCACAAGTTTTCTGTCTTTCTGTGATTCGTGGCATTTCCCAAATGCTTTAGCTTTTGAGGTTCAGTCATAAGATTTGATCTTTGTTTCATTTTTTTGGAGAAATTCCATAGCTCCAAGCCCTGGCTTGCAGGAATTTTGGGTGAATTGATTGCTATCTGGCTCAGGCGCCTCATTGTCCTTTTCCCTGTTGACTGGAAGCTGCCAGGGGAGAACATTTTTCATAGTCCCATGTCTGAGACACACAGGACTCAGCCCTGACAGCATGTGGTCAACTTCACATCCTCTGAGGTATTTAATGATACAGCAGTTTCATAACCACAGCCAGGATTCATACTTTGTACAGGGAAAGATGTCCCACATTGTGACATATGCTGTTTCAAATGTGGTTTCTTAACAGCTTTTGAGTATTTTGTCTACAAGCTGTACTGGTGACTTTCTACATTTCACACAACTTACTCACCTGACTGCTTCTTACGTGCAGAGTATGTAAACAGGTGTTGGAGTGGAATAAAATATGAAAAGTGAGAATTGGCACCTCATATTACTTATAAATATGAGACAGCAGCTGCTTTATATCAACCTTAAAAAAGATTTAACCAGTATTTTGCTGAGCAGAAGGATCTCACGTTGATTATGAATCAGAAACTTGAGAAAAACTGATGCAACAGAAGTATTTTCCATACCTTTTCAGGTTTGTTTTAAACAATTCCATGTTTGCTTGTCAGGTAAACTGACAGGAAAGTTGTGAATATGTCTTGAAATTTTCTATAACAAACCTATTATTTCAAATTAATATATATGTTATTTGTTGGTCTGTAGGCATTTAAAATAATCAGCATTTTCATAGTGTAGTTTTATGATCATATGCAGAGGTAACAGAAAGTAAGGAGCTCATGGCAAGTTCATGACCAACCTGTTAGGCTTTTGTGATGAAATGACAGGCTCTGTGGAGCATAATTTATTATCTTCCTTATCACTATCACTTCTGAAGCTGTCTCTATGTACATTGTCTGGTTTTGGGCTTCCCAGAGAAACTGGCTAACTGGAGAGAGACCAGCAGAGGACAACCTAGGTGAGGTAATTTTAATTGTTACAGTTTTTTATCAATGTGCATTTAATTATAACTGCTTGTAATTGCATAACATTTAATATATTTGTTGCATATGAAAAATATAATTGAGAGTGAAGGAAATTAGAAGCTTCAGATTGTGCAGGATTAGTGTTTTGGCACTTGGTCCAAGTATGTAGATATTCTAAGTATTCTTAGAAGTTATGTTTCTTTACCCAATATCCAGATGTGATAGCCTGGGACTTAGTTTGCCTAATTCTGAATGCCATAGCAATCCTTAAAAAAACAGCAAAAAAGCCACCCCTTCCTCCCCAAAAAAAGCCTCAATAAGCAACTTAAAAATTAAAGTTTGGCCCATTTTTTGTTTGTAGAATAATTTACATGAATAGTACATCAACTATTAAAAAGGAGAGACCATAAATACCAATATTTTGTATTTAATTTTAAATTTAAATGTTTAATTTTTCTTTTTTTTTAAATATTAAGCTAGGGGCCAATGTTCTGTATTTTCCTCATTAAAAAACAAAGGTCTGGCAACTTTTTTCTTTGAAATACTGGAATGGCCCGAAAGGCTTGAAATTGATATTTGATGTTGGCAGGAAAGTGATCTGCCTGTTGAGCATGTGCTTTTTGTTATTTCTGTTACAAATTTACACATTTAACTAATTACGATCTATGCTTGCTAGATTTTAGCAGCAAAATCTTTTAGAATTCTATTCCCTAATTATTGCTGTAACCTCTCTCTGCATGCAGGGGGTGCACACCAGCTCCACAGAGCTGTTTGGTATGTGCTGTCCCCTTAGAGGTCTCCATGTGGTGGGCTGCAGGTGCCTTTTGGTGTAGATCTAGAGCATAGTGAATTTGGTCAGGCTTAGGAAGTGTTTCACTTATTGGAAATTAAGGATGGTAAAAAACTAGTAAAAGAAGTAACCTCTTAAAACCTTTATCACAGCTCTTTCTGAAGTGTTTGACTGCAGCTGGGGAGCCCCAGCTGATGAATTTCTTGGCAAGCTGGTTGGAGAATTTACTGCATTGATCTGTCTGCTCTGCAACTTATCTGGCAGTGCCTGGCTCATAACGGGGCTGCAGGACCAGAGGAATGTTGGCTTTGCAGTCATTGCAGTTCACAGCTCTGAATGTTAAAATTTAACAAATAGCAGCTTAATTTCACATGCTCAGCAGTGAACTGTAGTAGGCTTTTCCCCAGTTTTTGTGAAGAGGAATTAGCATAAAAAGTTACAGACCCAAGCTGTAGATGTGGCTAGCATGAAAAGAGTACAGTATGTAAAAGGTTGGCCTCATTTGATGGTACCAATAGTTAATGGTTATAAATCATTCACAGTTACTCAGCCTTTTCACCCGTTTTTGAGAGAGTTATGCAATCTGACATTTATATCTTAGAGTGGTTTAAGGAACATAACGTTTCAGTAGGATTCTGCAAAACCACTGAATTGCAAAAGTTCTGAAGTTTCTAAAACAGATTTTTCTTCACAGTATCAGCTTTATATGTGAACTACCTTACCTGAGTTATAATAAGGTAGCTATATAAATTAATAATTTTCAAGGCCTTATCATTAATTCTGCTCTCTGTAATTCCTGTCATTCCTTGTAGTAGTATGTTACTAAGTAAGTACAAAGTGTCATGATTTTATAATTTATCTTTTTTATAAGAATCCAAATTCTTTTGAAAGAGTCAATCACTGGGAACATCAGTTTCTTGTTGACCTTCCATGGGCCTTAATAATATTTAATAATTAACATTTTTTGTGACGAATTATTTATGGTTTATGATATCATATGATTCACCATATGATTTATGTCTGCTTAAATGTTGGGTTCCTCATTGTACTATGACTAAGAAGTCTGAGTACTTAGATCTCAAACTGAGAGCAGAAAGAGTTCATCATTCAGACAGAACTATGCAGTGGATTAAATGTGGAGTAGGAAAATTCCAATCATCTCATAAGCACACATAAATTCCACATATAAAGTTATGCATGTAACATCCAAAGAAGAAGCAACAAGTAAAAGTCACCTCTCACCTTGTGGTATCTCCAGAGTCTGTTAGTTAAAATTAGCATGAATGACTGTGAGAAATACTTAGGAGCCAATCTTAGTTTTACCTATGGTTTGCACAAAAATGAGCATGTATAGGGAGCGCCATAAGGGAGAGAATAAGGCACCCAAATCACTACGTTTTTTTTTTAACTCCAGCTACTTTTTATTTTATGCTTTCATTTTTATTGACATAAACATAATATAAAGAATTAAATCATCGTTTAAGTTTAGATAATTTTATGTTGATTATATTGATCTCCTGAGCATACTGAATCTTTGCAAAGCTTATGTCATAGAGAAATATCCTCTGAAAGTCAGCTATTATTTTTTTGCTGATTCATGATGGGTATGACAAACTAACAGAAGTACCTCTGGGATTCTAGCATACTTCTCAATATTTTGCCAAACACTGTCTTCAGTAATACTAAAAATTTTTTCAGTTAACAGAGATTTCTTTTTTTCATGAGTGGGAATGAAAGTGCATGGATTTAAGAAAAAGGTAAAAGTAGTTGCAGTTATCTTGTAGAGGAACTTCTGATTCTTTCAGACCACAGTCTGAGAAGCTCTGATGGAAAAGGTTAGATCTTAACGTGCTGGCTGAATTTCATTGAGAACTTGGAGAATGAGGGAAATGGCAGTTACAACATAATTTATCTTGATAACAAGAAAGATTGAATCACCCCATTCCCATAGTGTAAATATTTGGAATTTGGTTTTCTGGGTCCTTTCTTTGCGTAGTCAAAATCATCAGTAGCTTTTCTCTGCCTTTCTAATGTGGATTTCTCCTGGGTTTTTCCTAGGCAGGTATTGAGAACATGAAAGAAGTGTCAAGATTTTGTTTCTCATGCTCAGTTAATAGTGGTCCTTGCTGTCTTTACCTGCTGTATTATAAATATACAAACTATTAGATAACACAGATAAAGCAACAGCAAAATAACAGGTCAACAAAGAGTTCCAGAAAGCAAATGTCCCACAAGAGGGGCATTATTTGAACATGTGACTTGGGAATTTGAAAAAAATAATTACAAGTCTTGTTTAAAACTTCTGAAGCTTAGCTAGGATTTTGTGCAGTGTTTAATTTGTTTATGGTTTTATTTTAAATTACTCAAATTGAAAAGCTAGTTAAGAGACCTTGGAAAAATATATAATTTAATCAGTAATCAAATGTAAAGAACAATGTATCTTCAATGTAAAAATGCATTAAAATTCATACTGGGTATGTTTTAGTTACATGTGGTTTTCAGAAAATGCAAAGCACAAAAAAGTTGGGTGAATATATGTGGTTTTGAATTTTTTTTAAAATACGAAAAGCATTTAAAGATTAAAAGTGAACCTTTGAACAGCTGTGGTATGTCAAGGGCTTGAGTGAAGAAAGGAAGAATAAGCCGACAGGAACTGAATGTTTTAAGTATTGTATAAATAACACATGCCATCTTTGAAGCAATGCTACAAAGTACATTGGATGTACAGGGAACAAGTTTGTGGAGTCATCTTGGGTATTCTTTCCAGTCAGGCTCTTTCCCACAGTATTGTAGTCCATAGCCATGCTAATTGTCCAAAGTCACATATATGTGTGTTGTTTCCTCTTAAAAAATAACCATGCTGTATAAATGAATTGCTTGCTTTGGAAAGGACACGTTTCTTAGTAGTTCAGAGCTGCTACTAACATAGATTCTGTGACATCATGCTGATTTTTTTTTTTTTTTTTTTTTCTGACTTTCTCCACCATAAAATAGCTGAATGTGCACACAATAGTAATTTAAATTCAATATGTTCTCAAGGGACAGAAGAATAGTATAAATTCTCACTAATAGACAAGAAGTGCTGTGATAGAAACACAGTGTTTTTTCTCAAGTTTCTCAGGAAATACTTTGAAGTTATGTTAGCACTGGGCAGCCAACAACCATGTTATGCAATTTTTGTTTAACCAAGAAGCTAGGCAGGAAAGGTGAATTATCCCCTTATCAGATTCAGGTTTCTTGTCCCATGCTGTTCCAAATTCCAGGTTGTTACACTCCATTTTAGCAATCCAGAATTCCATTTTATCAATCTGGAATATATCCCCTTCCCTTGTGAAGCCAGATAGGAGGGAATTGTCTGTTGAGTCTGAATTTCCAGTTACCACAGAATATTTAGAATTCCCTTTTGAATCTTTCCTTAAATTTTTTTTTTTTACGTAATTTTAATTTCCTTCTAATATAATTGTATTAAATATGACCATACCTTTGTAATAACAGTGAAATAGGATAGTGGGAAAAATAGTTAGAATAACAGAACGAAAAACTGGAAGATTAAATGCCTTAGTAGTTACAGTCAGCTTGATAATATCAGAGATTCTCAATACAGAAATTGTAACAGGACACAGTAGATTTTTACAGAACACATGTAGTGCTTATCATCTTGCAGAATCTTTACAATGCATCTCCCAGGTATCTTTCTTTTCCTTTTTTCCATATGTTTTGAGTTGTTGATTTTGTTTTGTTTTTAAATAAAAGGGTGTATCTTTTCTCTTAAAAAGATGAAAAGCATAATAATAATAATGAAATAGCAGACTTGTTGAGGCAAACACATTGAAGTCATTCAGAAAATAACTGCATGACATCATGTGAGAAAGATGGAACCAAAAAAGGGCAAGTTTTGTAGGCCAATTAGCTCCTGTTCATTCCCAAAGCATTTGTCCTACTCATACAAGAATTGGGAGAGAGGATGAACTAAAGCCTTCGTCCTTGGGAGCTTAAAAAATGCAAATACGTTGTATGTGTAGGAAAGGTCAGAAAAGTAAAATAAAAAAAAATGAAAATAATAAACCAAACAAAAAAAAAAAAAAAAGCAAGCCTGGGTATCTAATCAGGAGTGCTTACTGAGAAATAGGGACTGAATTGCTGCTCAAAAACCAGAGCAGAAAGTTACTTCCAGTAATCCAAAGGAGTCCTGGAGCCATTGTGAATCACTGTATGTTGGTATTATCTTCTGTTTTAAGTGAACTCGTGTTTGCATGTAAAAGAATGGTATTGACACTTTTTTCTCTCCATCTGTCAGAGGAGCAGGAAGAGTTTTACCTTTATGAATTCAGCAAGGTGATTCCTAGGCACTTGCTTGGCACTAGCAAATGTCAGAAACATGAGCTTATCCTGTTCCTAGGCTCTGGGGAGACCTTGGAGGAAATTCCAGTGTCTGAATGGGCTACAGAAAAGCTGGAGAGGGACTTGTTACAAGGGCGTGTAGTGATAGGATTGAGGGGTAATGGTTTTAAATTGTAAGAGGGCAGATTTAGATTGGATATCGGGAAGAATCACCCCTGTTGGTAAGGTGGTAAGAGACAGGCACAGGTTGCCCAGGGAAGTTGCAGATGCCCCCTCCCTGGAAGTGTTCATGGCCAGGCGGAGGGGATTTTGAGCAATCTGGTCTAGCAGGAGGTGTTCCTGCCCATGCAGGGGGACTGCAACTAGAGGCTTTAAGGTCCTTTCCAACCCAAACTACTCTATGATTCTATGATACTCCTTAAAGAATTTTGGTTATCTTTGGATAGCTTCTGTTTACTTTATACTACCTGGATCTGCTGAGCTATAAGCATGTTTCCTATTTTGCTGGCTTTGGTAGGGAGCTGGTAATCTGCAACAGCTGCTCCACCCTGATTGCTCCAGGAATCAGAATCAGCACCCTTAAATTTGGCTATGCAAAAAAAAATAAATCAACTTCATATTAAAACTAACATGATGTTATTTTTAGTTGGTATTTTTGAGATGTCTTTTCCTTTTTAATGAAATGCTGCTACAGTATTTAATGAAACACAATATACATAGTTTTATTACTGTTTATCCAGTTAGTTTTGGTTTGTCTAGCTGATTTATTGAAAGTTTTCAACCTTGTGCTTATCCTGTAACAACAACACTGGTTGGAATTCTGTTGTAAAAATCAATTTATGTTTCTGTACCTCTCCTATTATCTTGTGGCTTTCTCTACATCAAGGGTATCTGTCTTTGGACAAATATCTGCTACCTGTCTCTTCATTGTTTCTGTATTATATTATGATGGCCAGTTGCCATTACTGCACCTTCCCTCCAGCTGTTAGCAATTTTCACATCATGTAGTTCAATCCACTTTCTTTATTAGAAATCTGATTTGTCCTTGAACATATGCAATATGCATAGAAATGAGCATATTATCAAATTAACATATAAAGGACCTTGAAATTCATATTTCTGGGAATGTGGTTAAACTCATGCACTGTTAGTCATAGCATTCTGCTTTTATCAAACAGAATAAAGGAGCTACTCTTGTCAAGAAGAAAATAGAACAGCAAAAAAAGTGTGTCAAGATTTAACAAAAGCAGCAAGATAATATCAGTAGGGAACTATCTGTGCTGTATGACAGATGAAGAGGAACTAGTTTAAATGGGTGCAGTTGGATAAGATTAGGATAGCTGGATACCTTTTAGTGCACATATCTGAGTAATCACAACTACTTCCTTGAATCTGGGGCTGCCTTCAGAACATGGTGAATCTTCAAATAATGTTATACTCACATATGAATGTAATTTCCAGGAACCAACACCTAAGGCTTCAGAGCTATCTTGGTGCTTAAAAGCAGGTTTGCTGGCTTTCTAGAATAGTGATTTTGATCAGCTTTACTGATAAAACAATGGCATAGAGTAGTTGAAACACTTTAGCCTTGAGATTTGAAAATGAACAAGAGTAGTTCTAAAATACCACAAAGGAAGTGCCATTCTTAAAGGTACTTACCTGGTCTATGAAGTTTCTCTTTCAGACCATGCAGAGTTTTAAGGCAGCAGACCAAACCAGACTAAAAATGTGGCTGCAGTGATGAGGAGTGTCATTTGAGTGATTTACACTGCTAATATGAGAAGCAACGTAAAATTTCTAAACTTGGATGCTCAGGCCTAGCACAGTGGAAACTTGATATTGCTGTTGCACTCTCCACAGCTGCCTGATGGAGGTTGTAGTGAGCAAGGTGTTGGTCTTTTCCCCCAAGCAACAAGCAGCAGAACCCGAGGAAATGGCCCCAAGTCTTGCCAGGGGAGGTTAAGATTGGCTGTTAGGAAAAATGCCTTACTGAAAGGGTTGTCAGGCACTAGAACAGGCTGCCTGGGGAAGTGGTTCAAGTCACTGTTCCTGGAGGCATTTAGGTGTGTAGATGTGGTGCTTAGGGACATGGTTTAGTGGTAGACTTGGCAGTGCTGGGTTAAAGGTGGACTTGATATTAAAGGTCTTTTCCAACCTAAATGGTTCTGTAATCCCCTCATGTGACTGTAGGGGGGGGAGGTGAAATGACTTCACCCCATGCATATTCAAGTGAAAGCTACATTTAGCTGCAAACCTGAAGAGTAAATGCTAGTTTAACTTTTGTTGTTGTTGTTACCATTATTCTTTCAAAAATGTCTGTAGTAGCAATGTTGTTGCCACGATACACACAACACTGCAGGATATGCTATATTGACTTACTGTCTTACAAATTGACTTACTGTCTGCAGACTTAGATTTGGTATACAGTTGTCTATAGTTCTGAAGGACTGGTTTTAGGGAATTGTCAGTTAAAAAAGGAACATGTTCATCCTGGAGCCATGAATTCAAACATTCATCCTTGACAGACCAGTTCCCTGTAATTTCTGTCATCACAGCCTGTTGTTCTGATCCTTGCTCAACTTGTGGGAAGTCTTAAATTCTTCTCTGACAATGTTTTTACCATACCTTTTCAAAAGTTTGCTTCTTAGTCCCAGTAAGTCTGGATTCCTTCAAGAGTCAGTCCCCAGGATATAGGCAGGAGTTTTTTTCCTCTCAAGAAGTAGGCACTTCTGTAAGGCAGTTTTTCTGCCTTCTGTCTATTTCCCCTGGCTGCACAGAGTGTAGATTTAGATTAACAACTTATTTTTTGGATGTGAAACCTGTGTATGTGGTAGCAACGAAAAAAAAGACCTTTCCTTTTGCACTGTCCAGAAAGAATTTGACATATTTGTTTCTGTAGTTCTCTCTAAAAATGTAATTGAAAGAGGGTGCATATTTACTGAGTGAATTTAAATCTAAACCCATTAAGCAGAGAAATGTTTACTGTAGCAGTCCAGAAATCATTGTAAATGTAATAGTTAATCCCTTTTCATTCAGGTCCAAAAACATGTCTGCCAATGTTAGTTTGTCATAATTGAAATGTATTCATCTTTTTAAACAGATGAAATGCATTGCCATATATAACAGGAAATCTAAGGAAATGAACACGTTTCTTTATCAGAATCCTTAGTAAGAATAAGGGAGTTTAGGTGAGGCCTAAAAAACCCCAAAAGAGTCATGACAAGACTCTTCTTTCAAGTACAAACACCCCACTAAAAAGGTAGTCAAAATCTGTACCAAAGGGTGGCTTTCAAAAATGTGTGTTTGGGATTATTTCAGTAACCATCACTTCAGAGCCTGATTTTCAAAATGAGAAAATGATACGTGAAGGATAAATAGAGAAGCAGTGTTTTATTTTTTGGCTTTATTAGTACATTTTAGATGGCATGCACTAGTAAAACTCAAGAGCAAAGCACTGGAATTTGGCTTAAATTACATGTAATTATTTCTTCCAACACAGCTAAATTAAAACAAATCCTGTGTGAGCTGGTTTGGATTCAGCATTTCACAATCAATGTGGTTAAGTAAGCAGTTTAGCTAACCTATATACTATGTGTCAAAGCTTTTCTTATAAACTAATGCTTTGGAGTTGAGTATGTAAGAAGCACTTCTTACAGATATATTCCAAACAGCGTATGTGGTAATACCTAAAGTAAAAACCCATAGAGGAAATCAGTTTTAGTCTCAATAACTTGTGGATTGAAGTTAAAAAGAAATCCAAAACTCTCTGCAACAGTGGATTTTAACTCATAAGGCTAAGATAACAATGGCTGATATGCAACCTGATTCACAGAAAGATGATTTAATGTGTTTAGCACTCTAGAAAATCTTGGGTGGGGCCTTCAGTCTCAAAGACAAATGTCACCAGTTGCATAGCTTGTCTTCTGGCCCTTCTTGCAGCAACTCAGAACTTACACATAGATTTGGTTGTTGTTACTCTAGCTGTAGGTTTACTAGTGGCTGAAAAGTGCTCAAAAATTATGATAAACTTAGGAGAGGCTTTAAGAGGCATCTAAAATCTTGTACATTTTATTTTCTTTTTTGATGTCTTGGATGCTAGAATATAATTAAAGGTTCACAATATGGAGAGGATCTCCCAGTATGCGGAGTGGCAAGATTGCAAATCAGAGTATTCTTTACATATTCAATAAATAGCCTGAAAAAAAAATAGATACAATTTGGTAAGCAAAACCACAAACTTAAATATTTAAGTATAAATAATTCAACCACAAGGATTATACAGAAAATTATTTGAATGCTAGAGGACACTGGAAATAGACTAGATCATACTGTAAGGAAAAGGGAAAAGTGGTAGTTTTGACATCGCCTGTCCAGCAGTTTTACTGCTGTTGGTTTCTGTGTTCCCCTCTTAGCCTTTAAGAACTGGTAATAATTCTTTGAATTAGGAACCTCCCAAAAATAATCTTAAAAAAATTCTCTGACTTGGTTTCTTTATACCAGCAAATTAAGTCTCTTGGGAAGCACATTTTAAAAAACCTAATGATTTTACAGAATGTGGTTTCCGTATCTTACTATCAAGTATTTGAGTACTTTACTGAATTCAGGTCATGATGACACCCACAGCTACTGTGCCAGTGAAATAAGCCTAGAAGGTCTCTGTCTTCTGCTTTGCTCTTCATCCTGACTCTCCTGCCACCCCTTCTACTGTGTTGTGTGGGCATAACTGTCTATGGGCTAGTAAGGAGCTGAATCAGAGGACTTACCCACCCCAAAAAATATCATTTGGCTGTGGGTTTTTACAATGTAAGGTGAAGCTCATAATCAGAGGGCAAGAAATGTTCTGTGGAGATCTTGGGGATCTACCACCAAAGAGATAGATACAATCAAAATCTCAGGGCTCTCCACAAAGGGCAGCTTCCCAGCATTTACTTACCATGGCATTCATCTGGGAGATTTTCCATTAATATTTTCTCCTAATAAAGGTCAGAATGGGTTCAATAAAGTGATTGATTCAGTAATGAGACATAATTCTATGGTGTTAGGTTTTTTGGTTTTTTTTTTCTACTTGATTCATAGTAAATGGAACTGCTCAGCAGTGAAAATTAAAGGGTTACATTTGGAGTCACTGCTGATAGCTTGAGAAATAACAGGTGATGAAGAATGAATCAGCACCAACAGCTAACTGTGCATTCTCTGCTAAACAAACTGTTGAAAAAGCAAAGCTTGGCTTAGAAGTACAAGAATTAATTAGTTGGTGTCAGGAATAGAAGCAGTGATCATTAACGTGCCACTTGGGCATATTCATGTCCACTGATATCAGGGGATATTGCCAATAACATCAGCAACAGAGAGTAGAGCAAATTCAAGCCAGGAAAGTAAGAGTGACCTGGCTCAGCTTCCGAGTTTGTTTTGGAGGTAAATTAGGAGCAGAGTTCTCTCTTGTGAATGACTGATCTGTTACTCGTCAACTAAACAAGCCAAAACAGAAGAAAAACAAAGCACCTCACCACCTCCAAGTGAAGTGGAGTGTGGGTGCCAGTTACACTCAGCTGTTCAGAGTGAATCTGTCAGCTCTAAACCTGCACATTCTGACAGCTGCTATTGCTCTCCGTGAAGAAGAACATAAAATAAAAAAGATACTGAGAACAAGACAGAAAGTCTTCTTTTATGAAAAGTTGAAAAATACTTCTGTGACTCTAATGAGGGAGTATTCTGTTAACATAACTTAATTCAGACCATGTCTTGTCCCACATCATTTATGTACTGGTATGTAAATATTGAGTGTGGTCATCTTAAGGTCTTGTGTCATCATCAAAAAGTTACTTTCAAAGTAAGTAACATTTCAGGGTTCAGCCTGCCTAAAGTCTAAGTTACTTCTGAAAGTAGCTTTCGTTCTGGTTTGGGGTCCCTCAGTGGCTGGAGCTGGTGCTATCTCTGTTGTAGATGCTACTGGGGGTTACAGAGTACCTCTGGCATAGAAGGTTTCTCAGCTTATCTCTGAACAATAGTTGTATTGACTTTCTAGAACTCTTTCCTACATTGTGTATCCCTGTCTAAAATTAACTTTATAATGTGCTCTGAACTACATTACATAATTTTTATAAGTTCAGTATATTCTATTTTCCTAAGAAGAAAAACTGGAAATAGTGGAGCTTGACAGTAATTAATATTATACTCTGGTTTCTATTTTTTCCCTGGCTTCTTTGTAGAAATAGTCTAAGTGGTGGCATACAAGAGAGAATTTTAGTAAATACAGCAAAACAATTCAAGAATGACTCCAGTTTGCAAGCTAGACACTTTTACTGCTGTTTTATTGATTTCTTTGTACCAAATAAAATGGTTACTTAACTATAGGTAGTAAGATAAAGACTGAAGAAACTAATGACTAAACAAAAAAAATGTTTCATGTTTAGTACCGAAACAAATTGAATTCCTCCTTGTACTTCATAAATTATACTAAAACTGCTGTTATTTACAGTAGCTCTTTGTCCCATACATACTTGTATCTATAAAAAGAAAGTTGACTAAAGAGGCTTAAAGTCTGTGGTAAGGTGGTTTAAATAGCATAGATCAAGTTAAACATGGCAAAGGAAGTGGGTCTGCATTGCTTTGGTGAATCTAAGGATGAGCTCAGTGGAGTTCACAGGAGTAAGACTTGACAGTGATGTTTTTACTTTGCTTGGTTTGGTAGGAATGTGCTTAGGATGCACAGAGAGAGAGTAAGTAAGGGAGCTGTTGAATTAAGGGAAAACTCAGGTGTCCCCAGTTTGGATTCCAGATTTCCTTGGCTGAATATTGGGAACTGTCTTTCAAACTGTCTTTCTCACACTTCTATTAGCTGGTTCAGACCTCTCAGACTGACATCTGAGAGGGCCACTGTACTGTCTAGTGCAGCCAGACACATAGCAAAGAATGATTCAGATAAGTAAAGCCAACATTTCATGAACCCATCAAATGTGAAAGCATAAGTTGTGGAGAAAATAAATCTTTACAAGAAGATCCCAGAGGACTGTAGTGGAGGTGAAGAGAAGATACACTATTTTTATTAGTTTTTATTAATTTTATTAATTCATGTTTTTATATTAACTTAGTTTTTATTGAGTCTTGGTTAAACAAGGGTTGAACAAAATAAAATGTTGGAGAGGTATACTGGTGTGATCCAGTGTTTTATTGGTATAAAACTTTTATACCAATATCTTCACTATAATGGGTAATTGTAATGACTTAAATATTAAAAGTCCTAGCAAGAAAATGCTAAAAAACAGTAGAATTAAGACCTCACTTTTAAAATTTTGTCAGTCAGCAAGACTCATGTATTACAGGATGTTAAAGAATATCAGTTAAGATTTTTTTGCCCTGCACAGTAGCATTGTGAACAGTTCAAATTATAGCGCTGTGCTTCCCACCAAGGTCTGTATGCAACAAGATTTGTTTCCAAATGTTAATTTTTTTCTTCAAAGAGTGTGTGTACATGATTAAACCAAGCTTGCCCTTCTACCTACTTTTTAGAGAAGAACCATCTTTCTATTGGTGTGTAATACACATGAAGCTCCCTCCCCCTCTACAGAAGATGGCACAATTCAGAAGTTGTTGTTTCAGAACATACTCCGTTTAATTACAGGATCAGTGAACACAGTAATGTTTTCTTGGCAACAGGTAGAGAAGTTGGCAGTTAATCAGTTTCTCTGGAGCTGTTTCTTGGCATGACATTGGTGCATTAGAAACTTGGATTTCATTTCTTATTTTGTTTTTCTGTTTCCCTGCTTCATTTCCTCTTTAACATTTTTTTTTCCTAGTGGTACATAAAAATAACATGCTGAATTCTTTGTTATGAAGAAGGAATTAGCTCAGTTGCTTTTTAAATTTGTAAACAGTGGTGGGATGTTGTAAGAGTTGAGCATATACATATGCATTATCCAATAATAAATAAGGTAGCTAAACGAAGATCATGAACAGCTTAGAAGGTGAGGAAACAATTTAAAGGGTAAGTGGTGGATGTTAAGCTTACATAATTGCCATTGCTGAACTTATATATTAAAATGTATTACATGCATAAGAAAAAAAATCAGTTGGGTATATACATTGTAAAACCATGGTACATCAGGCAAGAGAAAACCCTTAGGGTAGAAAGATGGAGAACACCTGCAAGCAGTAGTTGTGACATGTTTGTGTTTAATCTCTGTTGCCTTACTGACTTACTGCTTGCCCCATAAAGTTAATTTCTATTGATCACTGCATATACTGCATTGATTTTACTACTTGGTTGTAGATATGATGTATGTTGAGCAGAAATTTTTGAGAAAATACATTGTTCTCCTTCTCCCTTTGAGACACTGAAAAAAACAGACAGTGGAAGTAATTGCTGACTGAAGAGAAGAATGTAAACCCTGCATATATTACACTTCAGAGAAGAGCATATTTCCCAGATTTTACAATTCATATTGCTAGTTGGATTGAATTGGCTTCATGCTGGAACTATCTGAGCTGAAATGAGTCATAAAGAATGACATGATTATTAGTAATTAATAGAACTTTGCCTGTCTAGCATTCAAAATTATTTTTAATGTTGTGATTTATTTTTATCATCTTTGATAAAATTTGAAAGCAGGATTCAGGTTCAGCTACTGACTTGCTCAAGTATGTCATTAAACCATCCCTCAAAAAATGGCTGTATTGAGCCTTGAATGTATTTTTGTGTGTTTTTAAAATTTTGTAAATATCTAGAGTATCTAAATTAGATTTCAAAGGATTTTTATGCTTATGAGAAACATAAAATAAAATATTAATTGACTGGTTTTAGTTCTTTCTTTTTGAGAGCTCTTTTTTGGGCTCTCAAAGAAGCATTTTCTATTATTATTTTTGATAGTAGTCTTGAATTTGTCAACTTTGGACATAATATATAGATGTATCTTAGATTTTGTCTTTTTGTTTTGTTTCTTCTTTTCCTCTTGAACTTCATTCTTATACCGCAGTTTATATAATGATATGAGAGTAAAGCCTTGTGATTTTTACTCACTTCTGATGATAAATATGAGAGTAATCACTAGTGATTTTGACTCACTTCTGGTTTCCTTTAAGGCTGTCTGCTTTTATTTTCTGTCTGAATCACTGCTTTTGTAAAAATATTAGTTATGTTCCTAAAAGTTCCCAAGTGATTTTGAATGTGTCTTGGGTGTGTCCCATTATTCATACGTATATAATGGGCAAATACAAATTGTTTAATGGCCAGTTAAGTACAGGTTTACTTGTTTTTTCAAAATATTAAAAATACTTTTATCTTCTCATACTGTGCCACATGTAAAACACTCTTTGGGGAATTTACTCAGTCTTTATTTAGATGTGCTAATCCTGGTAAAACATAAAAAAAATACTTTTGGTTGCTAAAATGAATGGGTTCATATGGCCTACTTTTACTAGATTTAGCATCTAGGAAAATTTGGTTCATGAATATAAATTAGCCTTTCCTGAAGTGCCCGTGATCTTCATGTTCCCAGATTTAAGGTACCTAGTAGAGTCCAGTCTTACCTAAGCATACCATTGGTATGACTGTCATCCTTCTCTTATACTAAATATGAGAAAACAGCTTTTTCTGAACTAGAGTCATGTGCATTTATAGCTTCCTTTTGAGCTGTGTAAGTGTAGAATAAACAACTGAATTTGTTTCCACTTTTTCACATAGATGTTTTTCAGTCTGATTTATCTTTTTCCTTGCCTTTTTTTTACGATTTCTTTTCTCTTGAGTTGTATTTTTGCCATTTACTATTTCTACCCATGTAAGAGGGAGAAAAAGAGTACAGAAAGGAAAAGTAAGAATAATCAACTTACAGTCTTAATAACTCTTAAGCAGCTGGTGCTTTTGATACTTTAAACATGGTGATAATTAATGTGGAAAACACTGGAAGCCTTAGTAAGCTAGCTTGATCATCTGAAGAATGCCAGTACTTATTAGGGCAAGTTCATGATTCATACTCAAGGATTAAGCCAAGAGAATCTTGTGACCTAAGCAGCCTGACTCTCCGGTGGTAAAAATGGGATTTTCTTATCTTTAGAAAAATAATAACTTTGAGACAAAAATCAGGGATGGAAGTGGACAGTATACATTTGATTTAAGAGCTAGCAATACTCAGTGTGTAGGGAAATGGATGATTTGGCAAACTGTTGGTATCATTACAGAAATGAAGAGATTGATCAGATTATGCCTGACAAACAGTAAAGATGAGATTCGTAACATGAAATGTTAGGTCTTCAACAGCTATGTTTTCCTTAAGAAATTTTTAGTCATTTGCCTGATACTCAGGAAATTGCTTTTCCCTGGGTGTTAATTACTTAAAACCAAAGACATGAACATGAATCACATTATGGTATGTAGTCAGTGCTAGAAAACTGGATGCAAGATTTGGAGTGATGACATGAAATCTAATCCTATTTCTAAGAGGAAACATTTACTTGACATAATCAGTCAGCTTCAATACTTCAATTTCTCCATTTCTACAACTGGAATAATAATGTAACTTTTGATTTATTTGCTTAGAATCTTGAAAAGAAAAAAAGTTTTTAGATCTTGTTTTTTAATGTGCACGTTTGTAAATGTTCTGAAGCTGATCATGTAATTCTGACTTTGCCTTCTCATTTCAAATTAAGATATGACATTTTCAACTTCCAGTCTATATGTGCCTCAGTGGTTAGCTTTCAGTCCATATTTTATTATTTGCTGTTATGATACTATAAAGGAAAATGCATCTGAAGTGTTATACTAAAAAGAACCCTTTATTTTGCTTCTAATTACATTTACTTTGTTCGTGCATGTAACTTGTTGCTGAGTGTGGCACAGATGTAGTTTTCTCACATTCTCAAATGAGAGCTGGCATTTGAACATCTTTGAACTTACAAAGAAATTAACAGCGTGTAAGCAGGCACTGGGTAACTTCCCTACCCAGCCCTTCCAGGGGTTGTTGGTTCTTACTTGCAGAACCAGTCATGGAACTCATTAAGTAGGGAAGAAAAAGGACTGCTGAAGGGGTACCAACCATGCAGTGTTTCTAAACAGGGGCCAGTGTTTTCCAGATGGGAACTTTTTTCTCTTTATGCCATATGTGGCAAAAGATTTGACACCATACCCCAGCATCTATCCAGTTACCTACCCTTTGGCAGTGTCTTTGCTTTGTGTTATTTTTTGGAAAAGCCTATGATGTGGTAGTGCATTTCAGATGTGGTGAGAGAAATGAGAGAATCAAATCATTATGTCTATATATACTTACATATAGACACATAGATTATAATTAGGTCTTGCTCCTTAAATGATCATTTATTGCAGTGAGGCAGAACCAGGTACAATACCTTACCTGTTTTCTGAAATGTTTACTTATTACTTTAATCCCTTTTTAATTTAGATCTAAGCTAAAGCTAAGAACAATTAATATGGCTTTAAATCTGGAAGTCAAGTAGAAATGGGCATTT
The DNA here is from genome assembly GCF_036169615.1 of Heliangelus exortis. Lineage (NCBI taxonomy): Eukaryota > Metazoa > Chordata > Aves > Apodiformes > Trochilidae > Heliangelus > Heliangelus exortis. The sequence goes on along the minus strand of NC_092438.1, from coordinate 4,695,549 downwards.
CAGCCATAGGAGCACAGACAATGTACTTCCCATAGCAGAAAAAATGATCTAATAAGGATATGTGAAATTTGTAAAATTTGTTATTTCAGTAAGGATTAAATTAATCATACTCTGTAGGAATTCCTTCTAATATTCTTCTTACAGTTTTCTGTAGATAACTTGCCATTCATCTCTGTAGTACTTTTTTCCATGGAGGAGGGCTCTTACTATTTCAATTCCATTAATCTTTACATTCCATTTGCTGCTTTACTAGGACTAAGAAAGCGTTCCAAGTATTTTAACAGGGAAGTAATACATTCACAAAAATTCTCGTTAAAGTCTTTATCTTCAAGTTACAAAGACTGTTCTTTTTAATGATTAAAAACTGCATACTGAAGCAGCATGTACTTACAGAATGATTCTGATAGAACATTTGTTGCTTTGGTTTGGGAAGATTCCTTTTTTTTGCTACCACATGTGATTTGGAGCTTTATTAATAGAGAAATACTGATTACTAATTCCAGGATTTCAAGTCTGACTATCAGTGCCTGGCTAATTAACACACATCTCTTTTAATATTAAAAGAATCACAGTATGGAAATTCTAAGTTTTAAATGTAGGGGATAAAATTCTTTTTGGGTTTATGTGAAGTGAATAAGCTATAAGCACAACTAAACAGCACCTTTCCAACAATGGCTTAGTGCCTTCCATGAGTTATTTCTCAGTTGCGTTCTTACTATGTATTTTTTTTAATTCATAAGGGAACTCCATATAATTACTATCACTCCTGGAAAACATATATCTTCTGCTGACAAGCGTTCTTTCTCAAAATTTAAGTTTTCAGAAGCTTTTGTAAAGTACTGAAATGGTGGGTGTGTGAAAAGAAGAATTTGAAATCGGAATTTGAACTGTGAAATCCATTGTAGAGACCATAATTTTTATGTTATCTGAAAATAATATGTGCATGAATATTTATGAGTAATTAGGAATCTTTTGGACACTAAACATATCTTGTAATATTCAATACAATGCCCTGTACCTTGACATTTTACAAATTATATTGTAAATTGAGATGAGATATAACTTGGCATTATGCAAATCCCTACTGGCACTTTGCTACTGCATGTCTTTTCTGTTCGTGTGAAAGAATCAAAAAAAAAAAAAAAAGGCAAGAGCTGACTATAGAAGAATAATTCTAGCTTGACTGCATATAGAAATAAAACAATTTGTGAAAGTAAATTTTTACATGTTCGTATTAATTTACAGATAAAATAGTTCTGGTATTTCTTCATACACTTATTTAATAATTTTAAAAGATGCAGATGGAGTTGGAACAGTTACACAAATTCCATTTTGCCAACAGGTTTCTTGTGCAAGAGTGTTTTCCTGAAAACCAGAGGGTTGTTCCAGCAAATCAGCCATTCTTCTTCCCCACCCCAAGTTTCTGTGGTTGCCCTCACCAGTGGAAATCACAAGCTCATTACTCTTCTTGACCTGGTAGGTATTGTAAAAATACTACATCAAAATGAACAAATTGAAAATGAGACAACAGAGTGTTGTCTTAAATGATTGAACGTAATTATTTATACAACCTTTCAGAATTATATCAAATGGAGGCAAATACAAGGCTGCTTTAGCTTCTCTTTTAAAAGTCCTGGTTTTGACTTACTTTGTTATTCATTATGTATTAGTAGTGAATCTACATTCTGCTGTAAAAAGACTTGGATGTAACTGCACGACTTAGATCTGATAAGACTAATGAATCTAACTCTAATGTGTCTCAAATATTTTAAAAGACTCGATTTTTAAAAAGAAAAAATAATAACTATAAATTATAATAAAAATATTAGGTAAGGAAAATATTTTAACAAACACTGAATTATCTGTATTTTTTTCCTGAAAAAGTAAACTTAGTTTTAAATACACCCTGCACTCAGATGTTACGCATTTTTCTAAATCCAAATATCTCTCAGTTAAAAACCGTGAAGTATTTTCTAGCTCTCTTCCCACTGCCTTGTATTTCCATATAAAGCTAATGTGCAGATACAATACTATGTGTCTGTCCCCTTTACTATTTCTGGAAGAAGTCCCAAGAGATTAAGATTCATCTGTATCAGATACTCCAGAACTGGCTTGTTGGCATGTTTCTGTGGAAGAGAGATTGCTTCTGAATTGTGCTAAGGTGTTTTCTAGGGTGCAAGACAAGCAGAGCCAAAACTTCAGTTGATATGACCTGGCATAATACTACTACTTGCTTTAGTGTCCATATGATTCTTGGTTTTTCTGTAGACTTAATAAATCAGGGTAACAGCACAAGTAACAAGTTTCCCATTCATTACTCTAAAATTGAACAAGACATTTAAGATCCTCCAGGTCAAATTTTATGTCTAAATCAGTCTTCCTTCTTGAAACATGATACTTGTTTTGGGAAACCTAACCCATGCTGATATAACCCGATGACAAAAATGAAATTGAGACCTCCTTTAGGCAGCATAATGAGTCTGAAGTGATTCATAATCGGTCTTTTATGATATATGAACTTGATTCTACCCTAAATATTAATTTTTTGAGACCCAACATAAGACAAATGTTATCAAACAATATTCTCCTCCATCTTAACTTAGATTTATTAGTCCCTTATGGCCATTTTGGGGTTTTGCACAAAATATGAAAAAATATTCTTGCACCTTGTAAGAAAAATGCTAGCTGTGTATGGTGTGTCTATGTTTACCATATATGATCTATTTATCTTGATACCTGCAGCAAGGTTGTTGGTGTGAAGTTATAAGACACTTTATGCAGTCTTGCTCCTGTAAGCAGCCAGTTGGCTAAACCTGCACTTTCCTTCTTTGCTTCTGCATTCTCACAGATTTTTATTTATGTTACAGGCCCACATGATTTCCTTTGAACCAGAGTTAAAAATCCTGTGAAAGGATGATCAGTTGACATTCAGCTTTCTTCATGCCATGGTCAAGGTACAGTAGCTTCATAATGTGGGTTATCTGCCAATTATTGTAACAGATTATCACAGAACAGATTATCATGATACAGAGGTCTGCTGCCACGAAACATTAAAACACTCAGGAGGAATTCCAATGCATTCACAGAAGTTATTAACCTCACAAAAGACTTAAATTGGAATTTATACCTCAGAGGCTTTCTTGATAGATAGCTCACTTTTTTGCCTACTAGATTGGAATCTTTTAGAGCTACTCTTAGCCTGGTTGCTAAAAGAGTGAAACTACCTCCTGTATCAAGAGACATCTGATTTCAGTGTGCTGTTTTATGAAGCTGCAACACTTACCTGACTTCATATGTACATGTCAGTGTTGAGTATGATTAAGTTTTTATATTATAGACCTGAGGGTCAGAAGAAACCAGGATAAACAATTAAATAAAGGAGTTTAATAAATAAATTAAAAGTATTAGTTTATTAACTTATTGACCATATTAACTCAATTAATTGGAAATATCTAGTGTGCCAGTAGCAATACTTCTGTGCTATGAGCATGACAGTAGTTCAGTTTGAAAAATAATAGCCTCTAGTTGACCAGTATGGTGAATAAATATGCTATCAAGAAAACTGTTTGTTTTCACAGAAACTAAGCATCTGCACACAAACAATTTCTGTCTTGCAGCAGAATGTTATTCGGTGTCTGAGAATACAGAGGGGAAAAAAAGCTTTTGCTCTTTCTCCTTAAAGACAGACAGAAGCCTGTTTACTTTCACCAAGTACTCCATGTATTTGTGACACTGTCATGAGCTTTCTGTTGCTGGAAGAGCAAAACTTTTCTGTTCCTTTCAATAAACATCCTGCACATGCATCTGCTCTGTGTGTGCACTAAATAAAGGAGGAAGGAAGTCCTGAAAGACTGTCTATGTATTCAGTTGTAAGCTCCCAGTGGGAAACCAAGTGAAAGGACACAATTCTCATACAAATGGGCAAAGGTATCTACATTCCACAGTGCCAGGCAACCATCAAATCCAGAAGAAACTCCTAGTCCTCATCCTTGCCCTACTTCAGGCATCTGGGAATCACTGAAGTCTTGCAAATAACTGAAAATATTAGCCCTCTGGTTACTGGTCACATCGAGCTAAAGTATAGATTTCGTCTACCCATCCTAATTTTCTTGTCCCTTTTACCCCATGTTGTGAGACAGGATATTAAAATAAGTTCCTTGTATTTCTTTGACAGAGTGTAACAACACTTTCCAGGCAAAATGTGTCTCAATTTTCTCCAGATTGTATTACTGTTATTTCCCTAGAGCTGCAAAAATTGGCATACCAGAGATTTCAGTGGTGCTTAAAAGCCTGTCTTAGTAGGGAAAGGGGCTATAAAAATAGTATGGATACTTTTGCAAGGAAAAAAAAAAAAAACTTTTCTAAAATCATTGTTTAATAAAATAAATGATGCAAAAATGTTTTTAGAGCATAGGACAGAAGTCTCTTCCTACAACCTAGGAAGACTTTTTTCCTTAAGTTTTTATCAACTGTGATTAATATACCTGCTTCCAGTTTCTGCCATTAAACCTTGATACTAAATCATTAGGCATTATCTATGCATTATTTTTCCTGGTCTATATTATGCTGCATATCATTACCAAAAGGTAACTAAATGTGACATTAGAGATATATACCGCTGGAATTTTAATAATTTTTTTTAAATAAAATTTTGGGGCACATCTTACCACAAACACAAGTTTGGTGACAATATCAAGAGTCAGACACTACCAATTTGTTCTAAAGCATATAGACATACATACATACATACATACATCACAAGAATAGGCAAGAATTTGGGTGCTAGATGGAGGTGTGCAGGAAAACCCATCATAGCACCTACTTTGTACTGTACCTAAATACACAGTATTTTCAGTAATTACAAAGGGCAAAACCATGGAAACAGGATTCCAACATCCACAGTTAATGTGAAAAGATAGAGAAGAAAATACTTATATTTTTAATCTGATGAAATCACGAAGCCAAATTCTTCCTATTGTGCAATGACTTTTGAGTGGTTGCTTGTCAGTGTAGACTCCTGTATTTCTACCACCTCAAGATACAGAGCCACAATGCAGTGGTGTAAGGTGTGCAAAGGAGGCAGAGACATTGAGGAATTTAGCAAAAACAGAATAAAAATTTTGCAGTGAAAGCTTCAGTTGCTAAGAATAGAAAACTATTTTTCAGCAGAGCAGTTGGTGCACTGACCAATTGTTTTTCACTTTTCAGCGCATTTCAGAACTTCCAGCACACTTCTGTCTTGTTCAAATGAACTAATAAACTCCTGATATGACTCTTGATAGAGCTTATCACCTGTCATGCATGGCAGTGTTTGTTAACTTGCAACAAGAAAATGTTTATCTTTTTGCCACACTCAAAGCAAGGCACAGAACTGGAAGTTCCTGGAAAAAGCAGCTGGCAAGTGTCCTGCTGTCTAAAGAGACTCTGGTTTGCTCTGTTCTCTTTTTCATTTACATGCCTTTTTTCAGTACAGCATTTTTTAATATTCCTGACGCTAAAGATAGGTAATAGTTGTCCATAGCCTGAAATACTAAAAATTTTCCGAAATAAGGTACAGCACCTTCAATTATTATTTGTTCTTTCCAATCTTTTAACACCTGTATGTTAAACATATAGACCAGGTGTAGAATCACTGAACAGAAACAGTCCCTACCTCCCAGCTCTGTTTAAAAGTCCACGATACCACTGTACCACTGCTGTATTCTGGTACATTAGCATAAAATACTGAAGTGTTTTAAAATGTTCCATAGGTAGAAAGGGGAAATACATTTTTCTGTTCTCTGTGATATAAATAAGAAGTGAGAATACATCCTTGGAATATGTTTATATATATATATATTTATAACACTAATAACATCCAATATTATGCTTCACTAGAGATGCTGACATTTTTATGCAATCAAATGAACTTACTATTACAGGTATTGTCATACACTCTGCAGAATTTAGTGTTCAAATATACTGCTCTGCTGATACTAATTCCTAGTGAAATCAGTTAAAACTGTGTAGCTAAGCAGCTTATCTGTTGTGCAGGATCCAAGCTGTGAGCTGTTTTTCACTCCCATTATTAACAACGACAAAGGAAATTTTCATAGGGAGTTAGGCAAGCTGAAACTCATAATGCAGCAGTTCACCATTTCTTGCTATCTTGTAGGCAACATCTGAGGAAAACTCAATAAAACCAGGCACATAAAAGAGCAATAATAAAGGTCAAGTGTGATCTGCTTGCTGTCCCAACTAGTGCAATGCAACACAAAGGCCAGAGCCCCAGTGTTGCCCTGCAGGTGGGGACTGCTATCTTCCAGCCTCCCACCACACCCACAGGGTCCTACCAGAGGGCACTGTCCCCTCAGCCCCTGCAAAGCTGTGCTTTCACCACACAACATGTTGCAGGACATGATGGAATGAGTGTCCCACTTTATGAGAAAATCAAGAGGCTTGAACTAACTAATTGGTGTAATTTTTCCACTTGCACACACCATATGGGGATGTTGGCAGAAGTATCTTATCAGGAAACTGCAGCTGTGGCTCAGTCTTCACTTGCTGGCAGGAGTGTCTTGAAAAGGTGTTACCTCTGGTTTTGGGGTTTGAGTTTTTTTGTGGCTTCTTGGAATTTACTGTTTGTTAACTGGATAATCTGCAAAGGAGGAGATAGGAATAGAGCTGGTACAGAAAGATACTATGTTTAAGGCCAGAGCTAGCTTGTCCTGGCCTACTATTCCCAATTAAAACACATTCTCAAATTAATAAATTGTACTGAGCTCAATGCAATTTGAAGTGCTTTATCTTGCTCAGGTTCTAATGAAGGCATTTTGTACCTTTCTGTGACTGGCTAGAGGGCAAATCAGGGTTCAGACCTTGAATCCAGAACCTCTTGAATTTGCCACATCCATCTCCTAATGCTGAGACTGGAATAAAAACTCCACAATTTTTATTTCAGGTACATTCTAAGAAGGAAATTACTCTCCTTTTTGTTTTAGACATACACAGAGTTTTAAAATAATACTGTTGTGAAATTCTGGTACAAGTTAGAATTCATTTAGGAGATGATTTTATATGAATTATCAAGATACTGAATCTAGATTACTTGAATATTAGTCCAGAGTAGGTCACAGAATCTATGTTGGCTTCAAACTGCCATCTTAAAGTCTTCTGGACACACTCGGTTCTCCTTTCTGCCAACTCCAGTCAGGGGATAATTTTGTTATGGATTAGTTTAGAACTCCAAAAATGACTACCAGAGATTCCCTGGCTTTGCATATGAATATTTTAGTGCTTCCTCTGATGAAAAAAAGTAACCTGCTGCATCTAGTTAGATGCTTATGCTTTTCTCACCACTGCGATCTCCAAAAGCCTCAAGCAGTCATAGCAAGGGTATAGATTTTTAAAGGATTTTCAAAATACAATTTGTCATTGGAAAGGTAAGGGAAACATTTAAGCTGCTTTTCCTAAATAACCCCAAACAACCCAGAAGTCAGCAAAAACCCACTTTTGATTAAGAACTGCAGTCACTCAGTAGATTATTTATCAGGTTATATAACTTGTCATGTCTAACTACTGGATAAGCTAATCATCTCCAAGTATGTCAGATTCTGCTTTAATTGGTTGTGTAAAAAAAATTGTCTTGATGAAAGCATGATTATAAAAGGTGTGATTTCTTTTAATGATCTCTATTAACTTATGATTCCTTGTATTTCTCTACTGTATACACACTGGCAAATCTTTCAGCTCTAACAGATTATGCCAGCACTCTACTACATAATTTGAATTTGCATTTATTTATAATACAACAATAAAGATCCACTTCAGTTGGAATCTTGGCACTGGTGGTTTACATTTAGAAATGAAAATCTTTATATATATATTTAAAATAGAAGGAAAAGGAAAACAAACCCATTTTCATATATTTAATCAGCCATAAATGGCAACAAATTAACAAAGTCTGAAACAGTTTAGGTTAATTGAGAAATTAGTGACCACTTATTAATGGAGTTGATTTTTGTATGTATTTCTGCTTCCATAACATAGCATTTAAGGAGCATTCCAGCTCTTCATGAACACTTGCCTGCTTCCCTTACCCTTGCTTAGGTCTTTATTCTATAGACTTATACACAGCACCTGGTGATTGATTTCCCTCTTGCAGTTGTCTTGCTGCTCCGTTTGCTATAGCTCTTCCCTTTCCTACATCTTTCTCTAACAGAGTGAAACTAGATGCTTTATCTGAGCTTTCTGGAGCAGCTTTACTGTGTCACAGGAACAGTGTTGCTTCCTGCATCCAGATACTGATGCTGTTATTTGTCTAGGCACAGGCCCTGCAGGTGATGGCACAGGGACATGCATTGGTATCTTCTCAGTACTGACTGAAGCAGAATTGATACTATCTTAATTCAGTAAGAAACTATCTAACACTCAATAAGATAAATAAAAATTATTAAAATGGGTGAGCCAAGTTCTGTTTTCTAAATAACATAATAATTGAGGTAATGTTTAGAAATTGATATAATGGGCTTATTCAATACATACATGAGATTGGTTTATGTTATTCAGCCTATTTAAAAACTGCATGTCTTTTCTGCTATTTTAATTTATCTGTTATGAGACATCTGGTAATGACATAAGCTTTATACATAATAAAAACCTTAAATGCTGTTAATGCTCTTCCATGTTGTAAAAGAATGAAAGTATTTTTGTATTACTCATTTCTTGGCACATAAATATCTAATATCTTTTCACTGTGGAAATTCTATTTGCAAAATCTTACCTAGTTGCTACTGTGCTACCTTTCAGAACAACAATGTGAATTTGTTGGCTCATGTTAATGACTCTTCATCCCATAATTAAAAGAAATCAAAATCCCTAAGAAAAGCCTCATATAAATCCTTGCTTTGCTCATATTTAAAAATCAACCAGATAGCAATATTGTCTTATGCAAAATGTTAAATAATGAAAACTACTCACAGCCTATTTGCAGAAAAATGCTTTTAGCTTCAGTGGAGAGTATTAGAGATGAGTTTTGCAGTGCTTCCTCTGGGGCTATATCAGATTCGAAGGTTTTTGTGATACACTGTTTCAAACCAATATAATGTAAATTCTTAAAATAAACAATGTGAAGCAAGTATTTTAATTTGAGTTTTAAGTACACATCTCAAACCATGTGCTTGGCTCTCATTTTCTAGTGTTTATTATTCAGTGATAAAAATGTGTAAAAAAATGACAGATGCTTCCTATTAGATATAAAAGGGACCGGAATATAGGGTTACTTATTTTGATTCCCTTCCCTGAATTTAATGTCAGGATTTCTAGGTCTAGGCAAATACTTTTCTTGATAGCAGTGTCATATAAGAAATACATTTTTACATATTTACAGAGCACCTGTACAGAGGGAATCTGACTTCTGCTACAGCATGTATGTATATAAAAAGATATGTAGCTAAGAACCAGCCATTTACATCTACAAATTAATCATGTAGAAAATTTATTAAAGATTGCTTAAGCTAGGAAAAAACACTGATATCCTTAATAGATTACATGTAAGGTAAGATTGTAACAAACAGCAAATATGAAATCAGATCAGTTTTAATGCTCAAATTTATCATAGTATTCTTTACATAGTACTGTGACTAGCATAGCCCCCCGAAGACTTTGTAAGTAATTAAAATTTCAGGCCTTTATAAAGGTGACAGAATTTGTAGCTCTGGTAGTACTGTCCACACTGATCCTTCATATTACAGAACCTGATAGCATATGTGTGGTCTCACAATTATTTTTTAAAAACTTTCAATTCAGTGCAGAGTCTTTAGCTATAGGGGTTATGGGGAAATATAAAGTTTGCTGAACATGCAAACAGATGGCAAAAAACCTTTACTAATAATATTAATAATTCAGTGAATCTAGTATCATGTAAGTAACCTTCATAATTTTAAAGGTTGCATAATTCTTACACCCGTGTATGTTCCAACACCTTTCATTTATGTCAGGTGCTAGAAATCATCTTTTGATCAGTAGTCCAAACAGAAACACTGCACTATTTAGATGCAAATTTAGAATAAACATAATGACTAGTTTTTCTGCTGCTTTCTGTCCATACATATATCTGAAATTCTGTTGAATGTTGAAATGTTGTATGTTGAAATGCATATGCCAGCGTGTTTGGACCTGTAAATGCAATACTGTGCAATAAGACTCATAATGTCCTTCTAGAAAGTAATTATCATGTTGTTGTGGTATTTATCTGGGCATCAAAAGTTCTGGGTTCAAGTCATAAAGCAAGCCTGCTTTGTGACCTATAGAACATGACTCAACCTGTAAGATTTTCCTGCCTGAAAAATGAGAAACACTCTTTAAGCAGAATAAAGAAGAGCATTTCCTGGAGGATTAAACTTTACCACAAAAGGGGGGAAGGGTGGAGAACATACCCAGCTAGTTTCTTTCCTATATCACCAAGTATTTTGAAGTCTATTTAAAGATAGGAGACACTGTCAAAGGGATGATGTGATGCTTATTTATTTTTAAGCTAGTTAGTGAAGTCAAGGGTACATTTAACATAAAACAATTATACTACTGTCCTGCACACATCTTCTGAAATAAATGTTAACAGCACTTCACATATCAAACTGATTATTTGTGTTTTGCTGCAATACCCAGACATTTATATATTCTGCTTTTTCCTTCAAGAACTCGTGGAAATCTTCAGCTTCCAGGGGAACCTGCCACCTAGCAGGAATATACTGTGCCTGAGAGACCAGTCCTGGAGATCTCTCATACTGACCCAGAGGAGTAGAGAGAGGAGCCATACCACAACTGCATTCCCAATGGTTTCTGCCATCCTTCCTTCCTCAAAAGCCCCAGCTAGAGGTATGCCCACACAAAGACATTTCGAGCTGAATAAACACAGAACCCACAGTGACTTTTCTATGTTTAATTGTAAATTTAGTTTTTTAGGACTGCATGAAAATTTGATTATTTATATGCATTTAATTGAAAGTACTGGCCTGTCTATCAGGTTGATAAATAGCCTGATGGATGTTCATAGAAGTGGTTAATATTCAAAGTGGGGTCCACTACAGCAGTTATTAGAATCAGCTTGCAAAATCTTTGCTGTTTTCAGACATACACACTAAATTCTCATGTTAAAAACAATCATATGAAAAGAGTGAAGCTCTCACTTTTAAGCAAAAATATATTCCTCTTCATAATATCATACAGTTATCAACATGTCCCTTAGATTTATGACTTATGACATTTGTTTACCGACAGGTGGTTGCATATCTTGCCATTTATATTTTAAGCAACAGTAAACACAACTAAAAATAAGATAAGCAAGATAAAACTCAGTGGGTTTTTTTTAAAGTATTTTTACAGAAAAGCAGCACTTATAAGCTAGGTCTTCAGGTAGTTCACATCACTCCCAGCAACACAGAAGAATACTGCAAGAGCAATAAGGATTTTTAGGGGCATTATGATAGTGTAATGGAAACACATCTGCCCCCAAAAGTCCCTCATTTTCCCTGCGGTAAAGAGCCATGCAGGAAGTGGTGAATGCTGTGGAAAATCAAGAAGAAAACTAAAAAGAATTTTTTTTTTTTTTAAGTTAGAACAATTTTCCAACAATACTTCAGGATTTCATAGTTTCTTCTAAGTCCACTGCACAGGAAAATTGTAGTTTTTCAAACAGCCTCTAACTCATTTATTTTGTATGAAGGTTCTGTCCACCAAAGTGAATTCTGAAGCAGCTATCTAAGACAAAAAGCATTAGTACTGGGAAGCTAAAAACTTTATGCATAAAGCACAGAGAATCCAGAACAATGTTTGTTCTTTCAGCTCCCAAAAAAGCACAAAGTAAAATAATATAATCATCATTAACTGTTGACCTACATCTCTCATTTTCTAAGAGATACATAAGTTGAAATGCCTAGTTAAAAGTTACTCTTTTAAAATAATCCACACTAAATAGCACCTATATTCTTAAATGGATTCTTCTAGCATAACACAGAAAATGTAGTAATATTGCTGAAAAAGCATGCTCAGTTCCTCATATATTATTTAACATGGTGTGCTGTGTAATAACATTTGCTCTTTGTTTGCTCATGTTGTAATACAAAAAATGAATCAAGTTCTTTCCTCAGGTTTCAGAAATTTTACTGTGATCTCAATTTCATTTCTTGATGTAGGTCCAGCAATTTCAGTGGAGATACTGCTGACTTACACCAGCATCCAGGCACCTACTGACTGAGGTGTGTGCAGTTTGTGTTACACAAAACAGACCTTTTATTACAAGAGAGGTTTTATACCAACAGCAGCATCAAAGCAGAGATCTGGATTATGCTGACTGATACACATTTTTTAACAGTAGCAATATATAAGAAATAGAAATATCCCCTTGGTAAAATCACTGCATTCAGTTATTTTTACTGACCCTCATGGACTAATCCTGAGACATACTGAATTATTTTTGTCACCCTTTTCTAAAACCTATCTAATCTAATACATGCCTTGTTGTAGATGATAGAGCACATTTTGTCTTTTTGTTTTCTTTTAATTCTTATCATGACCTACAAACCAAAACTATTATTTAAAAAAATTGTTGTCTAGCAGCTGTTTTGTATCAGTTGATATAGAAAGGCAATTCCAGTAAAAGATTTGGGCTGACAGAGATACTTAAAATAGAAAAAATGCATCAATATTACATTACACTAGTGGATTGTAGTCTCCTCCATTCACAGTGAAATTAAAATATTGCAGCAGTATTAACTTAAAAGATTAAAATAGTTTGTTTAAAGTTATTAATGTGTATCAATGATATGTGAGCATTCGGAATATTAGGAAATCACGTAGATAGATGCATAATTTTTAACACCTCTTTTGAGCTCAGCTAGGAGCAGGTGTGCTCCAAACAGGGAAAGAAAAAGATGTATTTTAAAACTTCAGTGCCTGTCTGTAGAGAATTATGATTCCTGTGTGAAAAATACAACGTTGATAATTGAAGAGCCTTATGTCCAACAGGGAGTCAGGAATCCTGAAACCAACTGTTAATATGTAATCATATTTGGCTAGCTCACCAAGGAAGTTGCCTCAGTGATTAGATGTGTTTCTATTTCTAGTATCTATATTTATTCTGTACTTGCTGTAGAAATGTCCTGAAAAATCCACAAGCTGCATAACACCTATCCATTCACAAGTCGCCTACATAAATATTGCCCTTGTGCTGAAATCTTGTAAACATAAATTATTTGGGTATTTTGACAACAGGCAAGAAAAGCTGATTCTTTGCTTCTTTTTTTCATGCTTATTCAAATTCTCTATACATTTATACTGTTCAAGAAAAGTGCGTGACATTGCAACAAGAAATCTTTGCAATTAATAACTGCTGTTAATTAATAACAGGGCAAATGATGCCTTAAATGAATTTCACCAGAAGCTTCCTAGTCTAAGGCTGCATTGTCTGAAGAGGATTTGGCAGTTTAAATAATACAACCACTTTTCTACCACTTCTTCCACTACAGGTGTAGTTTCCAGGTGATAGCAATGGTTCAATGGCTTTCGTCTAATATTTTAGAGACATAAAAAAGCTTCATTTTTTTTTCTTCATAACCTGCTAACTATGCTTTTTAAAGCAAATAAAGGATTTTTGATTGAAAAACTCTGGATAGCTTCATAGGAAGGATTTTGTAAACTTTACTAAGGCAAAATTTTCAGGTTTTCTGGGTCATGAGATTCCAAGCTCAGGGTCGCTACCTCCCTCTTTTTTTTTTCTGTGGCTAGATCAGAGGGGAGTCACAAAACCTTTCTGTTGCAACATGAGGTCAGGAGATGTCAAAGGTTGAGGCCCTGCTTCACAAAATGCTGGCCACAAACCATTCCCCAAACCGTATCACTGGACTCTGATAGAGGTCCTGATCTTTTCACTTCTTTCAATAAAATTTCAAAAGTAAACAGATCAGGCTATTTGATAATCCTCTTCTGATTAAGTGTTTTTCTTTTAGAGGTTTGCTTAAAAATGCAGGAAAGTAATTCTAAAATGTAGTTTAAAATATATACCTAGTAGGGCTTTCAGTTTTATAAATTATAAATGCAGTAAGTAATTGGAGTTGATCTTTCTAATTATTATTTTTCTAATTACTGTCATTTCAGTAATTCAGGATTGGTTTTATCCCAGCGAAAACTAGTTTTGATTCCAAACATACCATCTACTTTTTGATCTTCTGTAAATTTATTTTTTCATTTCAAATAGGAAGATAAGACTAATTCCAGATATTTAATTATTAATGCTCTGGATCCACAATGCACTTCAGCAGTCTCAGCTCTTGGGCTACCACCTCATGCTTCATGCAGACCTTGTGGGATAAACAGTGTGTGGGAAAGAGAGAAAATTTTTACTACATAGATATTTAGGGATCTCACACTGTTTTGTCTCATCATCATTAATTTGGATAACAGATATAAAATGAACATACATGTAAAGCTTATACATGCATGATATCTGTAGTACTAGAAAATTGTCTGGTTTGCTGCACACTAGAGACAAAGAGGAGCTCTTTCCGTAAGCTCAATAATAGGAAATACATGCAAATAAAAATTTTGTATGAGGAAGGCCCACAGAAGTGTAACTATGTTCTTTAACTTTGCTCTTTAATCATTTAAATAGTTTGTTAATTCTGTAGCTAGGTTATTGGTGCTAGAAGGAATGCATGAGAATTTTATATATCTTCAACAAAGAATCAAATAGAACCGATTTTGAAAAAAAAAATCCAAAAATAGCTGGTTAACAAAGTGCACTATGTAAAACACATCTTACTGAAATCACCTATATAAAATTACATGTTTAATTTAAGAGCTTTAAAGTAATATGTTGGTAAGAAGCAAGTGCTGTTATTTCAGCAGAGCAGAGAACATCTTTGCTGCTGTTTGGATATTTAAGTTTGCTTCTAATTTCCCTTAAAGCAAGATCCTTACATTGATCCACATTGTAATTTCTGATTCTCTGCTCTTATGTTCTCAGAATACTAGTGATGAGACCACAGGAGATAAACTGATTCAGAGCTGACAACTTGTAATATTTGACAGGTTGACAGCTCTAGAATATATTCACACACTAAGTACTGTAATTCAAAAATTAAAAAATTCTACAGTTAAATTTGTAGCTTAATTTGTTCATGAAAATGTAACCTTTTCAGAAATGCTGCTTTTGAGCAGTAGTATTTCATGCAACATAGTAGCTAAAGGCATTTTAGCAACACAATTCTCACCTAAGCTTTTCCACATTAGATTTTAGTCTTAATCAAATGAAGAATTTCTTGCAGTGGTATTGCAGGTACGTCCTATTCTATACGTTTAGTGATTATATTGCTATAAAATGTGGAGAAAAAAAGCAAAACAATTCCATAGTAAAATCTTGATCATTCAGTATGAGCTCCATTTGCATGACTACAGAAATACTGCATGTAGTCATGTGATACACCAGGTACCACCAGCTTCTCTTTAACAGTGTGTAACTTCAGCTGAATTTCCAGGTCTTTTTGACATACTCAAATTGATTCTGTCTGAGCAAGTCAGCACTTAAAATAAATCTGACTTGCAATGATAATGTGACAACAGTGTGAATATCTATATGGTTATGTGTAACTTAAGCAGGTGATTAGCTGGCATAAAATGTCAAAACTATGACAGACACATTTACACCAACTGAGAGGATGCTCCTGTATGTATTTTGTGTGCATATGCATAAAAGCCATTCTATAAAGTATATTTTGTGAGTGTAATTTGTTTCATTCAGTCTTAACTACATGTATAGTATATTCAGAGACACAAGAAAATTCAGCTTATCTACTAACAATTTTTCAACAGTTACTAGAATCCCATGAGGAAAGTACAACTACATAATGTTAAAGTAAAAATTATGCTTAGATTCTTTAGGATATTGGTACCAAAAAGTATAAAGTAACATGAACTTAAAGAGCTCTACCAAGTTCAGGTTTACAGTCCCTTACTCATAAAAATATATTCTACAACTTTTATCAGTACCAAAACTATTAATCTTTAAATTGATGTTTAGATACAGACCATACAGATGTAGACATACACACTGTGGTAAAAAACCCAGCTACTCGAAGAGGTTAATTAAAACTGAACAGTGTGAGAAAAAAAACCCAAAACACCTGAGGAGGGGATCGAGAATATAGATGTTACTGGTGTTTATGACATTTTCAAGTTTTAAGATGCCTGTCTTTCCTAGGGACTTAGCTTCCTTTTGTCCCAATTCATCTATAACCAAGTGACCCCTCTTTGAAATGTAACTTTCTTGGGCTTTCACTGGCTTTTTAAGAGGAAAATACCACCAAAAGTTAGAAAACTTCCTTTTTGTGTTTAACTTCCAGGATTGTAGTATTTTCTATCAATTTTTTAATGCTAAATACAACATTAAAGTTGGAATATTATTATTAATTGAAGGTGCCTTTTACTAAGTGCAGCAGTAGTTAGCTTCTAAGGTCAATGTCCACTGTAAGAGCCATAACGTACTGGTTTCTTTTGCAGAACAAAGTGACCACCAAAAGCGGGACTTTGTGGGCCAGTTGGATAAAACATAAGCTCATCTCGCCCCCAAAACCCCGACTCTGGAACCACAACCTTCTGAGATTCAATTTGTAAGTAAAGTATCTTTGTAAGATATGCCCAATCAACTGAGAAAATCACTGCTTATAAAGTGGGTAATTTTCAGACTAATAAATGATATTGTAGTCAAGTCACAGTGCACATGCCTTCAGATTCTGGACAGCAGGAAATGCTAGCAGATACTATTTGGTTTTATTCACATTTATTTTATTTATTAAGTAAGAAAGCAGCACCTTCCTTAAGTGTCTATAATCTGACAGGGAACTCCCCCAGAATAACATTTATTGGACCCGTCACTCAAAATACGTACTATGATTTCTTCTCAAAGTAACAACTTACTTGTTTATTTGTTCCACTGTATTTAAGACTCATGTCGACACATCATAGATATGCCTGCATAGAAATTATTCTAATTTTTTTTACTTTAAACTAGAAAATTTTCACTTAACTTAAAAGTTGGTCTCTTCCTACTAACAGTAGTAGATTCAATGTTCAGCTGCATCTAAAGCTTACTGCCCTCAGCATTGTTTAAGAACTTCTTTCACAGATGAGAGGAAAAGTAGAGATGTGTAGACAAAAGGAACGTATTTTCTAAATCCTCAGTTTATAATTCCAACAGAGCTTCTAAATAAAGTCCAAGTTTAAAAGCATTATAGTTTACACTTGGATGACTGTAGTAGATAAATGCTTTAAAAGCAATTAATTGCTGTGCTTGAAAAGCCGCTATTATATTTACTCTGCTTTCTATAATCAAAATACAGAGCCAAAGAATGCTGTCCTAGCTGAACTGCTGTGTGTTCAGCAAATACACCTTGAAAAGAGAATGCAGAGAAGTTGATGGATATTCTCTAAGTAGAGATGTTAAAATAAAATGTGTGGCCTTTAGAAAGAGGAATTAGCTTAATTATTTATGGTTGCGATGACTGAGAATATCGTTTGAGCTCATCAAACGATAGCTATCGACCCCTATCA
This sequence comes from Heliangelus exortis, assembly GCF_036169615.1. Classification (NCBI taxonomy): domain Eukaryota; kingdom Metazoa; phylum Chordata; class Aves; order Apodiformes; family Trochilidae; genus Heliangelus; species Heliangelus exortis. The sequence continues at coordinate 4,677,969 of NC_092438.1, read as the reverse complement.
GCGCTGGTACTTGTAGTTATTTGTATTCGACGAAAGTCTCCCCAGACAATTGGGCACCAGGAGGGGACCGGTGCCGGACACCCGGGAGGCGCGGACACCTGTAGATCCCAAGGGTGCCCGGCGGGGCGACAGCCCAGACCCCCCCCCATGGGCGGTGGAGCGAGGCGGGCCCGGGCCCCCCCCTCCGCGGCCTGCGGCAGGTGGGCGACGGGAAGTGGCCGGGGATGCGCGGCCCCGCGCCGCGGCCGCCCCCGTCCCACAGGCGCCGTTTCGCGGCAGCCTCCGTGCCACAGGCGCCGTTCCGCGGCCGCGCCGGCTCGGTCGGAGCCCGCCCAGGTGCCCGCCGGGTGCCGAACCGCCCCATCCCCGCGGCAGGGCGCGGCCCCGGTTGCCCGCGGCGGCGGCCCCACCTGCGGGCCTCGGAGGCGGCGGGGACGTGCGTGGGGCCACGCTTCTCCCCACGGGCGGGCAGGCAGTGCGATGGCGGACGGCGCGGAAGGAGAGCGCAACTTACCACTTGTCAGCCCCCCCCGGCCGTGCCCTCGCAAGCCGTGAATCGATAAACGCCCGAAGCGAGCGGGGATCCCGAGAAGAGGGAGCCGCTAGCCTGGCAGTTTCCCGGTCATGAAAGGAGACAGCCCTTCGGTCCTCGCTCCGAGCCGGCTTCTTCTGTTGGCAAAATCCTGACTCATTACATAAAAAGATCACCCTGCCAGGCGCCCAGAAACATTTCTTCATCACGGTCACGCCACAAGCTAAACAAGAGGCCACATCAAGGGGAGGGGGAGAGGGGGGAAGCGAAGGGAAAAAAAAATATCCAGGAGATCTTTTTTCTTAAGATCCTCTTCCTTCAAAAGGAAGGGGAAAAAAAGTGCAGCGAAAGAAAAAAAAAAAAAAAAAAAAAAAGAAAAAAAAAAGAAGAAAATTAAAGAAAAAAAAAGAAAAGAGAAAGAGCAGCCACCAGGATTAAACTAGAGAAGATTCACTCATTGTTGCCACAAAGACACCTCTCGTCTTTCCACTCCCTCTCCATGCTCATTCCTCCAACAGTGCTACAAAGCCGTGCAGTCTTGCGCCGTGAGTTGCTGAGCCCGAGCCGTGGGCTCCTCAACTCTGCGGGGGCCGTGCCAAGAGACCTGGGGCTGAGAGTCCTCCGAGAGTAGGTGTGGTGAGTCCAAGACCGTCCGAAAATTATTTTTTTTCCTAGAAACTACCTCCAAATATAGTAACAGGGAAGGGGCATTCCTAGAAATTCGGGAGACGTCAGAAAGGGAAGATTTGTGAAATTCAGCTGCGCTTCCTGCAGAGGGCTCCTAGCACAGGAAAAAAAAAAAAATCAAGTGAGCAATAAAGTGGGTTTCATGCTTCGCTGATCAGATAATGGTTAAATAAAAAAAAGAATGCTAAAACACTTACTTCATGTTTCTCCAATACGATCTAGGATTTTCATGTGGGAAGAAAGGTAATCAGTAACCCCCTTTGCCCATTTTCTACTGATGTTTATAGATGTCTATCTCCTTTATTTGCTTTCCCCCATGTTGTCCTAACAGACCCATGCACACAGCAAATAAAACAAATACACATATGAGTGAAAAATGGGCCAAACAATAAGCCTCCCGTGTATCACAGGAGTGCTAATTAATGTTCGTATTAACCCCCCATTGAGAATTGCATCTTTCATGCTACACTGATGTGTATAATTCATATTATTGCTGTACATGTGTGCAATATTGTTATTTGCATGAATGGGAATTTATTGTTGGCTTCTACCAACAATAACAAGAAGTGCTGAGCACTGTCAGTCCCCATTGACTTAATGATATTTTAGGCTGTTAATTAATTTTGTTCAGCAAGCCACAGGATCAGGCCCTGACTGACAAATGTAAATCAGGATTTGCAGGAGACCCACACAGTCAAGAGCTAGTGTTATTCCTGACATGTCTCCTAAATCTGTATATTTGCTTTGTGTTTGTATCTAGCACCCAGTCCTTCCTCAGTCATATCTTTAAAAAAACCCATTATTTGATATATTTCATAGGAAGCAGAAATAAATGTTTGCAAGGCATTAATGGATGAAGATGTTATTTTATATTAATAATTATATGAAGATGTCAGTGATTTGTAAGAAAGCATTATTTATTTCAGGAATAGTAAAGGTTACCATCAAAACTGCAATAGCCAGCTTTTGGGGAAAGATAATAGATTTCAATGTGTGCAACTCTTGCAGGTTAATTGAATTTCTGTAATGCAATTCCCCTCAGCCAGATGAAATCCTTGGGCTTGTTCTTTGAATTTCATTATGAATTGCAGTCTCTTCTCTGCCTCCAAATCAAATGCCATAAAAACACTGGAGTCTGGCTTTACTATAGTGTTTTATAAATACTCACATTTAATCAAGACTTGTCTGTCTGCAGTTTTGAAGGGTAATTAGTAGAGTTCACCTGACAATCCTAAATGTGCTTTCACTCCTGAGTATGTTGTAACTGTTAATGCAGTGCTAAATAAACAATTGCTTCAAAATACAAACCCAGCTTTCAGAGAGGTGCACCCACAGTATTTCATTAGCAGTACTGCCCGGTTAGAAGTAAATTTATTTTAAGTAATCATATGGAATTTCAAAACAGCTCTAGTTGATTGCAAAAAGGCCTTTTTAAACCAGCTAGCTTACTTCTGGCACATTGCTCTACTCTGCCTGTCACTCTCATTTCCTGAGTGAAAAAGTGAATGGCAGCTTCAAGTTCAGGATCTTTTGATCATTAAAAGAAATGAATATGCTGTCCTCTGTTGGTCATACTGGTTGTCACATGTAAAATTCAATTAACTCAAAAAGGCAGCAAGCAGCTCTGTTAAAATGACAAACATGATGAAATTAAATTGCTTCCACTTAACCAGGAAGACTGGACAATGTGAGAGATTTCTAGATTTTGTTTTTCTTTTTTTAATTAAGCAATGATGGATACTAGAAGCTGGATTAAGGAGAGAACTCGCTTCGTAGGAATCCATATTACAGGTTCTGCCCAGGGACTTATCCCCATCAGCTGTTTCAAGCACTTGCAGTGAGCTACTTACCTTGCCCTGCTCAACACGATGGGTGACAGCAGGAGCCGCAGCCTTTCCTCTGCTCCAGGACTGGCCTCTGGTGGGTGCAGTGGGGCTGCAGCTCTGCCAAGCACGTGGTGACAGAGGAAGTTTCCAGTTTAAATTTCACGTCATGTGGTCTGGTCTGGGGACAGGGCCATGTGTGCCAGTTCAGATAGTTTGTGCTCATGTGTAAATGACTCATGTGGTGTGATGTGGTGGCAGCTATGGAGCTTCTGGTAGCACTATAACTATGTCAGCTCAGATTTTGCTGGGTACATGCAGTGCAGATTTCTGCTTTACCACTCAAGGTGTCTGTGGGTCCTGATGCTTAGAAATGCTCTTCTCGTGTCCACTTTGGGTCCTCATTTCAAGAACAGTATATAGCAACTGAATATGATCCAAGGGACTGTAGAAATGATGATTATAGGTGTAGAAATCCTTATCTAAAAGGATAGATTAAAAAACCTGTCGATTGTATTACCTAGAAAGGAGAGACCTGAGGGTAAATACACTATCACTTTCAAAAAGGTTTGAGATCAGGTAAAAGGCAGTAAACCTGTGTTTTGTGTTAGTTATTTCTACATCTTGACTGCTACTGGTGTTACCAATTTTTGGTCTGGACTAGTTTCTTGTATGCTGTGATTTCATAGATGGTTTTCGAATTGCAAAATTAATTTCAAGTGAATAGCTGTAAGACGTCTTAAAACGTTACTTAGCAAAATTATTAACTTGCTAATAATTTAGCAGTTATTAGAAAAATATAAGTTCCATCTGCAAACTGTGGAAAACAAGCTCTGTATTATCTAATTTCAATGTGTGTTTTGTATCAAACAGGCCTCAAAATCATTGCTACATGGGTGAGGTGCAGCCTCAGCTCTTGTGCATACCTGGCTTAGTCTATAAATATATTTTACAAAACAACCAAGAATTTATGAAAGCATTACTTATCACAGGCAGGGTGGCTCCTTTCCAGCTTTAGTCACAGAAAGCAGTATTTATCAGACACATGTTTTGAGTTTGATTTTTATGTTTAGTTTTGAAAACCCTCTTACAAAAACAGCTTCAGGAACATGGCTGTTCCTCACTGTCCTTCGTATTTGTGAGTAAAAATGTCTTACAGAAACTAATTTAGAACATTTTGGGTTGTATTTTGCATGTGCTCTGTGCTTAAACTGCTACTGCTCAAAATCAATAATTTACATTTTTCTTCTCTGTAAGGAGATTGGGCAGTGTTGTCATGTCAGGTGTTAGCCACTTCTCGCTAGTGACTAGTGGTAGGACAAGAGTAAATGGGTTCCAGTTGCGTCAGGGGAGGTTCAGGTTGTGGAAAAACTATCTTGCCAAGTGTGGTGAAACATTGGAGTAGGCTGCCCGGAGAGGTGGTGGAGATGCTGTTTCCGGGGGTGTTAAAAAAACCAGATGTGGTGCTCAAGGAGGTGGTTTAGTTGTTACGGTGGTGTAGGACTGATGGTTGGACTTGATGATATTTGAACGTCTTTTCCAACCAGGATGACTCTCTGATTCTAAAGGGAAGATAAACCAATGAAAAGAACCAGGAATTACATAAAGGATGATGTTGGTAGCTGCAGCCTGTGGAGAAAATCTTGTCAAACAAGAATTTGCAGGGCTTCGCTTGTTCCTCACAGGAATGAATGCAAGCTGGGTGCCAGCGGGTGCTTCGAGGCTGCTGGGGAGGAAAAATCCCGCTTCCCCTTGAATTCCGTAGACATCTTTTCCTTGGTGCATTCGTAACTATCTTTGGTCCTTCAGGGTGAGCTCGAGGGTCTCTTGAGCACAGGATTAGGTCCCCGGGAAGGTGGTCTTAAGAAAACTGTTGGTTGTTGGGAAGGTGGAAAGGTTTTGCAAGCCAGTGTAGAGAGTGCCGGTTTGATGCTGTGAAATGCAAGAGGAGGGGGGGTATCAGCCCGCTTGCTTTGTTTAGATCAGAGGAGCCAGGGCGGCTGGGAAGGGAGCGGCGGCGGTACCGCTGCTGCAGGTGCAGACCTCACATTCGTGTGCGCTCCAGGCTGCGATCAGCCGCGTCTTCTTGCACGGGGTCCGGGCGTGCAGCCCCGACCGGCGGCTGCGGGCTGGAGCCCTGCGGGACGCGGAACTGTTTCGCCTCCTCGGGGAGCACCAGTGCTGCCGCTGCGGTCACGCTGGCTCTCTGTGACGGGCAGGGACGAGGCGCGGAGCTTCCGCAGCGGCGGCGGCGCCCCTTTCCTTTAAAAATGAAGGGTGAAACCTCCCGCCAGCGCGGGCCAGGCGAGGCACGGACGGGGTTCGAACCCGTGATCTTCGGTTTACGAGACCGACGCCTTACCACTTGGCCACCGCGCCTGCGTTATCGGCCGTTCCCGCCGCCTTTCTATCGCGGGCGCCACTCCCCCCGGCCGCCCCCGCCGCGTGCGCCTGCACCTGCACCTGCCGGGGGCGCGCGGGCGTTTCTGCCTCAGGCGGCAGAGGAGCGGTGGGAGGCGGCCCTGGGGAGGTGTCTGCTCAGGAACGTGCCGGAGGGGCTGAGGGAAGTCCCGTTCTTCGTGGTAGCGGCGAGGAGCTGTCTCGTCCATCTGTGAAGGAGCCCTCAAGTTCTTTTTCCGCTCGCCGGTTCCATAGAGGAACGGAGCCCCGGAGCGCTCCCGCCACTGAAGGCGTCCGGGCCTCGCGCGGCATCCAGCGAGCGGGAGGTGTTCCCCGCTCTGGGGCAGGGAGTGGTTCTGTGGTGCCGCAACTGACTGGAACGCTCAGCCGTACAGCACCGGGAGTTTTCTTTACCAGAAGATGGCCCTCTTAGATTAGGAAATGTGTTGGAAACAATGTAGTCTTCCTCAGACCAGCTTTACGGGGCTTGCCGCCTCTTGAGAAAAGAACAAGGAGTGCAAAACGTTGGGAAAGTTAAATGGTAATTATGAAATTCTTTAATTGTCAGGTATTTGTTCCACAAAAAAACAAAAAAACAAAACAAAACAATCCAAAACAAACAAACCAAGCAACTTTAATGTTGTGAAATGCAGAGAAGATACTGTACATATTTTTCTAGATTGGTCTTTTAGGTATTTACGAATGTGACCTGAAACCAGATCCTTTCCTTCTGAAACTAAAGCATGTTAACAGAGATACCTTTGTAAAGGTTAACACCGGTTACTGATTTGGTGGAGCTTTAATGCAGGTGTCCCAAAGGAATAATATATCTGTATCCTTTTTAAATGTGATTTTAGCTCTTATCAGGCAAACTCATGCCTGACTCACACTTGACTAAATGAACATGTTTCGGTTCTTCAAAAGTTGCCATTTTTCAGCTTCTCTGTGATAACCCCATGCATGCCTCTGTTCTGACAGAGCAATGTGAATTAGCTTCACCTGCAGTAGTAGTTTTGAGATGGGAGGAAGCAGAGGGGACTGTTGGAATTATATGTGGAATTAATGAGTTACATCTCTTAAAATACACTATTATTACTAAATGCATTTGGCTGGCATCAGAAATAGTGTTTAATGGTAATGTAACTTCTAATGCTTAAGTTCCTCTTTAACTCTATGGTGAGATAGCAAGTTCAATCTGCAATCATAAAGGTCTTCTGACTAGATTAAGAAGAAACACTTGATCAGGTTTAAAAAAATTGCCTACTCCCTAAGCCTAACTGTTTCAATTTGTCTGGAAAATATTTACTGTTTTTCTATCTAAACAAAGTCCTTTTTAATGATGAGCTGATCTATCAAAACAATAGTTTTTTTATAAGTAAAAATGTAAATCTGATTGAAAAATGTGTAAATTGCCTGTGGTTTCTTTTGATTTCTGGATACTTTTATTTTAAAGTGTCTTTTATGCTGGTGATTACCCTTGCTTAAACTGTGTGAAAGCCCTTATTTTTTATGCTGAATTCTACTTATGCAGTGTTCTGACGAAATATTTTTTAAAACATACTAAATTCCTAAAGGAAAATCTGTTAAGACTTGATGCTGAAAAGATAGCAGATATTCTGTTGGAAAAAGTTAATCACCAGTTTTTTTTTCTTCCTTTACTAAGCCTCACTCTTACTAGATGGAGGTGTTGCTTTTGGAGGGAGAGTGCTTGGATGTTAGGAGGGATGAGCGCTTTTAATTTACAAAACCAGGCTCTTCTAAAATCTCCCCAACTCTCGAGATGCAGGAATAAAGTCATATTTATACAGAAATTTGTGGAACTACTTAATTGAACTTATCAAGACTTGCTACAGGGTAGCTGGAATGCTACTCAGTTATCAATTATTTAAGCTTAGACTTGGTCTTAGCTTTATGAATGTTTCTATTCACTATTTTAACTTTTGATCAACAGTTTTCTTGGAGGGACTCAAGAACAATGCCATGCATTCTAGAGTGTTCTGCAGAGAAGACTGAAGACCTCTCTCCATGCATTTTTTCTGTGAAGGGAGACATTTCTTAGAGGTACTCTAAACATTTTCAGATACATAAAGCCTTCTGAATGTTGCATCTGAGATGTTCCTTTGTTATTTTGATTCTCTTGTAGGAAAGTTTCATTGGGTTTGTATACAGTAGGGAGTGTGTGGAAACGTGTGACCTCTTTCTTGTCAAGGAAACATGGCTGACTTGAGCCAATAAAAACAGTCTAGCAACTATGTCACTTTAGCAACATTTTCATAACATGCAACCAGCTAATATGCACGAGTGTGTAGCATTTAATATTGTACAGAGTAAAGACAATTGTGATGGTGGCCATTTGTAGAACATGGTTTAATATATTCAGGTTTTATTAAAAAACAGGGTTCAGCTTGTGGAACAAGTTCATTCAGCATGATCCCGAGCTTCATCAGTCCTTCATGTCTTGGTGTTTACATCATAATACTAATATAAACACAGTTTAGCAGAGAGGGTCATGTGTTTATATTTCTTGATTTTTGTGAAGCAATCACTCCCTGATTGCTAGTTGGAACCAAAACAAGTGCTTTATCTCTGACATATTCAAACTATAAATTCTGTAATGCACAAATACACAGGCAAAAAGTGCTGCACCTGTTTTGCAATGTTTGTGTTTGGTGTTGGATAATATCTGAAGGTAAGTTTCTGGCATATGTAGCCTAAAAACTTTTAGAATTGCTACCGTTCATAAAGAAAGGTATTTTATGAAATCAACAGGAAATATTCTGAAGTTTTCATTTGTTCACTTTTATAGGTACTACTTAATACTCTGTGGGTTTTGTAGTTGGCCAAGTTCTGATGTACACAGTGTAGAATAGAGTTTAAAGGGTGGGTGATCTACTATTGGGACTGCCTCCACAAAAGGAAGTAGAATAGTAAATATTTAAATTAAGCAGCTTCCTAATGAAAAGAAACTTTGTACATATTGAACATCTCATAGCTCATTCTCCTGAAGGCATGCAGAGAGGTGTTCTGTAATGGAAGCTAAGCAGAATAAAATTTGCAAATCTTGAAAAACCTTGCTGTAATTCAAGAAAGTCATGAATGCAAGGGGGTGTAATCTTGTCTGTATCAGAAATGATATTCTAATTATTTACCTTATAGTATATCTGAAATATTCCTTAATTTCTCACAGAATTGCCTTATTCTTTGTACTTGTGGGTTTTTTTGTTTGTTTTTAGAAATCCATTTTTATTTAGAGACAGTCTCAGTTCAGAAGAATGTGATACAAACTCTGCTTTCTTGTTATATTCGACTAGTATATAAAAAAAGGATTGCAGTATTTTGTAGCTGATAAAAATGCCCACATTAACTTATATGGGGATTATTTCTGTATCTGTGCCAGTGTAACTCAGTTAGGAGCAGAAGCAGTCTGTACTGTGAGGTGAAATACACCCAGTAACCTGCAATGATATGTTAATTTTTTTTTTTACTTCTCTCTGAGAAGTTCATTTGCATAAGTGAACAAAATGTTGCACTTGACTCTAAACTATGGGGAATGTTCAGCAGCCTGCTTGATGGCAAAGGCAGCTTTCTAAGAGATCTGTCTGTGGCCTTATCTGAGCAGCTCAGTGAAACCATTCCACCAGGCTGTTCCAGGGCAGTGACAGCAGAGGTTCACAATAGGAACATGGTGCTCTCTGGAGTGCCTTGTTTATTCTGTGCTTTGAGTTGCTCTTTTTTCTTCCCTGTAAAAAATCTCACAGGGAGGAAGAAACTCTTTTTCTTTTTTTCTTTTTTCACCTTGACACTGTAAGCCAGAACTGAACTATACCCTCCTGTGTCCCTTGCTGTTGCTTTTATACATGATTTCAGTGTTGCAGCGTGTTCCTCTCGCCAACACCAAAAGATGTGGACTAAGCCAAGCGATTATCCTCAGAGAATTTTGCTGGAGTCTGGACTCTGTGGTTTACAAAAACACATGTCAGAATCATACTGCATTTTCCCAAGACTTTCCGCAGCATCTTGAGTTTTAGTAAATTTTCTTTTTGATGGGGATGTGTTTGAAGTAGTGCTTGTTCAGTGATCTCTTCAGTACCCTTACACACTCATACACAGTCAGTGCATGTATTATGTAAGGCTAAAGTCCTCTTCAGGAGACTTTATAAGTAAAGTGTTTTGCTCTTGTGAAGAAGAATGGGGATGTCCAAAATTACCTAATACGTTCCTGCAGCTTTTAATACACTCAGAGATTCTTAGGTTTGTGCAGGTAACACACAGTTACGTTCTGGGTAGCCTGTCAAAAGCACTTCTTTCCAAACTGTTCTTAATTTCTAAAAACTACTATGGCAGGATAGGGATTCTTGGAAGTTTTTTAAAGAGTGGATTGGTTTTCAGTAGTTAATAGATAAGGTGTTTCTGGTTGAATCCCAGAAACTGCACATTATGAAAATACCTGGGTAAATTACAAAATAAGGACTGTATGGCTTATAAGCTATATAAAAAAGCAATTGACTATGTTTTTAGTATTTTAACTTCTATGAAGCCACTTAATTAAAAATATATTCAAGAGTATTACATGTATTTTACCTGTGTGTTAATGTAAGATAGTTACACTTGTGTATATGTTAGGATTTGGGGTTTTTTAAATGACAAAAGTACGGAACAATCTGCGTTCTTACCCTGCCTTTTCTTGAGAAAACACAAAAATTAGTTATATAATAGTATTGCTTAAAAAAACAAAACCCAAAATGTCCAAACCTTAACTTTGACAGTCAAGGAAATCTCTTATTCTTATAGATTTTGGCTACCTATTTTGAAGACAAACCATCATTCTTTTGGAGTTTGTCTAAGTTCAAATTTCATTCTTTTTCCTTTTTGTGAGACAGATACTTCGAACATAGGCCAAATGTTCCCGGCTCACAGGAGTCAGAATTTTTATTGATTATTATTAGTGGTATTTTTCTCTTTTAAGTAGTAAGCGTGGACAAATGAACACAGTTTTCCTTTTTTATTTGAGACACTTAGCGAAAATGCTGAAATATCAAACATTCCCTCAGTAGCTACAATATTGCCACTATGTACAAAATATTTGATAAATGTAGTACACATATAAAAATACAGTATGCATTACATATATACAATACAATGTGCAAAACATATGGCATTCAAACATATGGAATTGATTTTAGGGGTGCAAACAGCAAATACAAAGGCATCATGGTTTCTTATAGAAAGGCAATACATAAAATGACGCCCTGATTGCCATAATTTGCATTTAGCAAAGTAGTGCTTAAATAAAGAGGGCCCTAGAGACAGATGTCTGTCTTCTTCTTTTCAGAAAATGAGATGCTAAGACATAATTATGACTATGAAAAAAAGAAGAGAAACACCTACTAGGGTTAGCGTTATTTCTACTGCAAGCAGTACTGTGAAGAAAAATCCTATCTGGAAAAAAGCCTGTGCTATTACTTAATACAAATTCCTCAAACAACAGAAATGAATCTGTACTGCTAAACATCAAAAACAGCTTTGAAAATATCTACATCCTTAATTTTAAAAAAGTATGGATAATACTTTGGGGGATTTAATTTCCTATGCTTCAAAATACAAAGTGCCTCCTTTGGCAATATAAATGGCAATGCTTTGGTTCCTATTTAAATTTTATATTATTATAATTTATTTTAGGCTGTCTTCTGAATATCTGAGCTGTATTTTTTATAAAAATAGTGTGATTATATAGTTATTAACCGTTCCCTGCATTTTATTGAGAATTTGCTCTCACGGCTAGAATGGCTTTTTTGGCTAGATTTCTACAAATACATTTATGCACTTTTAACTTAAAAAGTCGTTATGTTCAGTATTGGACACTATGGAACAATGTGTCTCTTTTTTGCACTTTATTCCTAGAAAAATGGTATAGTAGGAATATTTGAGATTACTTTAGGTTTTAATGAATGCTCTTCATTGGCCATATATATGCTATATGTAACTCCTTGTCATGTATCTCACATAAAAAAACATCTGTAGTATGGCCTAAAAATTATCAGAAGGGAATTCAGTAGAGCACAATATAAATAGTTTTAGCAGAACATTTACTAGAGATAAATGGAAGAATTGTTTTTTCCAGTTTTAATAGAATTTGCTTTAAGTTTATAATACACTGAAGATGCCATCCAAATAATAATAGTTTACACCGCTGAGCTTTGCTGTGTTTTGATTACATAATGCCCTTCCAGTTAAATGTTTTCTGTGATTGCATTTTGTCTGCCTTGAAAGCAGTTCAGCAGCTTGTGTTTGGTTTCCAATTACAGTGCCTACGCTTTTCAGGCATCTGAATGCTTGAGATTACGTAACATAAAAGTTTAATATGGAAGCTTCTGGTTAGATCATCTGCTTCCTTGAATATAACTCCTGTTGGTGAATTTAGAAATGCTTTGGAAATAAATTTCAGTATTAAGTAGAGATTATTACTTACAGCTGTGGCCTTAACTTTTTAAAGGTCTGATTCTGCAAGCCCACATGGCTGGATTAGACTCTGAATTTCTGCAGAGAACAACTGCTGTAAATTCATCTTATTCTCAGAGAGAACTGCTAAATTTATGACAATGACTTCTTTACTATTATAATATTAAACAAAATTTTGCTTGTAAACGTACATGCCTTAATGCTGAATGGCACTAAAAGTGCAGTAACAAATACCTTTTTGATATTAAATGCAGGATGTGACTCCTTTTGATTAACATCAGCCTTGTAAAACATATCTGAGCTCTCTTTGTGTCTGGAAGTGTAAGCACCAACTTTTGATTTTCACACTGATTTTCTTCATTACTTTGAAGGACCTACTAACAACACATCTGATAGGATGTGTTCCACTGATACATTACAGCCATTAAATGGCAAATTTAGTGCCAATGCATTCCTTTTGCAACTGTTCTCTTAATGAGAAATATATTGAGTTCTGTACAGTCAAACTGCACAGTCACAAATAAATTTCTAAGATGTGTTGTATTTGTTACAAAAACTGTAATGTAAAACATGCACACACGAAAGTTTAAGCAAAACCTGTATCTGCCATGACAGGCATATATAACTATGGCAAAGATACCACATTTCAGAACAAAGTCTAAAGCAAACCATTATATATAAGGTTTAATACACATAATTCTGAAATGTACAAAAAAGTAATCACACATTCCCTAATCTAGAGTATTTGTACTTCAAAAACTAAAATGATCCCTTAATTTTGCAATTATTTTTTTTTAAATAGACTTTTAAAGTAGAAAGCTATACTGTACTGATAACAACACATCTCAACTGTTTGGGTTTTTTTCTGCACATAGATTCCTATGGATTTGTTAACATTCTACACTGCCAATATGAATAATTTTGCAGCAAGATGACTTTGCCAGTTTCAAGCTCTATTTACATGCATATCAAAAATGACAGTACAGTTGCTGTAAGTTAATTTGTCCTCTCAAAATTAATTTACTTGCCTCTTACTTAATTAGAAGGCAGGGTCAAAATGGGGTAACTCTAACCACACATATGTGATATGATGTCTGCTGCATCACACATAATAAACTGACAGTACTGCAGAACACTAAATTTCATTCAAAGTTGTTCCTATCAGACCAAGAGTCCTTAACTCTTACTCTCACAACAGCTGAGGGCACTTAGTATCTCAGAGTATTAGCTCCCAAGATAATATGATGAAAAGGAATGCAAAAAGTTGAATGTATTTTTTCAATGTTATTGAAGAGTCCTATACCATCAAAATTTAAGGCAGACAGTCCACATGTAATATAGTTCTCAAGTATTGTAGGCACAGCAAGAAGGAATGAGGAAATAGGTCATTCAGCTTCATCCTTTTTTTACAAAAATCTCCACAGATTGTTTTTCTGTTCTTAGTTTTAGATTAAAGTAAATCCTGGTCTGTAAAAGTATTGAAAATATAAATGAACTAAAGTGCTGATAACTGATATGATGCAAACACATGGTACTAGTTTAAACCCTGAATAAGTGATAAAATTCACTGTTTTATCTGAAGCCAGTGGAATTCTGTAACATTGGTAAATCAGACTGCATTGTTTATCTTGAGACATAAATTTGCAGTTAATTCCACAACATTTTCTGACAAAAGTATTTTGTCTGATGTTAGCATGATTGTGTTGTTTAGATTTTTTTTAATGTGATACAGGTTGCTAAATAGTTAACAGCTACTTTCTGTTTTTTTATTTTTTTGAAACTTGGATACGTATTACTACTCTAAGAAGCAAGCAAAAGCTTCAGGGTATTTTTCCATTAGTTGGTACAAAACTTATTTTTGAAAATTAGTGGTGAGGAAGTAAATCTGCAATGAGATCAGTTTTCAGACTAGAAAACATCACATTTCTGTTGTTCAGTAAATAGGGAATTCTTTAATAGGAAATAATTCAAATTTTATGCTTGATTATCAGCCTACTTCATCTATGGCAACATTTAACAGCTATTTCCTGAGATACAACCATAAAATTACCAAGTATTTCACTTCTATTTGAATTTTTTTTTTTTACTTTTCCAACTGCTTAGACTCGGAAAAAAAAAAAAGGTTTAAAAAAAATATATTCATGTGCTGTGCTGTGAGGTAAGAGCTTCATTTTTGTTTCATCTGTTTCATGTATGAAATATGCCTTCTTATCACAAAAGTGTACATCCTGATACTGCTTATCAGCCTTTTTTAACATTCCATAAGTGTGTGCTATTTAGGATTCTCACCAAGCAGCTTCTCTGTTTAGCTTCCCTGATGTTTTGTAGTGGTAGACAAAGTTGTTCAATAAAGTGTTTATTAAGGAATGATGGTTGTCCTATCAATACCATCCTCTGCAACTCAGTCTGATCCTACAAACATCTTTTATTGAGAGCATTGGGACGATTCTTGCAGAGATGCTTGCAGGATTATAGTGCACAACAGCATTAATTAAACTTTTTCTTCTTCCTTAAATTGTTCTAATATGCTGAGATACTGGATTGAAGGATCTAACAGAAATCCTTAGACACAAAGCAAATTAGGGTATTTATGATTTTCATTATAATAATCTCTTGTTTGAAGACCACTGTTCCCCTCTGTTCACAAAAATAAGCTATACAAAGTTAAAAGAGTATACAAATAACTGTCCGATATACACATAAACCCTAGCTATTTAATCCAGAGCATTGCTTTACAAAATTCAGTGTTCTCAATATTACCTGGCATAGCTACAGTGGAGTTCTTAAAGTTACGTTTAATGTCCCTTTGGATGTAGTTAAATTCTTCCCTCATAATTAAAGTATGGGGGAAGAGTTTTAAAAACCACAAAACCAAAATATAAAAACAACTTGAACAAATTAAGAGACTAGATATATGAAATGTCACTGAACCAGCCAGTGCTTCTACTTGCCTTTGCCCTCACAATTCATTTTGAACCTGGCTCAGGCTATCCACAGGAACAATGAAGTGCAGTGATACCTCCCCCTCCCCCAAACATTTGCTCACTGTGTCAATACAGACAGTTGAAATCTCACTTTTTCTCCTCTAAGTTTAGCCATGATGTGTTGCTCATTTAAGCATTATGAAGTCAGAGACATACCTTCTTTCTTAAATATTTGTGATGCATTTACCTTGGGGTACTTCTCATCAGTAAGTACAAGCATCCTTTCTTGACTTGTGAAATACAGCTTTCATAGGACCCTGATCTGCATTACTGATAGGAGCATAAAGTAATTCACTGTTGTAAACTTGAACATCATTACGGAATTAGATTCAAGCATTTGTTCTTCCAAACATTACTGTCTTAACTGCAATCAGAATGGTATAACAACAAATCTCTGCTGTAAGGAGACTTGCAGGCTGTGGTCTCATTTGCTACAGCTTAATCCCAGTGCAACTGTAGGTCTTGTGGATCTAGAAAGTCAGTGGAAAACACACTGGGGGCAGTAGAACTGAGAGGAGTGAGTCCAGATGAGGAGCTGGGCATTGTAATGTCGAGCCACTCCATATTGTCCAAATTTGTATCAGGAAGGTCAAGAGACAGACAAGAATTATTAGGGGTAAACTGTGGGTCAGATGTTTCCATGGGTGAATGAGAGTGATCTAAAATGCTGGAGTGATTAAGCAGATCATTCTGGAGGTCTTCAATTAAAGAAAATGGCTCTCTGTCCTCATTACTGCTTGTCAGTTGAGGAATTTCATTACCTGATGGTAAAGTTCCATCCAGCAGGGCTTCAAGTTGGTTTTCCAAACTTATAGACAAGTTGGTTGTTGGTTCCAAGGACCCTGGAGGAGGGGCCATTTGGATTTGTGGGGGTGGGCGGGATATCACTGTATTCACTGGCATTGTAGTGATGTTGGCTGTTACTGGTCTCATTTTAGAAATGGGAGATGGTTCCTCCTTTATTGGAAGGGAAATCTCTGTAAAAAAACCAAGCAAAATAGTTGTATTCTAACAGTTGTATTCTAAAAAGATAGTTACATATATATCCTCAGGCTTACAAGTCCCACTTCTTTTTTTGTATTTATTGAGATGCATCCACAGCAAACTCGATGGAATAAATAATTTTGCTGTTCCTATACTACAAACACAATGTACATCAGATTATGTCAGGTACTCTCTGAGCAACAAAGTATTTTAAAACAAGTTCCAGAGTTCTGCTTTAAGTACAGCTAATTAGAGTACATATATGAATAAAAAGAGGACCAATTTTCTAGATGTTACCTTTAGCTCCTTTATGACAGTAGTACAAAACATCAAGCTAATTGAATTGCCTGGCACCAGAGTATTTCCCAATGGCTTCTTATTTTACAAAGCCTCATTATGCCTGAAAGCATCCTTCTTTTACTGCAAAGCTACTTTTTATATTACTTCATTTATTTCAGTCCCTTTCTGACCCTCTCATTTTTACTGACATGGAAAGTTGTTACTCATTAATGTCTCCATCTAGTTCATACACACTTTTCCCAGTAATATATCTTTGTTGTTTATAGTTAATGATACATAATTACATTAATGAAATTTTAGTAACAACATCCTTGAAAACTCTTACCTTAATCTATTTTTGTCTATTTTTAATATACATTATATGGACTAGCTCAACTTTTCTAATTTTGATAAAATATGTTCGTGCTAACCTAAAGTGTTAGTTTAATCCTTTAAATGCTTTATGAATTATTGCAAAGGAATTATTTTACAGGCAGAGAAGTTCCACAGCAAGTTGACTGAATGTATGTGTTTTGGTAAATGTTTTCTTTAATAGGTAATTATTGCAAACTTTCAGAAAAAGTAGTTTCATCCAGCCTGGATAGCTCCTACCTCCTTTCACGGGAAGAATTCTTTCATTTGATTGTAGCACTGAGTGTTAAAACATCAGGTCTTAATTCTCTACATCACACAGATGTCAATTAGCTTACCTCCACTCTTGATGAGAATATCAAAAAGATCATCCATCTGCTGACTGTGTGCACTGGAAATCTGCAGTGTGTGAGAAAAGGGTTATTCTTTTTCATGTAGTATTTTTTTCCTAAAGCTAATTGATCCTAGGTTCTCTGAATAATACTTAAGTATTAACTTATGATCAAGACTAAAATTCAACTTTATGAAAATGTCAATCTAGAAAAAAAATACTTTGGAGAAACACTTGTATTCTATGTTGTCAGTTTCAGTACAAAGGAACAGGGAAAAATCTGAAAAGCAAGGCAAAGATTTCATGGAGGCAACCTAGAAGAGAGTGCAGAAAACCTGGTATAAGAAAGAGAATTACTAACCCTGTTTTGTAGTAGGATACTACATACTACTACTACTACATATAAAAGGGCATTAGATACCCATGCTACA
This sequence comes from Heliangelus exortis, assembly GCF_036169615.1. Taxonomy (NCBI): domain Eukaryota; kingdom Metazoa; phylum Chordata; class Aves; order Apodiformes; family Trochilidae; genus Heliangelus; species Heliangelus exortis. Next base: position 4,660,687 of record NC_092438.1, on the reverse strand, counting down.
GCTTGAGTGTCTGCCACCACAACATCAGCTCACAATGCTGTCACTACAAGGCTTTATCTTTCAAGATAGTTCTGAAATGCATAAGGTTAGGGATCCTCATTAGTTTTGTTTGCAACTTTACTGCAACATGATGGGTATCATGGTTTACTCACTTTGAAAAATATTAATGTATTTTCTCATCTGGTTTGTGTATTGTGCATCCTCAAAACAAGTTAGCTGAAGACTAGTTACTGTAAGTAGCAATAGCAGCACTATCCTGATTATATATATAACCAACTGGATAGTGTAAGACTTATTTACATGTCTGTTACTTTAATAAAAATAACCATAAAGCAGGGGTCCTGTATTTAAACATGGTTATAAAAATTTTAACAGAATGTATTAGAAAATCTTGACACCAAACAAAAATAAAAATAAGCAATGGCTTTGGTAATGCAAAGAGAAAAAATGTTTTTATTAGACTGAACAGGAGAAACAAAATTACCTCACGCTGTGATGTCTGAATATTGCGGGTCTGTTTTATGGCCTCTTCATAACGAGGAGGGTCTTTTGTCTTGGATACTGTGTTGTTGAAGAGAGACTGCTGAACAATATAAGTCTGGGCTTGAGATGGAGAGCCAGGCTGTGTGAAATAACAAAGTAATGACTAAACAATACATTTTAATGAATTAAAGATGGATCAAGTTCTACAGATTATCCTGTTTTAGTGTAACAATCTACATCTATACAAGTAACATTAGTGTTTGTAATGAGGGATAAAATAATTTCATTTTCTCATATCCATACATGTATGCATAATTAAAATGTACAAAACATTCTTCTTAGAGTGAATTGCAGTATGTACATAGTCATGTGTTGTTTAAGAATAATAATATGAAACTGAACTTTGTGGAACATTGTTGGGCAAATCTTACCTTATTAGGAGTAGCAGGTCCATTCTGCACAGAGGGAACCTGATTACCAACAGGGTGAATGTTAGAGTTTGTTGTTTTGTTAATAAAAGATTGTGAAGGTGTTGTAACTGGTGCAGCTTGATAGGAAAATACTGTGTTTGATGTGGTAGGTGGAAAAACCTGTAAAGGATTAATATATCAGTCTTAGGTTGTGGGGTTTTATTTATAAATAACAATGATACAATTAAAATTTGAGACTTTTTTTTTTAAATACTTGCTTAAATTCTCTGTTACAGGAATTTTGTCTGTACCATTTTTTCCCTCCAGTGGAATTATCTGGATATCTAGAACAATTACTATTTGAAAGCTTTGTGCTGTGAGATGCTTTTATTTATCACTGATAACTATTTTCCTGCAATTTTCCAGGAAGTATGAGGAAAGCATGATACAATTTTTTCAACATTAATTCAGAAAAGTATGGAATAGTTCAATACAGTAGGCATGATTTCCCCACCTAGTGGACAGTCAATAAAATAAACTTATTTCTGGCCTGATAAAAACTAGTGTATGTATCCACACTTGTATGCTGCCTGTTGTAAGACAGAAGGGTTTGGTTTGTGCCATATAATTTTAATTTCTTTTAACTACAAATATCTGAGTGGTGAGGGAGAGGCAGAAGATGGAACTGGTGAACCTGGCTATCAACATTAAATTTTGTAACTGGTATTTAAATTTCTTTATTTCTTCAAGTGATAGCCTATACACTCATTGTAAATGATTCCCAGCAGTATCCTACTTCTCATATTTTTTAAGTTAAAAAGGGAAGGAAGAGGAGTTATGATTGGTTGAGTGCATAAAACTGTTTTCTTAAATTCAGTATCACACTCAGATACCTTTGTGACAAAGGTGTGACAAATGTTAGATTGGAAATGGAGATAAAGCTAGGATAAGCTTTTTGGAGTAACAAATTAAGTCTGCTGTGAGTGGGCTTAGCCACCTGGATCATCTGTGTCAAAACAGTTGTACTTTCTAGCTCTATACCACTAAGGTGAATGGCTGTGGAGATGTTTCCTTATTACTGAATGAACTGAACAACAAGGATCATGTGGTAGCTAGAATAGGAAGAGACACCTCAAGTCTGTAGGAGAAAAGAAATGGAATAATCAGCCGGTTTGCATAAAAATCTGAGCAACTTGAGAAAATCAAGATTCAAGGGAAACTTGTTCTGGAAAACAGCTATTTATGGAGGCAATCACTATTAGGAAGCCCATATTCACAAAAAAGTGTTAAATTAATAGGTAGCATTACTCATTCACAGTTCGTTAGCTCCATCTGTGTGTAGAAGTATCCAAGCTTCATGAAATACAAATAACAGGCAGGTAGATCTAATGCTGACTGCAGGAAGACTGCCCTGATCACATCAGTGATTTACATTCTGATGTAAAAACCACTGTGATTATGCTGCCTGGTTTTCTATGTAAAAGATGGCAGTAGTTGTGTGAGAGAACCAGCTAGGATACGCAGGCTGTTCAGCTCCAGGACAGCCAAACACAGACTGAAGTCTGCTGGGAACTATGTGGTTTCCATGACAACTGATCTGAAAAGACCAGAATACAATATTGTTGCTTATCTCCCATAATCATTTCAAGAAACTTCTAGACAGCAAGGGAAGCAAACTGCTGTATAGTTTTGGCACAAGTACATGACTCAGGATGGGTGTGTCTAAATGGGACCTGCCAAATTATAAAGGTAAGATTAGTCCCTCACCAAATCCCAGAGAACCTGGATAAAATTTGCTTCTGGGATATATATCAGATTTGACTTACTGTAGGATAACCTCTATGTCCATGACATAAAGCCAACTGAATAAGCAATATGAAGAGTAACGATCACTTAGTTGTGTTCCCCTTTATTAGCCAACTGTCTAGAGAATGGCAGAGCATAATCATGTGTCTTCTAAGATGAATTCTTACCTGGAACAAGAGCCTTACCAGATCAGAGGACACTGTACAGGTAGAAGCCCCAAAATATATCAGAACATGGGGTTTATGATGCACTTTTGTAAACTGAAATATAAACTTTGAAGGCTGAGATACTTTATGACAGCTACACAACATACTGTAAAAATTACCCTCTCCATCCTGAAATTTGAGTATTTTCTGAATTATTTTTGCTTAGGACAGGCTGAAAACTGTTGTTCTCTAAAGTGATAGAGTCAACAACACTGCTAAGGAAGCAATAGAGATCCAAAACCAAGCTCTGATTTCCTAGGAATAGATGTCAGCCTAGAAGGGGCTGAGAGGAGGAGAAAGTCTTTCCTTTTGTGAGGACTGCTGCTGATGGTTGTTATCAGTTACCATATGAACATAACTTGATTGGCACTCATAGCTGTGCATGTAATATTGATTGAACACGTGTTTTGGAATGGAAAATTTCAGAGCTGATTATTTTTGGGTAGAGAGGAAGATGAAGATCTCTGAATCATTCCCTACTTTCCACAGGAAGAGCTGTATTGCAGGGGTTTGACTCACTGCAGTTGCTGTCCTCAATATCTTGAGTCCACAGCTTTCTTTGTAAATAAAAATTAAAACAAATAAAGTAGGAAAAGCAGAAGTAACTCCTATAAAAGAACAAATCTCTGAAGTCATAGGTAAAAGCCTTCTCTTAAAGGCCTACAGGAATTTTCTATTTTTAGTCAGTGGAAAATAAGAAAAACTAACTGGAATACCTGGTATACTACTTGTGTCAAGCACAAGAAAGAACATAGTTAAGAGTGGTGCTGTAAAAGTTAAGTTAAAATGTCCATTAAGTTAAAATGTCTTTAGCCTTACATTTTTATTTGCAACTGAAAAATAATTCCTGCATGGACTAAACTTTTGGAAAGAGAAGGAGTTACAAGCTCATTGTATCACACAGAAAAAACACTATACAGAGATGTTAGGTGACTTGACCATTTATACGTAACGCAGAGGACACGTAAAAGATTCTGAAAGCACTATGCAGAATTAGCTTACACAACTGTTTATCTTAATGCTTATTGCTAGCCACAAACCTTTCTGATTTGTTGGGTCTGACCAAGTGCATGCTGCATGATGGTGTTGTGTTTTGATTGTGGAGTATGCATCTGAGGTGCTGTCTGGACCAAGCCAGAAGAAGAAATAGGAGCAGGTATTTGTGATAGGGTCTGTATTCCAGCTTGTGACTGAGCCTAAAGGATGAAGATAAAATACTTGCATTATTTGTATCTCACAGTATATTACATCATGTAAAAATCTATGGCTTAGATTATGCAGAATGCCTTCCCAGATTGTCTTCTGGGAAGGATGAATATGAACTGTGTATAGGATACAAAATTTTCACTCTGGAACAGGTGAGTTCTCACCTAAAATATGGTATTTATTTTGTGAACAGAGTTTAAGAAAGATAAACTGGAGAGGGTTCAGTGGAGAGCAATGAAAATAATAAGAGATACAGAGAGCATAACCAGTAAGAAAGGACTAGGAGAACTGGGTTTCAGTAACCAGAAAGCCAAAACTGATGATGCAAGAAAAAAGGTTGTTTTTAAGAAGATTGCAGTAGCTTTTTAATGGCCACTGAAAGGTTACAGAACCCGAGGAAAAACAATTGTAGTCTGTAGTTCTGAAAATCTGTTACTTGTTGATACAGTAACAGGATCTAGCAAGACTTCAGGACACTGAGACAAATATCTGCCTGGGTGGATAGCTACTGGGAATAGCTCTTGCATTGCAGACTGTGAGGCTCATCCCCATTAGAATTTTACAGCCCTAGTGAGTATCTCTAAATGGGATGATGCACATGCTAACACCAGAGCCTAGGTCCACAACATGCTACAACAGCCAGGTACATGCTGGAGCTGAAAGACTACTGTGCTGGCACAATAACCATGCAGGTGGCAGGGGATTCATCTGGCTATATCCCAGTAACTCCACTGGGAAGTATATGCTTAATGCTACCTTAGACCAACAGGGTAAACACAGCTTGGTCAGATTAGTCTTAACACCTCTTAATTTATAACATATCTCAGTTTATGCTGTATTTATTTACTGTGACATTGCCTATAATCAGCTTAGAAACAGTATTAGTGTAATCATGGTTTCTTATAACTCCACTGGAGTTCTACAACCTAGCACTCACAGTTTTAAATATAATGAGCTGTCACCACATAAGGGAGTTTAAACACACATTTTGCAAGCAGGTATACCTCTAAAATAAGTACTGGATTAGCTAGCTCTCTGTTACAATTTGGATTTAACAAAATGGTGGTAAATGCTGATATAAATCAAGTCAACTGTACATAGAGGCAGTAAATCTATTGCTTAGATACAATTACTTTTCAGGGAGGAGTATCTGGGAACAAAAGTGGCAAAGAAAGCAAGTACTAGAAGAAGCTGTAAAGAGGCTGTTTCTTAAGTTTTTCTACTCATTTCCCTAAAACAGAAACAGGCTAAGCCTGTTTTTTAAGTTAATCTTGCAAGCAGCACATTTACCTAGTTGTATACTAAACTATGCAAACAGTGCCTTGCAGTTTACATGAAGAAAAAAAAAAAACAAACCATAAAAAAAAAAAACACCTTACCTGCAACTTTATGTTTCCAACTGGTAGCTGCACTGCAGCTGTAGAATTCGGTCCTTGGATAGACAGTGGAAGGAGCAGCTGTGCAGTTCCTTGTGTAGTTAATAAAGCCTGGGGTTGGGCAACAACAGCAGTTTGTGGCTGCCTCTGTGGACTAACATAAAACTGAGAAATGGCATTCTGAGGTTCAACTTTGGCCACAGGTATCTCCTGCTTGATAACAACTGCCTTTTTGGCAACCGGATTCTGGCCGCTGGTGTATACTGATTGTCCTAAAGAATGATTAGCTGCAGGTACAGACTGACCTGGACTAGAGCAGTCAGCAAGAGCATTTTCATCTTTGACAGCAGCACTGCTTTGCTTCTGTTCTGAAGCAGCTGAGTTACCAGAAGTCTGAGACTGTTGCTGTTGTCCTCGTTTTTCAACCTCAAGTTGCATTTTCAGTACTTCTACAAGTTTTTGCTCTTGTTCCAGTTTCCTCTTGAGCTCTTCAATCTGCTTTTCTTTTTCTTGAAGCTTGCGGTCCTTTTCTGCTACATCAAACTCCATGGTCGAGATGCTTGCACTGCTGTGGTTCTGATTATCATCACTTATATTTGCCTTCAGTGGTGAAGTACTTAAAAACTGGGATGGTGACATCATGGTCATCATTTCTGTGAAAGTATCTGCCATACTAGTATCATCTGTGCTTAGACTAGATTGTTCTGAAGGAGAGGGAGATATAGGCAAAGGAGAGCTCGTGTTTTCAGTATTTACTGCTTTGCAGACAGGTCCAGTAGATGTTTTTTCTGGAGGAAAGCTGGATATCGTGTTAGCGACCGGTTTATTAATTGTTGCAACAGGAAATGCCACAGTCACTTCCCCTGTGCTACCTGTGGCCCCGGTAGAAGTGGTTACTGTGACAGAGCTACTCGTAGCAACCCCATTGTTATTAATATCTTGATAGGGTTTCAGACGCTCAATAAGATCTGTTTTTGTTCCAGACACTGGTAATCCCCTCAATTTCAACTCCATTTTAAGCTCTGCTACCTGAAATGAAATAAAACAAAGCACAATATTAAAAAACCCACAAACAACTAAGATTAACTTCCATGCATTCTACCTTATTGTGTATTTTCTAGGCATTACACCTCTGGGTTCTGAATGCAGGCATCATCTGTGAGCACATTTCCATGACCTGCTACTTACTTTCACTGTTTAAGTTGCCAAAACCTTAGTACTATTCAGTTGTACAATAAACAGCAGCAATGCTATGCTGTTTTTTCATAATTATTCAAAATGGGGAAATAAACATACAGCTCCAATTCTGAGCTAAAACTTCTGAAGCAAAGGTGTTGATGATGGCAGTAGCACAGATAAAAACACAGAATCACAGCACACTGAATGCCTTTGTTACACCATCAAGACAGATTTGTTCCTGAAAAATGTTAGCAGGTCAGGATGATTCAATAGACCCATCAAACACAAAAGACTCTCGAATTAGAAAATTAATTGTTAAAGCTATGTGCCATCTAGGCATTTTTTACAGGTCTAGAAAGTATAAGCAGTCATAACTAATTTATGACAGAAAAATGCTCTGAATTTTCCAATAATCCTACTAAGTGAAATGCAAACATGTTTAGTATAAACTGAAAAGCCAAAAAACACAGTGAACGGCTTCTCCCTATGATATACATACACCACATCTAACTGAAGAGTGTTTGAGCTCTATGCATATTAGAACCACCACTAAAATAATCATAGGTACTGAACTCAGTAACCTATCAGTACTTTGCCAGTCTGTAATTTAAAATTATGTTTTCATGCTGTGGAAGTTACCAAAAATCACAGCAATCATTTTGCATAACGCAGAAATGTTATGTTAGATAACTGTCTACCTAACAAAGATTATCATCTGTTTTCTCCAGTCTGGTATCCTCTACACTTGCTTTGAGAGTACATTTCAATTTTTCTCTTTTTTTCCAGCAATGCATTTCGGAATTTTTAATGAGGATTTGGGTGATTCAGTGTTAAAACTACCACTAGCAGGTTGGCAAGTAGAGCTTATGTTACATTAGCAAGTTTTTATCACTGCAAAGCATAAATTCAGATATTAACTTAATCTTAAATGTTAGTAGTTAGTAACTTGGAAGTTTGAGAAAAGATTATTTCAAACACTGTTGTTTGAATTGCATTTTAGAGACTCGTTTCATATGCAAAGATTGGCTTTAACTCACAGCAATACATTACTGAGAATATGATCTTCCAGAACTTCTTTTATCCCTTCAAGTTTCAAAATACACTCACTTGCATGCCTCAGAAACCCAGCAAGCACACTTTGGTAAAGCAAGAAATTAATAAACTGCCCACTAGGTGTCGATACCTTCACTCAGGTTTGGCACATTACTGTAGTTGCTGCTGAAAGGATCTAAATCTGAACCCAAGCTGCTTCAGATTCATTAGGCCACTCAATGTATTTGTGAAGGAAGAGAATCCTATGCAATGCTTATATTAAAGTTTAAACAGAGTTTATGCATTTATTTATAACTTGAACCCTTTATAAAATTCGGTTTTTGAGATTATGTGTTGAACTCTGGTAAGATCATCTCATTTTCTTTTCTCTTTTACTACCGTTATTTCTGTGTTGACTTTACAGCAGTCACCTCTTTGCATATGTTACTATTAGGGCATCTTTTAATTTATACTGCTTAATTAAACATCTTAATTGATACACTAAAACTGTCATGAGGAAATTACTCTTCCACTGTGTAAATCTGCCTTGGCTAAAATTTAATATGAAGTACATTTCTCTTTGCCCGAGATATCAAATCAGGTACCTATATATTCTGTTAAAAAAATCTTCTTCCTCTTCTAGTTCTCTGGAAAAGAAAAATAATTTCTAGAACATATGCATGTGAGGAGGCTAAATCAAAACAAGTACTTAAATCCAAAAGAGTTGTGTATGAAAACTTTGACAAACTTATTCTAAACAGTTAAGTGAAAAATACAGTTTTCACTGGTACATCATATCCAGACTTATTCTTGGCAGTAACAATTTGCAAGTCATGACCTACAGTGATGCACAGAATGGAAAAATTCCTCTTGTTTTTTACCTTCAAGTCATCCAAGCTTGAAGGCAGAGGTCCTGGTTTCCGGTTGGGAATATTACTGTTCTGTCTTGGTGAGCTGGCAGCTGATGTTGGTGTACTGCTGTTCAGGGTATTCAGAGGTGTGTTCCCATTGTTACTCTGTTTGTCATTCAGTGGCCTTCAAGTGATAAGAAAAAGGGGGACAATATTGTTATTGCCAAACTTTTTCAATGAAAAAGTTGTGATTCTACATCTAGTGTCTATCAAGTTACTGGACAAACTAATTTTTTAACAAATATTATTTAACATAAGGCATTACTGTTAAATATTTTTAACAAAACAGCACAGAGAAGAGAATAGAGAAGAATATGCTGATATTTTACTTTCTCTTCAGTTAAGTGATTAATTTATGCTTCGTGTTTCTTATTATTGTGATGGTATCCCTGAAGGATATTATGGACTGTACAATCAGTTTATACAAATTAATCATCAGCTAGGGCAACTAGTTAAGGTTGGTTGGTTTGGGTTTTTTTCCCATAAATAAAACCCCCTCACATTATTAAGCCCTGTGTATCAACCCTACATACACGTCCAGTGTTCATATATAGCAAGGACCAGTGTGTAAGCAGTTAACTCTAAAGATGACACATATTATTCAGCTGTACTCAAATAAGGAATCTCATAAGAGGATCTCAAAATAATTGTAAAAATGTAAAAAAAATCCATCATTTACACTAGGTACCATAAATCTTTTATTTGGTTCAACTGATTTATGAAGAAATGTTTCTGAAATGTCAGTAAATGGAACATAAGAAGCGTGGGTAAGCAGGCAGAAACATCTCTAGTCCAAGTGTTAGGATACATGGTAATTATAAATACAACCACAGATGGTAACTTTAATTTTTCTAGCCTCCCTTGCTGGGGAAAGATAACTCAGTGAAGGCTCATTTGAAAAAAAATATGAAAAAAAACCCCAACAACAGTTGAAAGTCACTTGAATTTAGGGTTATGCGGCTGTGGCATGTTATACTATGAGACCTTCTAAGAAAAGACTGGTTTTAGATGGTGAGAATGAAACTACAGATAGTCAGCTTCTTGTTCTGCTACAGGGTGCTGGCAATTCTTTAAAGATACTTATTAAATAAAGATATTCAAATTAACTTCTCACTATTAACAGTGCCAGAGATCAACACTGATGAGGAACTAGTACAAACTTTAGAGGTGAGGCTATAAAAAACATTAAAATTTTATCTAATTTAAAATTACTGTTCCTCCTTATTTATAAACTGCAAAAATGAAGTCTGTGAAACTGATGTAAAAGGACAGCAAAAGCACAACAGTAGTGTCTTTGTAAAATCCATCTTCTGTAAGCTTTTCTTCAGTTCTGCCTGCTTATCATTCTTCAGTGAAAATGGCTTCAAGACTTTCTTGCTTTAGCATAAATGCTTTTGATTTTTAAATATGCATTAAGTCAGCAAAAATGCATCTGACAGGCAGGAGGTTCTGCTTCCATGTGACACCAACATTAACTAGAACCACCTAAAGGCTTATCAGACTTCAGGAGTATTTTAACAAGAGAACCACCTCATCACCTTGTTAAATGAGGCAAGTAATGCCCGCAGAGACACACATTGCCATTTATGTTTTCTTGAGTTCCAACCATCTCATAAAACATGTTTACTTCTAAAGCACTAGGTCTATAATAGATGTATGTATCTTTTCTTTAAAGGACACATGCTTCACGTACTTCAGTGGTGCAGGTAGAATTGTCTGGTAGTTGTAGTGTTGTTGCTGTTGGCTCAGGATCTGCAGCTGCAAAAACAGTTGCTGCTGTTGTAGCAGACGAGCATAGTTGGAGTCCATCTGTGGCTCATTTTTCTCACCTTTCTGATCAGGTGGAATATATTGATGATACTTCAATTTTTTCACTCTTGGTTTAGGTTCTTTACATTTCTTGCTCCGATGCTTATCATTTGGGTTCTTTGGGTGGGTTTGCTGTTCATGGATTAAAAAGATTGAAACAATTGTAACAGATACCTCATTTACAAGCAGTTATGCAAGGTGTAAGGATAAGACACACGGGAGTGCATTTATTGCACAGAGTTGCTGAATACAATTATATGTGTAAACCTGCCAAAAAGGATCAATTACTATCCTTGAAAAGTCAACATACTCCATCTGGCTTAGACTGTGCACAAGAAGGGACCATCAAATCACAGTTTCTGAATGTTTTGTTAATAGATGGCACAAATGAAGCTGTGGGATTCAGCTAGCCAGAGCCATCAGCAACACCTGCATATGTGGGAAAACTCTCCTCCTTTACGAGCTCTTTGAAATTACTTAGAGAAAAAAGTTGGAGGCAGTCATACAGTAGGTACCAAAGCAGAAATCATGTGTTGATCCATGCACATTTATTACACAGACAGCCTGTTTTGAGGGATATCTCAATTCATCATTAGGATCCTGCATTAAGCAAGCTGTAATAAGTCCAGTGATGTCACTGGGTATAGCCAAATTTATATTAGAAATTGACTATTAGAGGTCATCCTTGTAAATTTAATCAATAATTAATTACACAGAGTTAGGTAAAAGTCTACATACATACAGTCATTACACAGCTGAAGAACTTTAGCAAAGTTGCTGAAATTAAGTATTGCAGACATTTTCTAACACAACCTCCTCTCTAACTGTATTTGAAAAGGTTTTCCATGCTCTTGGGTTTTCTGCATTAAAGAGTACTGAGCGTGTCCTGATATTCAAATTCAAGGATACAGGAACTTCACTCACACAGTGCATTCTGTTTTTTTATACAACAAATAAACAAAGAAAGTAGTTGTGGGAAAGCAGCAATGCTCTTCACCAGTTTGGTTATTGGTAGACTGTTAATACTGTTGCCTCTGTTCCTATTTAATTATTCTCCATACACAACTAGATTAGAAAAGATTAATTTCACCAATAGGAAGTAGAAACTCCATATTGAAAAAAATCTATTGGTTTTATTTCTTAAAAACTTCCATTGCAATATAATGCGTAATACTGCTGGAAAACTTTGGTCCAGTGTACTGTAAGGACCTCTTGAAATAATAAGTCAGTCCCTACAAGTGTGAATGGTTGATTTTAGCATACAGAAGGTTTCAGTCAACAACCCAGTATGTTCTCTTCAACACCAGATGCCATGTTACCTTTACTAATGTTGGCCCAGGCTTTGCTGCAGATACAGTATTTGTGGTCAGGGTGGCTGTAACAGTAGAACGTGTAACATGCTGTTCAATTGGAGAGGGAGTTTTGAGAAATTCAGGAACTGGAGAGGTTAAAGGTGGATACTAGTATTAAAAAAATATAAGGAAAGAGAAAAACATTAAAACATCCACCATCTGAGTAACTGAAAAAATGCACAAAGGTTATAGCTTACAAAGGTTACAAAGACAAGTTATGACTGTCAAATTCACAAAATATTTTAGGAGGAAAGGCAAAACCAAAACTCTTCCATATACATGTCTAAAAGTGTTCTATAAAGGTGCATTTTGGCACACTTCAAATATAACAAAGAAGATAAACTGCTTTCTTACCTTGACTTCTTAGTTTGCATTTAAATTACTGCATGTGAATGTATCCAAAGTCTTTCTTTACTAAAACAGGTTTTACTTCCAGTTTCACCAAAGCAAACCAGCAATTTTAATATCAATTTTTTTTATATATAATGATAAATATTTTGCCAACATTAACATTTTTCTTAATTAGCATTGTGTTTTTTTCTGCAGTTAAAAAGAATGATAACCAAAAAGGATTTATAACAACATATAAAAAGAGCCCTCAGGAAGGGCTTTGATTTCATAACCTTTACACTGTTTTAATTTGCAGATTTATTTTCTCCTTTAAACATAGATGAAACCAAATAAAAGAGTAACAGGAAAACATTTTCTTTCTCTCTTTCTTAGAAATCATAAAAAAGAGCTGTAAGGACCTTCAGAAGTGACCTCATCCATTCAAGTCAGGAACATTTTACTTAAACTGCTCCTGCCATGTATTTCTCTCTGGTTGGTAGCCCAGAATCAGATAACTAATTGATGCCAGTTCTTAATGTTATAGTTGCAAAATTCTTCTAGAACTGACAGCAGAGGTACTTTTGCTCATGGCATAAGGATAAAAAAAGAAACCTTCTCTTCAAGGTAGTCAGTCAAAAAGAAAAGGTTATGTCAAATCAATTTACTTTCTTGTTAGTGCTACCAAGTTTCATATATGAAGGCTTCTAGAACAAAAAAATACAGATTTTAGAATGTAACTGATTTCTATACATTTACATCTAACCACAGTAAATTGTTCAAGTAGAATTTTATTAATTCTATGGAAGAAGAGATAAGGGTTAAAAATAATGAAAGGAAGAATGGAATGCATTGTTAACAACTGCTAGCAGAGGTACCACCATTTGTTACTACACTGCTGGAAGCAACATTAAAATTTGACCCTAGACAATCTACATGTATACTGAAGCAGCCTACTGAAGTTACAGAGAACAAGGCTTTATTCTTATAGAATTGAGGCTTTCACTATTTTATGTCAGGTCAAGAATCTTGTGTATATAAGAACAGGTTTACTGTCTAAACTAGTACTGTCAGAAAAGCCTCTCTTTGATTAAGGTCAAACATCAATATAGAAAAATGAACCTTGTTTCAGAATGATCACCCAGCAGCTGAGCAGATGTATTTTGAAATGAAAGCTCTCTATAGTATTCTCATGGCAGCCACACCTCTGACTGTGCCAGGAGGTGTATTTCTTCTCTATTTGACTGCCAGCATAATTATATCACTGTGCAGGCACAGTCTAGTAGCCCAAACTTTACTGTATTTGTTCCCTTGCTATTTCATCATGTGTGTAATTTCTTCTATAAACTTAACTAAATTCCATATAGGCTTAGGACGTTTTTATTATTATTCTTTCCCTGGCACCACTAGGCTGACCAGAAAATTCCCAACTGGTTTCCTATATAATAACCAAACTTAACTGAGCTTAACTTCATCATATCCACTTTTCTTCTGTGCTGAAATTCCTGACTTAAAATGTATTTCCTTCTATGGTGAATATCCCTGTGATGGGATATAGACTCTGTATATAAACAGATCTCAGCCTTTTTTTCCCTAGCTACACCAATGAATTATTATTCTTTTTCATAAAGCAGACTTTTCATTCTCTGATCATCCTTTCCTGTTTGTGTTACAGTTTGCATTAGTCTTTCTTGGCTATAATAAACTGAAAATGCATAGGATATTCCAAATGGGGCCTCACTGGATTCTTAAGAGTGGCATTAGCACTGCTACTGCAATTCCCCTGCTGTGTATTTTTCTTTTTAAGAACTATTGCACTCTATTGAAATAACATTCCTCTCCTGAAAGCCAACTCAACCAGTTCTTTCTGCACACTGGCAAGTCAACTCTGCTGACTATGCCTTCCAACTTTTGTTATGTGACTCATTCTTATGTCAAGGTGGTTCATGGTAACATGAAACTGAATGTCCCCAGATCAACTCCCACAGAGCACAATTACCAGCTTCCTTTCAACCCAATACTTCACTCTTTGTGTCTTATCTCTGCTGATCTCTTATCTTCTCCAGTTCTGCTGCTGTTTAAGCTCATACAGTATAAAATCCAGACAGATGAGATTAATTGTATTTTCATTAAAAAAACAATTAGATCATGTAGTACAATATTCCTTTTATAAAAGCCTATCCGTTCCCCTTCTGCTCCTTTCAGTAAATATTATTTTTCTTCAGAATACATTGTAAAGCCAGGCATTCTAGTTGAGTCAGATGGGTACTTCTCCCTAATTAATTTTTTCCTGTGCTCATCTGTTCTTGCATGAGATTGTACCAAAAAGGACTTAAATTACTTTGCTAAAAATGTTTGGTACATATCTTACAACTTTATGTCCAGGTTCTTTTGTCTTTCTGGGATGGCATTTATCAAGGTGCCAGTCTGGATGCACTAAGCTCTCCTAACTTTTGATTAAATTATAATAATTTTCTCTTCTACCGCTCTATTTCTTTTAAACATTTTTCTGCACCACCAACAGTGAGTTGCCAGCAGGTAACTGTAGCTACCTTGCCCTAACCTGGAATCTAAACTGCACATACAGTATTTTTTACCCTTCTGTATTGGATCTATCTAGAGGAAAAGCTCATGATAGTGCTTTTGTCCCAAAACTGCAAGATTAAATATTCACTACAGTGAATATACTAAGAAAACACTCGTCTTCTGTCTCATCAAGCAAAATATTTCAGCTGTTTAATGTCTTCAGAATTGTGACCACCACAATTCGATCTTTTTTGAGTGGAGTAGTTGAAATACCTAATCCTTACCAGATGCAAATACATGAGGTTAAAGCAAGTTTTAGGTCATCAGTCAGCAAGAGCTGAAGGTTCTGAAAATATGTTACATCCTCTGAGGCCTGGGAATGTATAGAGGAGGAAGCCTTGAAAAGAACTATGCACTCCACTGTTTTCAAAACAGTCTTTGTATTTTATATTAAAAAAAAAACCAGAAAATTTTGCAGAGGAAATTAAAAAAATTAAAGAGCAATTTTTCAGACACATCTCCTGTAGAGACACGGTGTGCTTTGATTATTTCAAAAGGAACAAGGTAAGCATCTGTTTATTCTGCAGAAGAGCAAATTCACATTTTCTGTGCACAGAAGTGGCTATAACATGTTAAGAAATCCATAAGCAAAGGACTGAAGTTCTGTCTGAATTGCTTTCTCAATCAAACTCAAGTGCTGTGTTATTTTGTTGCAGCAATCACATATTTATCTTATGCTTCCTATTTGAACAGCTTTTGGCATGTATTGCTTGAAGTATTTTTAACTCTCCATTGGGAACTTAGCTCTTTACTTAGGAATCTAATTTCTTGTGATTTATTTTCAATTTATTGAACACAGATTACATTCTCTCTACATGAAACACAATTCACATATTAATCTTTATGTTAGGGAACAATGAAATAAAATTGATGCCGTATTTTGTGTCCAACAATGTTTTTGCAATCCTTTTTCTATCCACTAAAGGCAAAATTTTGTTACTCTTCAACGAAAAACACAAATGAATGCTTTCTCTAGGCAAGAACTCAGAACTTAAGCACAGGATGTCATTTACCTAGCTTTGTCTGTCTCAAATGAATGAGCTGTTCATGAGTGGAGATGAGTACTGTTGAATCTGGCTAGTTTGGAGTTTGCAGGCTGTTCAAGTTAGTTGCCATCAGACAAGGTATGATGACTTTGTTTGCCTTTCCTTCCACTGAGGCCTTAATTTGGGTCTCTTTCTCTACCCAGAGAAAAAGTTCCAGGAAATATGCAGAAATCTAGTCAATTGCAAATGAGCTAAAAGTTAGTGAATTTACAATTACTATGATGGAAAACATAATGAACAATCTATTTAAGCTGAACATAGTAATCTTGAAATAAATACTTATCTCATTAATGAACAAACTTCATGATTAACTTAAAGGTGAAGATGTAGACCTGTGAAGCAATTGCTGTACATATTCTAGGAAGCATCCAGATAACTGTATAATCATGCACATAACCCTGTGCTTTCTTTATCTTATATAAAGAAGACAGAATAATTTAATTTGTAGCATATGGTGTTTGTTTTATAATTGTTTTAGCAAATTACTTTACATTATCATTTCTATAATGTGTTAAAGATGGGGTAGGAAATGTTACTGACCATTTCAAATCACAAAATTAAATTGTTTAACGAAGAGTACTCTTTTAAAAGAGTCTGCAGCTCTTAGGAAAAGAGTCAAGTGTTTTCATCAAATCTGCTGTTCATCAAATTTGCTGTTCTTCAAATCCTCAGGTATTTAAATGCTCTGCTATAAAGACATTTTATCTGCCATGGCAGACTTAATTACTTTCATTTATTTGTAAGCAACTCGAAATAATACTAAAAACCTCATTAAAAAAAATAATAGTCACTTGTATTGCTTAAATAGTAAATGCCTTAGAGACTATTTTAAAACTAGAGGAGAGAAAATTAAGTGGGGAAACCTTATTCTGTTATGGAATTTTCTGGAAATAATGGAACTGATGTCAACTGATGTTGCTTCAGCTAAGTTTAATTCTAATTGGGTGTCAAGACCTTGATCAGAATAAGACAGACATAATGTAATCAGTGACAGTTGGAGTAAACAATGGATGTGACTTTTTAAACAACTGGGAAAATTGTAGATCTTCTGCAGGCCATAATGAATTTCAGTGAATTTATGTCTTTACTACAATCTATAGGAATTTAATAATTGCCAGCAGCTAAGCTAGGGTTCTAGTCTATACACTCCCAAACAGAAAATGAGACAGAAAAATTATTTCAACAGCAAAAGTGTTAATTCCTTGTGGACTATGCCCCAATACTATATTGCCGGGCTGAAAAAAACATACTGTGAAAATTTTGTTTCAAAATTAAAAAACTGTACCTGTGTTGATGTAGCAGCATTTGGTGTTACTGGTGATGGTGAGTCGTTTGCTTTTGGCTCACCAGGGGAAGCTGCTGAACCCTGGGATTCTTGGCTGGCTGGCTGATCTGGTGATAAAGCATCACTGCTGTCTTCATCAAATGAATAATCATCCAAAGCTTGAGGATAATTCTCTTGTCCAACTGCTAGAATGTTTACAAACAAACAAGAAGAATTTTAATTACACAAATTAAATATAGATATTGGTGGCAGAATTATCTAGTTACTAGAAAAATATCAGTTTTCAGCACAGTGTAAATGTACAGTACTTAAGTATTTACTGTGGTATTAATATAATGACAGCCATATTAAATCACAATCAAGGAATCGATAACACAAAGTGCACAGCAGAAGTTGTTTTAATAGGAGATGAAAAGGTATGTTCAATATATGTGGAGTACACAGACACCCATGACAAATAGAGTCAAATATGTTTGATTATTTTGTAATAATTTTTATTAAGAAAGAAGTCTTTTCAAACGTTGTATTATATCTAATTCCAGCTTAGTTTCAAATAAAAATAGGACAACTTTAGTGAAATTATAACAGAGTTTAGGCTTCAGAAGCTGGTAGAATAAGTAATAATAACCTTTGAGTATGTTTCATCTAATGAACTCTACCCTCAAGAATTAAATTATTATTTTTCACAATACTATATAGGTAACAGACGCTGTGGGACTCGTACTTGCCTATAATAGCCTCTTTAACACTGGAATCTACAGGAAGGATATTTTTTTCTACCAGTTCCATAGGGCCAGGCCTCTGAGCAATCTTCTCATTCAGATCATCGGCCAACCGAGCTCTCTTCAGTTTCATCTGAGTGGCTTGCAGTGAGGGCTCTGCAAAGGTCTCTAGAAAGATATATTGATTTAAATACTCTGTTCCTTCTTTTCCCCAATTTCATGACAAAAAATACTGTCTCATTTTTGCAATAACCATTCCCCTTTTATCAAAGCAGGCAAGTAGTATTCTGGAAAATCTCAATAAGCAAAAATCAGATGCTATGAGTTGTTTATCCTTATTATCATGTTTTTCTAGAAATAACATTCTCTTTTTAACAGCAGTAATATTTTTGGTTAACATTTGCATAATGTCTCAGAAAAGTGAGAGCTTAACAGAAGTTGCCCCTGATAGCAGCTTAAAAGTTCCATGGAGCTGGGTACATACCTTCGAGGATGTGCATTCTGACCAGCTCAGACCGGTCTGGCCGGCTGCGAATCTTGTGCTTCAAAAAATTTTCAGTCTTGAAAGAAATGAGGAAATGGCATTAACTACTGTTTACTGGAACAGTCCAAGTAGTTTGATAAAGCACTAATAGCTGAATCAATGAATATTTGCATTTGCATTCAAGTAAGTGGACACTGCTGTTAGAACACTGGCAGCAGGGGGTTGTTCTGCTTTGTTCCATTTTCCTATCAGTTAAGCAGTGCTAATGAATTTCCATCTTCCCCAAACAAGTTGGTAATATTTCTGGATTTGATCCCCTACCACCACACAAAATAATAATGTAGTTTTTCTACAGAAATCTACCCAATTATCCTATACTTGGTGGGGGTAGTTGTGTATTACATAGACCATGAGTTTAATCCCCCACCTTGATATGTGAAAGATTAGGAAAGTTCCTCTCAGATTTGACACCAATGTTTTATGTGAATGGATTCTTCCAACACAAAAGCACATGGTGTTACTGTAATGACAATACTTTTTTTTTCATATATTCAGAGAATTTAGTATGACATACTCCTGCATATCCATTTTCAGATATTAATAACAAAGGAGTTTACCCTGGCTCGCTCCAGGCTCTTGATCTGCTCATGGAATGCAGCTGGACTTTTCAAAGCTGTGGAGGAGAGTAAGAGTTAAATTGACAGGAAGTGACCTCCAAAAGAAGTATCCCCATCAGGATGTGCAGATGGGTGTTTAACACCATCTCAGAGTTGTGTTTGCATCTTGCTAGACTTACATTGGACTCATGCTAGTAATACTTACTTTTGTGAGCAGATATTCACTTATATTCACAGATACAAGCAACATTCCTATACAGAATACTTGAACTACTTTATTTTAACAGGTATTACCATAAAAAGTTAACTTTTTCACTATGTACACAGGGGCCTATTTACCAAAACAGTTCCATAGTCTGTAATATAAGGTGCAAAATGCCAAAATACCATTTCGTTTATTCCACTGTATTTACTACCTGTCTATACCTCAATACTTGCAGTTACTGGACTGTCCCTTAATAACTATTTGTGCTGATTTTTAAAAAAATGTGTAAAAGCCCCAGATGTTCAGATTAGAAAACTGAATGATGGCCAGCTGCTAAATAGCCCAAACCAGTAAAAACTGCTAGTCAGCTAGAAATAATATGCATTGGGGAGGGCTTCATGCAAATTGGACTGTTGAAAGGAAGTGGAATGTCAGCAGGCATGATCCATCTCACTGGCCACACTTTTGACAGATAAAAAGACACTGCAAAACAAAATCTTGAATGCTTTTTGACAGTTTAGAAGTTTTTTTCCCCCAATTTTCACTCAAAAAGAAACAAATCATTCTGTTCCTAAAGATAATCAACACTGGAGATCTGGGAAGGTAAAGATGCTGTAGCAAAGTAATCTGAAATCTGCTATACAGGAAGAGATAAGCTTTAATGCAGCGTGCCTTCAAGCCAGAATTCATCAATGTACTCTGGGCTATTTACAATAACTGGACATAATTTTGGTATGTTGTCCATGACTGGAGTTTTTGTTTATGTTAAGAAATCACTTTTCACAGTTGAATCTTTTGACAGGTTGGTCCTATTATCTTGAGCCCATTCTCATCCCACACTATCCACAAGCTTCTCCGTGTTTTCTGAGCACCCCTCACTCTGAGGCCAGGCTGATTTCCCCAACAAGTTAGATGTTATACTAAATAATCAGCATAGTCAACAGGAGCCCAAGTGGAGGAATGCCAAAACATGACTAAGGAAAGAGTTAACTGCAGCTGAATTCTAGGCCACTTAATACCCGGATACAGGAGGACTCTCCTGTGATTCCTAAATTGCTTTTAGGTATCCTAACTGCTGCTGCTGAAATTACCATCATCTCTAACAGACTGAATCAATAAAGGAGAAAATGGACTCTGGCAATAAAGTGCAATTGCATAAAGCATGCCAATTACTTACTTTCAAAATACAAGTGCTACGAGATCAGACATACAAATATAACAAATGCCCAAATTTACAAACATTAATGACTTGTCAAACACAATAATCTGTAATTAAATTCCAGTCATAGAACAGAGTAAGAGACAAAAATGTTTACTGAAGAACTGATAACTTTTTGCATAGCTGCTAAGGATGACAAAGAGACAGACTAAAGAGTCTGCAGCTCAACATTACAGAATCCTGAAATGATGAAAACATCCCCAGCTGTATTTATGAACTCGGTGCCTTTACTGCTTTGGTGAGACACTTCACACTAAGGTGATCAGCAGCATCTCCACTCTTCCAAAGAGCATCAAAAGGCATTAATTGAATTTTTACCACTATATAATCTTTGTTTTGGAATAGAATACAAAATAGACAATTTGCCAGATACAAGTTGATCAGGAGCTTCTGGCAACTGGAAAAAAATGTTCTAAAGCAAAGAGAGTTTTCTAAAAAACAACCCACAAAGCCACTTCCCATATTCTTGGAAACATTCAGAAAAGCCTAGGCCCAGAAACATCTTCCTTAGGTTATACAGTCCAGTGTATGACTCCCAGCCTCATCCACTGCCCCAAGTCCTGTAACATCACAGCCACCATCATGAAGACTTGACACAGAAGACACATCTGTTGGTGCACAAGGCACAGCTTCTACACGGCCTTAGTTTTTGTTTGGCAGCCCTTGCCATCCAGCTTTTAAAGTACTGGTAGCTTTGTTATTGATACCCACTCCTTTATTTACTTCACTTTATTTCATAAAATTATTCAGAAGTTACAAAGTGAAAATAAAGGAGAATCAGACAATGTCTGCAAAACCTCGTGTTTTCCTCACAACGATGATTTTAACTGAAACATTAGGTATGATGGATTTACTTCACACTCACCTTGCCAAAAGGATCCCACAAGTTGTTTCAAATAACAAGTTATTTTTAATAATTCTCACAGAAATATGTATCATGGTTGTTTTATATATTCAGTTAATAATTAATACAGAATAGTAATACAGATTACTGGAAATAACACAAGTCTTACGTGGCATGATGCCCTGGTCCACCAGCTGTTCTCGTGTTCGTCTTTGTTGTAGCCTCAGTTGAAGCACTGACAAAAGAAAACAATCATTCAGCCATATGTAAGCATACAAGCAGTCAAGATACAGAAAGTACAAAAAAACCCCAGCATTCAATGATAACAAGTATTTCTACTTTAGAAGTATTTTTTCTGTAAGTATTCAGACTTGATACCTTGATACTTGACACCTGTCACTAAGGCTGAACTGCTATTAACAAAGCTTAGAGCCATTAGTTCCAATCCCTATTTGCAGCACTTTGTTAATTTTTGGTCACATGTGATAAAGGGACAGAATTTCAATACATACAACAACTTTTTCTGTCACCTAGGCCTCATAAGACATATATTAAGTATACATCTAAATCTAGGGATTTTTTTTCTCCTTTTTACACTATATATCATAAACAGCAACATGTAATGATTATATAACTTCTACAAGTCTTAAACCAATCTTACAAGACTGCACTATGCTGAAATAGACATTATCCTTGCAGAGCATTTTAGAAGAAAAGCTCTGTGGGTTTGGTTCATTGCTTTTCCTTCAGATTTTTTTCTTTTTAAAGTATAAATGCTTATTGTACATTTAAATAAATCTTGTTAAAACACAAGACACTGAAGAGAACCCAGATTTTACCTGGTTTATTTGAAAACACCAAAAAAGTGATACAATCAGGAACAAATATGCTCTCTCCAAGCATCAGAAATTCAGTTTTTCTGATTGAGATACGTATTATCATAATTATTTCAAGGACCAAATAAATCTAATACTGTCAAATTTGGAAAAACTGTTTACAGTTTCAAAGATAACTTCTTATGTTTGGTTACATTTAATAAAATGTACAAAGGTTCTCATTGTTACCATAAGAATAGCCAATGTGACTTATATTGAATACTATACCGGGAACTGCACAAAACCTGAGGGGGGGATAGGCATAAAGGCCTTGTACTTTCAAAGATTAGGGATTTTGCCTAAATGTTTCCAGAACAAAAAACCAAAAAACAACAACAAAAAAAGGAAGAAAAAAAAGTAGTTGCTCATTTTTTCTTTTGTTCCCTTCCATTTGTTTCTTTATCAGTTTGACATAGTGCTTCATCGTTTTCTCTGACACATACAGCCATTAGTCTGATGTGAAATTTTGAACATGAGGTGGTGAAGATGCTTGGTTAAGAAAAAAGTACAATCAGGCTGGCATATTTACATTGTTAAATTCTGCCTTGATAACTTACCCTGGATGTATGATTATGACATTCTGTTCCCATTGTGTTTCATAAGGAAGCAAAACAAACTAATGCATTGTCCAAAACATCAAAATAAATGTAAGTTCTAAAAAATTAGACTAAGGACAAAGTTAATTGTTTCCAGAATTTAAAAGGAACCAGCTCACTTCCTGTTCTGCTGTACAGGAAGGATACTCCTCTGGCTAAAGCATTAAGACCGGGAATAGCAAGTCCTGAAAACAAGGACATTATTTTCTTGTGTCACACAAACACTGAGAATTTAAATACAAACACTGCAGAGCTGTGGTACACCAGTTTTGTTCAGACTTCATTGTGCCGTTAGACAAGAATTACAAAGGACAGAGATAGGAGAACGCAAAAGAACAACAGTAATATGTAAATTGATGGGAAGTCAAAATGCATTGGGTTCCTCTGGAAATGTGAAAATATCTGCATTAAGTAATGAATTGTATTTTCCAAGTAATATTAAATTACTGTAAAAATTTAACTGAAGAATCATTTTATAATAGTTTGAATTATTTACTGATGTGGCTCCAGATAAGCTGTCATCTCTTATGATATCTCTTGCTAGTAGATGCACACTTGAAGCAACTCGGGTGGTATTGGTTGCACAGTCCTTTCAGCAGCACTTCCTAGGTTGGATTTGGCAGCACAGTATAGATAAACACATACTCCCAGTAAGTCGAGAGCCTGGGCAGATAAAATTCTAATCTTTCTGCAGAAAACTGCATGGGTTTTTAAATCCCCTTGGTCTAATCTTCCCCCAAAATGCAGATAAGCAAACACACATTTCTGCAATGGGATATCCATCTTTAAAAATCCACGTTTTATAGAAGTAACTGTGAATTAAAAAAAAAAAATGTATAGGGTAAGGACTTACCCTGTTCCTACAGAAAACTTTACGGAACACACATTTCAGTGGACATGCATGAAGCATATGATATGTTCTGATGTTAGGTTTCTATCCCTGGGGCTACTCCTGAGAATTTCCTGCTGCACTAGCACCAAGTGCTAAGAATTTGATTAACTGATGCAGTGTTTATGGGAATGCAAAAACTTTAATAATGTCTTGTTTTGTATTCTCTTGCTTACAGCTGTAAAAATAAAAAAGCTCAAAGTGAGTCTTAATACTGAACGGGCAGTCCCTTTAAAAATCTTAAATATGTGTATGTATTACTTGTTCAAATGATGTGAGACCATTTATAAAAAGCACAGCAAGACTACTATATTTCAGACCCCATATTGTTGGACTTGAGAATATTAAAACTTGAGTATATTTAAACTTATATTCTCTGCTAAAATGATGCTTCCTAATTTGCAACTAGGATTCCATGGAAAAGGCTGAAGAGCTTGTCTTGCTCTGGGCAGGAATCTCATCCATGCTATTTGGTCCAAATTTATGCCATACTTAAATCAGGCTTTCTTGGAATGCTAAAACACACTGCAATGTCTATCAAATAAAATCAGTTTTAAACACATATCTTTTTATTTCAGGCTAAAGGTCTTCAAGAAAAACAATCTACTCCAACATCAGTTATGCCCAACGTAGAGTTGATACATGTCATCAGATACAGTAAGTAGATCAGAATTTGTATTTTTTTTCAATTCCAGATTTCTTTTTATTTTTCTTTGACAAGTTCGTGGGAAGAAATGGCAGAA